>NC_136820.1:19344981-19719981 GCF_951394365.1 Tetrao urogallus
TGACTTTGATAACTTGAACGTTACATTTTAACCTGTTAGTAACATTATATGAAGTCATTAAACTACAGATTGATCTGGTATCCTTTCAGTTTGCTTCAAAGACTATGATGTCCCAGGTTATTCAGAGCTTAGGGGCTTGTTAATGTACGAGTTGAAGACTACCAGGAGCAATCCTGCTTTTTAATAGTTGTCCTTCTCTCATTTGATAAAGCTGTTGAGTCCATTCATTCCTTGAGATCTGACACAAAACTATCCGCAATAAAAACTATTAAAATTACCAAGTCAACCGCATGAGTGCTGGAAAATGCACAAATGTGGAACCACTGTTAGAGGTGTGTGGCTCAACCTTTGACTGCAAGATCACATAGAGGTGTTTTTTTTCCTACAGCATTCCTGCCTCACACAACACAAAGGGTGGACCCAGTCTCATAGTGAATTTGAGACTACAGGGATGCTTTTGCTGATAGGATCCTTGTTTGCTTGTCAGTTTTACAATGAATGAGACGAAGAATGGTAGGAGAGGTCTGGTTAAGTCTCCTCTGTATTTGACTTGGAGAGCTGTCTGGTAGCCGGATTGCTGAGGATTTCTAATAGATGTATCCTTCTAGTGTCCAGCCCAGCCTGGTGCAGCAGTTTCTATCAATGTGTTTGCTTGCAGGAAGCATAACTATTTGCTTTCTTAATATGGTAGATGCACATATAAATGTTAGGAGCCATAAGGAATGGAATATGTCTAGCGAGACAGACCATTTGAAACTTTTAGTTTCCGAAATCATAAAGTCTTTGTTAAGCATGTAAAAACTTTTGAGCTACTTCTATGTTTCTGCTCAGGGCTAACTCAGGCTTCTTGGGGTCCATTTCTCCTCTCCTGCAACCACTGATCAAATTTTAAATTCCTACTCTGAAGCTCACGTTGGAGTAGAGACTGCCAGAATGCTCTCTTGGCAAACCAACAAAACTAAATGTTTTCTGATCTGTTTCTTAGAGGAGGATTTTGGCTGAAATTAAAAACAAAAACCAAACCAAACAAAAGCCAGCTCTGGGGCAGACAGCCAGCATGTAAAATTTTAGACCAAGCAGTTAGTTTGGCAAAGTTAGCAAAACAACTTTTACCATAAATCTTACTGTGGAAAGTGCCTTGAAACTTGTAATAATGTCCAGTACCTCAAGCCAGTAATACAATTTCTGGTATAATACACATAGTTTTCCTAATTCTGCAGGGAAATACTGTACTACTGGATACATATAGTGGTGGTGGTATTCATGCTAGCTACATCTATTCTGCATCTGCCTGTGTGTGTAATCTTTTGCTCTGCATGGGGTATACTTCTGGCCTATGGAAATTAAGCAAGTACTAAAACTGTTGTCACTGCCAGAAACAGGCATTGAAAACAGCAATTTATTGAGCTGAACAGAAAGACAGTGAAATTGGTTAAATTTCTACACTAATTACTTCCCAGTGCATACACACAAATTAGGTACAGCAAATTAGTTGTATATTTTATAAATGTCCCAAAGGGAAACTTGAGGTAACTTCTTTTAAAATTGTTTGGAATGTTAAATTAGCCCTCCCATCCTGCTTGCTTGGAAATTCACCTATATCAAATGCATTTATTGACTAGCAGGAAAACATTGTCAACCAATAAAACTAGTGATGGTTTTTAAAAAAATACCTAAGCAGCCTTCTCTCAATTATGATTCTGTATAAACCATCTTAAGCAACTATTTTTGGTGGTCGTTTAACAGAGGAGGCCTTCTATTAAAACTGCTGAGTATGATGTTGCTTTAACTTTATTTATGGCTCTTACAAGCCTCAGGTGGAAGAGGAGGCATTCTGACCAAGTAAAAGTATTATACGTGATAGTCTGGCTCTGGTTTAATCAATGGGAATGTTGCCATTAACTACAAGACTGCCAGGATTTCACAGCATTTTTGGAATGGCGGGGTAGTTCCAGTGCAACTGTGGCCAAGATGCAGCTTCAGGGCATCTCTCAGGCAGGGATTGTGCCACATTGATGGCATCAGGATTCTGAAAAGTTGGGGTGTGGGCTGTGAAAGGAAGGAGCCTGCTGGAGCTGCTGGAGGTGATATTGCCAGTCTGTGTCCCAGCCTTGTCCTGCAGCAGATGATAGAGCTGCTGAGAGCACAAAACAGCTGCTGTCACTTCCAGCCTGAGAACAGAGCTGCCCACCTTTTCAGCTGTATAAATGTTACAACTGACATGAAAGGATGTTCCCAAGTGATCTGCAGAACATAAAGACTGAGCCTGTTCATGGAGCAAGCAGAGAAAACCATCATACAGGGGCTATGATATTGATGTCTTTCTGCAATCTTAGTTCTCCATCTTGATCAGCAAGATCAAAACTATCCAGACCCTACTCAAAAGGTACTTTAAGACTGGAGTGGTACCTCCTGCTTTTGATTTGCCTTTATGTCATCATTACTGTCTCCGTCTCCATATAAAACCAGATATAATTCCATTTTGCTCAAGAAAAGCTGAGAATATTTTCTGTCTTACAAGAGGAAACTGTCTTACAAGTTGTAGAAACTTTGATGCAGTGTACAAGTCTGCACTGTGTTTTCATGGCTCACTGAAGCAATGCGTGGAGCTTGGGCCCTCTGTGGCTTTCTACATTTATGGATTGATAGGATCCTTTCAAAGTCATGGGACTTTACAAAGCAAAGCTTTTTTGTTGACATCTCTATCAAGTTCTTAGAACTTGCTGCAAGCCTTGCAAAACTGAAAAATTATACTTCTGCAGGGGGAGAAATTTAATTCAAGGTCTACAAATGAATAAGCAGTGTTTTAGAAAAGCGCAAGCTTACAAGACGTGTTTGACATTGTGTGCGATAGCATAATGGATGTATGGTCTTTAAAGGCTACTGGTATGTTTAAGATTTGTTGCTTTCTATATATGATTTGTCACAGACCGTCCTGTCTGCTGGCACAGTCACACATAATTTTTTCTCCCATAAGAATAATAACAACAGTTAGAAAATTTTCTTAGGTGGACAGAGAATGAGTATTTTTATGGCTGGTGCACTCAGTAGATGTATGACATAGAATTAGGCATCCATATGGCAATGATTTTTTGTTGGTGGTAGTATTCATCATAGATGGTGAGCACTTGCAGTAAATTGAAACAGGTGGATAAACCTTTTTAAAGTACTAAATGCCTTCTTATAGCAACTGTATGATAAAAAGCCGTCTGGCTCTTTCTGCGCTGGCACCCAACTCTTCCTTTTGACCTTGGCCTGAAATGAGATCTTGATTTTCGTTTAAGGTCGGAGGTAGCTCAGTGTGTTTCTTCCTTTGGTGTTGCTGAGCCTCTCATTGGTGATAACAGTGTTCTGCTTAAATTACATGCTAGGCCTGGAAATAATAAATATGCTAACATACGTTCTATGAATTTTACGGATTTCAAAAAAACTTGGAGCGCTGTTATATATCATGCAACTGATACAAAGGTAAGTTTGCTCATACCTGAAATACAGCTACCCTGGAAAGAAAAGCAAGTATTGTTACAATGCATTTAAATGCCTGCAGTATTTTAAGAAAAGAAATTAATTGCATATTGAAAATTTGTTTTGTTGAAATTCAAATGAAAAACCAGACAAGTAAAACAAAAGCAGTAGTGATTTGGAAAGTAACTTAAAGAATACTTATAATAATGCATATTATACTTGTTCTTAGTGCCTTCTTCCAGATGATGCCAGTGTTAACTGGGCTGTAGTCACTGGTTGTAGACACACCTGAGTCGGCTGCAGTTTGCTTACATATCTGTAGCTCTTTTGTCCCAGAGACTTTCCTGGGAATCTTGGTGAATACCTGGGCAGCTAGCCCAAGTGTTGTGTAAGCTGTTTGCAATACCTAAGCTGGACGGTTTGTGGGCAACAGTAGGAGGATTCCAGTTATCATGCCTGTTTTTCCATGACTGTAGATGCTGTTCAATGACCAATATTTGGTGAGCTAATGTATTGGATGTTGTTGCTTTTGTCTGCTTTATAGCATCATCTCGGCATCATCTGCTGCTTCTTTCTCTGTTTGCACGATGCCCAGGATGTATCCCCTGCCTGATGGTTCTGTTGAACCATCTTATCTGCTCAGTCTCCTGTAATTCACACAACTGTGGACTTTTCAACGGCTATCTTTCAGATCCCAGCTTCCCACTATATTCCTGACATGTTCTGGATAGCTTTAGAATAATAAAACCATAAGACAGGATCATCTAGGTGGGAAAAGAGCATGAAGATCAAGTCCAGCCATCCACCTGACCTCCCCAGTGCCATCACTAAATCACGTCTCTTAGTGCTATATCCTTACATGCCATACTGATATGTATTGGGTTAAATATTCTAGTTCCATTTTTCTCTACACAATTTTGTACACTAAAAAAAAAAAAGTCTTCTAGCCTGTGGGTAGCTATTTCCAGTGCCTTTATGTGTTAGTATCTATGTCTGTACTATGTATGACAGGATTTTACTGATAAGCATTTGCTGACTGTTATGTTTAACTGTGATGTGAACTGTTGGTGTTGTGTAATAATAACACCAGCTTCCAATCAGTCTGCAGCTCACAAGGAAGGCTAACTGATGCTACTTAATAGTGATGGAAGCTGGAGCTTCAGATATGTGGATTTAAGAGATGCATGGATTCCTGTGCAGTCAGGCTTCAATGCAAGCTCTGCTTGTTTGCAGCTATGGATTGCATGGAACCAGAAGCCTGCAGTGTATCAGTTGTTTGAGTTTGTTAGTCCTCTGAGCTGTGGTGCGGACACTAAACTGGGCTATTACATTACTCCATCACTGCCTTTGACTTTGCTGGGGTTGTCTTTGCAGTTAATGCTAAAAATTAGCCAACTTCTGGTCCCTGCCAGGAGAAAAGGAGAACAACACTGCTAAACCAGTGGAGATCAGTAGGTTTACACCTATCACAGGAGCTAAAACCAACATGATGCTCTTCCTGCAAGGCCTCTAGGTTCTGTCGCAACCCCCAGTGCTACGCTTTTTATTTCTGCTTGTCCTAGATAGGGAACTGCTAGCTGATGTGGTTGCAAACTGAGTGTGGGTGCAATAAAAAGAGGAGAACTAAGCAGACCCTGTGCCTGTGTGGCTTGCCAGGCCAATCAGTGTGAGGTGGCTCCTTGTAAAACAGATAGGGACTGCAATGGGCTCCCTCTGGCACTGTGATAAAGGTGGAGACACCTAGTCCGCAGATATCTCTAGATACTGCTGCTGAGCTCCCAGGCAGCAGAATGCAGTTCCTGTCCCCACTGCACCACCCAACGCTGAAGTTTGAGCAATAAACATCACACCAGCCTCTCCAAATTCTCCCCTGGGCCGCTTGTGGCTATAGTTTTGGCAGCTTTGTCTGCCTTGGCCCTTGCTGCCTGGAATCTACTTCTGCACTTCCTCTTGAAAATTCCCTTTTCAGCTCTGTGCCTGAGCTAACTATGGGCCTTCAGTGTGAGTGTAAATAACATGTTAGGTCTTACTTGCTTTCCATGTGCTCCCAGTAGTGCCAGAAAGCACATAATGAATGTGTCTCCCTTGTTTCTTCCAGACTTAATAAGTAAACGGAGCTATAAACAGTAAGCCAAAAGGATGGTGATGGTAGGCATTTATGGGGTAATAGGAATTTGTTCATTGAACCCGTCGTTGTGCTACTTCATGTCTGCGGTATCTCGGCTTTTGCTGCAAGCAGGAGTGATGTGTGTTACTTTTCATATGAGGAGGAGCCAGAACTGGCTGTCTGCAGAATTGTGGCTGTCATTTTGAAACACATACATTGTGTTCTTTTAAAGCTCAAATGATAATTTGTCATTTTTGTACATTAAGTTGTAGCTGCTTTGTTTTTTTAATCCATTTTCCATAACTGGCTGCTCTAATATGTTTCCTACTTCCTTCTCCATCCATGTAACAGCCTACATGTTGTTGGCTATATATACCATCTAAAATCGCATTCTGGAATCTATGAGAAACTCAAGTCTGGAGGTAACCCTGCCATGGTGCTGTTAATAACACACTGCAAACAAGAAAGTAAAGTGGAAATAATGCACTCATTTAGAAGTAATAAATCCTTTGATCTTTCTTTGAAGCAAGGGTATATGCTTAAACTACCAATTCAGGGACAACCAGATGCCCATAAAGAATGGTTCTTTGCTTTGATAGAAAATCGCTGAGGCCTGCCCAGCAGCTCTGGTCTGTAAACAGATTAGTTAAGTGCTCATCAGCTCTGATTTGCATAGGACAGTCTTTGCACTCAAGCCCTACTCCCAGCATTAACGAGGTATTTACTTGCAGGAAAGCTACTGGATTCCTTTTAGTCAGCAGTCTCAGTCAAAAACTGCTTTGTGAGAATGGGGAGCATGACTTAGAAACAGCATCTTTCCCTGCAAAGATGTCAACACGCGAATAGTGACCAGAGGTCTGGTGTGTTTCCTGAGCATCTTTAATGCCGGAGGGTGGGAACTGCACAAACAGCTCATACCTGGAAATTGGGAAGAAAGTGACTTCCCTCTGCTTGCTGGTGGCTTTCATCCTTGGTTTGATGAAGAGCACACATAGTGTTGTGAAGCAGACATGGGTGTGTGAGTGAGAGGGATCCCAGGGCTGAAGGGTTCACCGATGAGGATTGCTCTGGGCTGTAAAATACTCATCACCTCAGAATAAAATAAATTCCTCCTGGATGCTCGCTGTTCTCGCTGTTTGTGTGCAGAAGCTGTGTGCAGCCTGCGAATTTGGGAGTTAGGTTTTCCCTGTTTAAACTTCTTTTGATTGCACAGTTGCTTTTTTTTTCCCTAATACAAAGGGAGGTCAGCCTTAGCCACAGCCAGAGCAGATGGTGGGACTCGCCCTCGAGCACTGAAGAGCACCGTACTTCTGTATCGTTTGCATTTTAAAGTGCATTACTTCTCCATTTATTTCACCCTGGCCAATGGTTTGCTGTTCTTCTGAATCAAGAAAGCAGTAAAACCACAGCTTTTTCTGCTAGAGACAAAACCAGAAAACTGGGACAAATAGAACCCGTGAAGTGTTGATGAAACTGCTGTCAGCACTTTCAGAGTAAATCTGCTGCAGCTGGGAAGATCTCAAAAATGATAAACTAGATTCTTTCTGCATTGACAATCTCACAGACTTTGGGGTGACAGTCAGGGGTATCATGGAGGTACATGAGTTTTGAACACAATACCTATGTTAGACACGGGAAAGTTAATCATGAAGTTCTGCCTGACTGGTACCTCCCAGGTAACTCCAGGGTAAGCACGATGAATCTGTTTTTTCACTGCTTACACTGTTTCCCCTTTTGCTTGACAAGTGAACATAGGTTAGTGTCTTTGTACCTGAAAAAACAGGGTAGAAGGCTGGACTGAGGAAAACACATATCATTCTCTCAGGCATGCTAAATATAGTTATAAACTCTTCCCTGTAAATCCCACTTTGGCTTTCATTTATTTATTTCACCAGCCAGATGCTAGTTTTTCACTTAGGCTACGATAGAAACATTACCCAAACACCTCCTCAAAAAATAAGATCTACATTATTACAGGGTGCTCTGCTTTAGTCCGTCAGCTGTCTGCCTTTGAAGGCCTGTGTTCAGCCCCTCCGTTTTATAGTGCCAAGATTCAAATATGGGATTGCTAGAGGAAATTAATTACTAGTAAATTTAGAACAAAGGAAAGAACCTGCAATTTCACAGCATGTAAAACACCTCTTGGAATTCTTTGCTTTCTTCTTGGAGACCAATGTGTCAAATTCTTGGAATTATTTTAAAGGGTTTGGTAAAATACGCAGCTATCCAGCAAGCTGTAATAACATCTTACGCTTAAGGATACAAATACCAGGCATAAATGTATTTTGTCTTTAGCCCCTTCAGACCACGCCAGCACATTGTGCATTGCAAAGCACTGGAGTCTGTGCTTTTCTGGTGCTCTGAGTGCTGAGTATGGCTGAGGGCAAAAAGTGAGGCTGAGTGGAACACAGCTGTGATGCAGGGTGCGACATCCTCCATTGGGGTGCCCTGCCCCTGAGCACTGCAGCTGCTGCCCAACTCCCATCAACCTCCAGAGGCCAACCAGGGGCAGCAATGGGCTCCCCGCCCTGCATGGCTTCACACTTCAGTACCCAAACAAATGCATCTTTCTGAGCTACATGGAACCCTCTTCTGTCTTCATCCATGTCTTAGGTGTCCGTATCTGCTCATATTACTTCATGTCACCTCCACGGTGGACAAGGCAGCATCTTCAGTGTACTCTGCATAAGCCAAGCCTTCTGTTGTTTATCCTATTGCTGATTCTCATTTCTCCCTCTCTAGCAACTCTGCTGTTTGCCTCTGCACCAGTCTGTAAAAATACAGTCTCTTCTTGCCTCCTCCCACAGTCAGTCTGACATATGGTTTTCTGGCTTCTTCTGTCACACATAAATGTACACATCCATGATCCACAGAGACACATCACTCTCATCCTAAAAACAATGATAGAATCACTAGGGCTGGAAAAAAAACCTAAAATAATCTAGCCCAGCCATCGACCCATCCCACCCTGCTCGCTGACCACGTCCCTCAGTGCTACGTCTCCACATTTCTTGAACATCTCCAGAGATGTTGACTCTACCTCCCTGGGCAGCCTGTTCCAATGCATCACTGCTCTTCCTGAGAAGAACTTTTTTTCTAATATCCAACCTGAGATTCAGCCACCACTGATTTTTTTCCTTTCCATTTTCTTGTTAACTGGCATGCTTTGTCTCCCTTAGCCCTTCTGCTCCATTTGAACTGCACTTCTGTTTTCTTGTACTCTGCAGCCTCTAATATTCACACAGGTGTTACACATGTTGCATCGTCTGTTTAAAGAGTAGCAATAGACAGAAGGTCTGCTTCACGCACTTTGACTTCCTCCTGGGGCTTCTGTACACAGAGCACCCTGCAATCAGTCTGGAGATAACTCCATATATAAAATACATAGACAGTGGACACCAGCTCCTCAAAACCAACTGTTGAACTTCCCAGACTTGCTGGAAATGTAGAAGTTCCTTGCCAGAGGAGTTGATTTTTCACTGTTGTTGAAAATCTGTTTGTTGTAACAGCTGAGATCTGTCTGTGCCACCTCAGATCAGTGTGAGATTGCAAGCCTTTGCCTTCCAGCAGTATGGATCTGATCCTCTACTTACTGACATTGATTCTGTATATAACCACACTCATGGACTTCTATGGGGATTCTCTTTTCTCTCATCCAAAGAGAGATCCAAACTGAAACGTATCTTCAGTTTGGTGAAACATCATCCCCAAAACCATATCCTGCAATTTGTAAGTGTTCTCTCTGGGAAGCATGCTGATACCAGCCTAAATATAAACCAGTTGCTTTTCTGTTAAAAGACTTGCAGCACCCAGTTAGCTTTGTATTTCAACAGAGATAACCAGGTTTTTATTGTGGAAACAAGATACAGCAACTTTGGTTAAAATCTATGCTCTGTGAGACCTTGTTTTTATGACTCAGACTTTAAAAGATTTCAAAATACATTTGCATTTGTGAAAAATGTATTTTAACAACGTAATGGCCGACAACCCCACGAGTTGCAAAGAATTCCTTTGATGGTGAGCTACAAAGTCTTCAGCAGCCGTGGTAGAGATGCAGGGCTTCCAACCCATTAGTCCCTCTTTCATTTCATTTATTCATTTTATTTAAAAGCTTCCCTTCCCAAAATCCACAAAGGAAGAATAGAAAACAAGCATTAATGTTTTCCACTTCCTTCTCTCTCATGTTGTTGTTAACAGTAATTTACAGTTGCTCAGTTACATTGAGAAGGCTGTGATCTTTCTACCTAAAGTAATAAAAAACAGTGTATAGGTCCTACTAATTTACTGCATGCCATAAAGGCAAACAATCTGTACTGTACTAAAGGAATATTGTCAACATGTTTGCTAAAAAGTGTTTAATATTGAAAAAAAGTCCTTATCTTAAAGAATTTCCTTCCTTGTCTCCTTCCTTGCATGGGAAAATCGTGGCAGCATTAGGCATACTAATTGGCTGTGCTGTAAGGCAGACCTGAGATGTACTGCACTGTTACGAATGTGAAGGAGAAAAACCTCTGTGGGTGCAACTGATACATGTGCACATCTTTCTCCTTCTTTGACTTGAGTTGTGCCACTTGGGCACGTTTCTACCATAAGCAACTCAGAAAATCTGAATACTTGCAGATTTAATGGAAATTTTGCTATTTATTTCAGTAGGGCATGAATTTTTCTCACATGCGGCTGATTTTTCTTTTTGGGGGGTGCAATTCAAATTAGAATATGGCTGTTCAAGTTACAAGAAGGATTAGGATTTTTGTATAAAAATCTTATCCTAAAGATGATCTTAGAGATCTTTTCAACCTTAATGATTCTATGTGTCTATGACTCTACCATAGAAACAAACAATTTTGCAGGAAACACTCATCATGAAAAATGAAGTCGACTTCTACATCTTATAACCATGTGATAGGATGTGTCAAAAATGCAAAAGGTACAAATCATCTCAACTTAAAAGTTGGTGGCCTAATACTAAATATCTAGAAGTAAGGATTTGCAGGGTCCCAGTTATGAAACTGCCCTATTTAAACTTTTCACAGATGAAGAGGTAAATGAGAACAAGCCGTTGATGACGTTTGCAGATGTGGCCATGCTGAGCAGTGTTCTGCCATCCCCTGCAGCCTTAGGTGTGTGGAAGAAATCAGTGAGACCCTAAAGGTGAAGTCACTGCTTGCTACCATTATGATTGCACTGCCTGACCTGTCAGTGCTCTGTGGTGCTGTTAGCAGCCGTATCATAGGGGAGCATTTGTCTTGCATATAGCTGGAAAACTGATGAATTTAAATATCCTGATGCTCCCATAAGAGATCCCCTTTTGGTGTTCAAAGAACTGGGATTGTCGCTGAGTGGTTTCTGCAGCTAGGCCGTGGCTTGGTCTAAGGATGGCAGGGTAAAAATGCTGTACTATTTTGTATGTAGTAGATACTTATTTTTTAATTTCTCAAAGTGTGTGTTTCATAAGCCAGCTTTTGTCTCCAGGGATTTTTGTTAGTTTTCCACAATAACGATGTTTAACTCCAAATGGAAGACACTGCCTGCTGTTTTCCCACCCCAATAGCACACATTGATGAAATTCCCATGGGCAGAGTTTCTCTGGGGAGAAGCAGGGACCAAACTCTGCTTCTCTGCATGTTCTCATCTGAGGCATTTCCCACAGACAAGTCAGGCACGCTGCTCTGTGATGAGATAGTGCATTCTGCTCTGCCCTGGGATCAGGTCAGAACCCTACGACTTCAATGTAGTGTTCTGCCAACGCAACCAGAGAGGTGCCCAAAACTTCTGTGAAAGACCAAGCCATCCTTTCTAAAAGATCTTCTTGTACTATTCATTCTATAAGCAGAACTAAAGGGAAACAAAATTACATCCAGGTGAAAGCTCTGTAATGGTGCCCCAAAAGAATACATAAAGGGAGTTGCAGTGAGCACAGCTCGGGCTCTAAGTTGGAAATTCATCCTAGCATGCAGTGGTATAGCTATCAAGTTAATGCTTATTACTGCAGGAAAGAGATTTTGTCTGAATCTGTACTTGGTGCTACAAATTTGTCTGTTTCCCTTTATAGCGTGGCCTTGAGAGCAGTGATAGTCATAATCAAAGTGAAGTGCAGACTTCAGTCCAAGTATATCTGCAATGTCCTGTTTGGAGGCTTTTCTGCTAATGCGCAGAAGAATATACTCCAGATTCAGCTGGCAATAATTTCATTTGCCATAACTTGTTGAAGTACAATGATCTCATGCCTGGCAGTCTAAATCTTCCATTGATCTAGGCTGAAGTACTGCCTCTAATCTGAGATAACAAATAGCAAGCTGATCATAAACAAATAATGACCAGAAAGAAAATCTGAACTGGCTGGATAGGCTATTTGCTGTGAAACACTCACTCAACTCTCTAAATAACATTTGGTTTCTATCCAGTGAAGGAATGGTTTGCTTCAATGAGCAAATAAAATAGAATAAATAACAAGACCCTAATACACTGAATCAAATGAGAAAATAAAAGCTGTGATAGATGTGACCTTTGGAGAAATGTTCAATTTTGTTTGTCACCGTTTGGCAATAACACAATGTACTTAGCAGGAGGTAAGAGCCAGGCAGCAAAATGTCACTGTTTTCTGTTATCACCTTAATGCAGAATGCAAGTTTTTAACAGACCCAATACATTTAAATAGATTGCTTGTTTTCTTTGAGCATTCACAGAGCTTTTGTATGTTACACTGTGAATGAGTATATCCTCTCAGCCCTTCTTTTTGGCTCATCGCTCTCACAGGTGACTTGAATATAGCTTTAATGTGTGAATATGTCTCCAGGTTTCTGTTTTTATTGTGCTGATGAGCTAGCCTTATACTTTGCCTCTTTCTTCTGATTTAGATCAAAAGGGTGACTTGCACATGTGCGAGCCCTTGCAATGTACCCACATGCTTCCAAAACATCGCCAGGTGACAAATCTCACTTATACTGCACTGTCAGTTTGCACATTCAATATGCAGGAATTTTGCCATGTCTTTACTCGCAGACCTCATACCCCCCAAAATTAAATCTCAGTTCTCATGGAGACCCTCCCCTAAAGAGCCACCTGCCAGCTTACTGCCAGCTTACTGCTAGCTTGCCTCCTCAGTCACCACAAGCACATGCTGTGTATTGACATGCAGAAACTAGCTCCGAAGGAGTGACCTGCTGCGTCCAACAATTTCTATACCAAGTAGCTTTCAAATTAGAGTTAACCTGAGATTTAGCCAGACTGCTCATTTGCACATCAACATCTTCACAGTCCTCTTTAGCACCGCTGATGTCCCAGTGTCGCTTTTAGGATAAGCTTTGATATTTAGAGATATGCGCACATTAGAAAGCTGGATGTGATCTTGGCAAAAGTTCCAGGAGTATTTTGGCCAACTGTGCTGAGCCCACATTTGTAATACTGCTAACAGCGACAGCCTGGAGGGTGTTAACTACACACATGCTCTCTCACAGGCAAAGACGTCTTTGGACGGCCACAGAGTGACAGATTACATCAGATGGAGCACAGCTTCACTGCCAGACCATCACCTGCATGGGGTGGCTGCCAGCAGCACTGTGTTGGCCAAGGGCCCCTCTGACCCAGCCCACCTGGCCTCCCAGTGCTTGCTGCAGGGCCGTGGCCCCAGTATGTGGACAGCACATGTAACGGATGCGCTCAGGAGGCATGAATCAGCTGGGTATCCAAAGAGGAGGCTAAGAGAGGCTTGATTAAGGCAGGGAGCCCTACCAAGGCTGGTGGCCCCTGCAGCCTGGCAGAGGAACGAGCTCTGTACCAGTGACCAGCACAGAATCCTGAGGAAGTCAAGTGAGGCAAATAAAATGCTTTCTGATGGCATCAAGCAGTTAATGAGGAAGAGTGACAAATTCATTCTTTAGAATGCATCTAACAGCCTTTTCTAGCTCAGTCACTCAGCTACTGGTTTTCATAGTCAGGGTCATAGACGACAGAATCCTTGAATTTTTGTCTTATTTGAATTCAATATTAAGCAAGGGCTTTGGCCTTATAAAGAACATGTCAGAAAAGACCACTATGATCATCTAGACTGACTGTCAGTCCATCCCTCCACCATGCCCACTAACAATGTCCCTCAGTGCTACATCTACATGATTCTTGAACACCTCCAAGGGACAGTGATCCTACCACCTCTCTGAGCAGCCTGTTCCAATACATCACCACTCCTGAGAAGAAATTTTTCCAATACCCAATCTAAACCTCCCCTGGCACAACTTGAGGCCATTCCTTCTCATCCTATCGCTAGTTACCTGGGAGAAGAGACTTCACAGTAACAACCATTCAATAGATTTGTCCTTTAGAATTTAGGTGGCTTGTCTTTAGCTTTTTGTACTATTAATTTGTGGTACAAGATACCCAGTGATAGCTAGATGTGAGATACAGGTGCACTCATGATGGATTTCAGCATTTACTGTTATGTCATAGGAATGAAAGCTATTTCTGGGTCTTTCTTCTCAGTGGTGTCTAGAGCTGAAGTTCTTTCTGACAAAATCAGTGCTCTCAGCTGTGTCTCCAGCACTTCTTCCTCCCTGTTTGCACTAAACTGAGCTGGTAGAATTGACTGCAGAATAAATTTTTTAAAATTCAAAGTTTGCACTTGGAAATGTGGCTATTAGTGTAAGTACTGCAATTTCTTTTCTGTGTGAATGACTGTATAGTTGCAGTGAAACAATTTATGCAAAATTGTTCCCTTTGAATTGTAGTCTTGTGTAAGAATAAACACCACATAGATCTGACTGTCTTGCTCTGACTCCTGTCATACACAGCAAGTGATGGACCTGGAGGGAAGAATGTGACAACAAGGAAAGCACAGGCTGACATTTTTCCTGCTCTCCTGCACTCTTCATGTTTTCTACTCATTTTTCTAGTTCCCTACAGACCTTGCCCTGTGAGACAAGGGCACCCAGCACCTCTCATAAGTTGTTTTGTATAACTTTGTGAAATAATCTTATCTGGTCCCTGACATGAGCTGAAAACTGCACAGAAAGGCGGGCCACGTAGGCAATCACTGAGTCAAGATGGACTGTCCTTGGGGATGAAAGCCATGAAAGAAGTTTAAGGGGGGTAAACATCACTATTGCTTTTTCAGTTTTGGCTATCAGAGAAACTTCTTGTTCTTAATACCACTTGTGTTATATGTACAGAAATAATCTCTTCAGACTCTGGAAATGTTACATTTCCTTTTAAAAGCCCAGGGGGATCTCAAGCACACAATCAATGCCTGTATTCTACTGTCTCAATTTCCAGACTGTGTTTCCAGCTTTCAAACAGCTGCTCCTTCCATTTTCCTCCTGTACTTCCCAGGCAGGGAGTGACTAAAATGAAAGAAATTAAAATAAAAATTAAAATAAAATAAATTAGTCTTTAAAAAAAAAAAAAAAGGCAAGAGAAAAACAAGGGTTCTGATATTCAAATAATATCCAGACATTGCCAAGTGCTAGCAGAGCTGTATCTGTCTTATGAACCCTGTTATTGCCAGTTCAGGGCCTTACCCTGAGTAAGGAACCATTCCCAACCATCCTTTGAGCATGAAAATTTATGTTACAGTGTTTTCCTATGTAAATGCTCTGATTTTATTTAGATAGGAGGGTAGAGTATTAGTAAACACCTTCAAAGCAAGTGGAAAAGATTAGCTGTGGGATAGGTGGGAAGCTGTTTTCTCACTAGGATCTTCAAAAAGCAAAGATTTGTAAAGCTTTCAGGATGACTGGGGACAGGACTGACTTCTTGTTAAATCAGATAGGGACCTAATTAGAGATTTCTGAAAGCAACAAGGCACCCTGCAGCAGGCAGTTTCCCTGCTGGGAGAAGACTCGCTGAAACAGAAGGATAAGGCTAATAGCAGCTACTAAGAAGAAAGAAAAAAACACACCCCTTTTAACTGTTTTAAACCCTCAAGCAATCGGACATCACTGGTCAAGGTTTAGAGGAGATAGTCTAACTTGTCTGATAGGAAGACTGGAGACACAAATCTGTTGCCAGAGGCTACAGGAAAGGGTTGGACAAAACAACTGTGGTGGCCAGCTGATGAGCAGATATCTCTTCTGCAAGCAGAGGATGAATTAGCCTTATAGTTGCTAAATTCAGGATAACAAATCTGCCTAAAGACTTGTTTCCTCATCGGGAAAATAACCTTTGAATGGATCTCTGGAGCAGGAGAAAGAGATCAAGGAAAATGTGTCAATTCGGGCTAATAAAGGAAGCAGAAGGGCCATAAATGGAGCAAATATGCATCCCAAGGCAGCAGGCACCCTTTTTTTCTTTCAGCAATTGACAGTGGCCCTCAAGGTGTTGTTACACATGATGGGTTCTAAGCATTGATACTGCATTTCTTCTTACTACCATTTGCATTATATATGACCCTTTGCTTTTGCATATGAAGCAAACTTGGGATAGAAATGGAAACACGAGGGAGAATATTATCCGCGCTCCATCTGTTTTGGATCATTCAGATTCTAAATACACATTTTTATGAATGCATTTTTCCAAATGCAATGTGAAGACTAACCTGAAATTTTGATTTTGCATTTTATTTTTCTGTTGCAACCAATAGAGGCAAAAGCCTGGAAACTGGGAAAGCTTCAGGGCTAAAATCCAAACAGCATCAGCTAAAAGCAGTCTCTCGTAGAAACAGGTATTCATAGCTCAGAAAGTGCATTGCTGAGTTCAGTGTGAGTAAGGCAGACTGGCATCATTCGTTTGCACTTTCTGTGTGCAAAAATGATAGTCATTGTTTGCTCGGGTAAAATTATGATTATTTTAATACGTTGCAGCACCAAAAATAATGAAAATGTCCAAGATAGGAAATAGTAAACAATGAGAATTACTAAAGGCATTTACCACTAAGCTCACTTACTTAGCACTGAAGACATGATGGAGCTCGTGTGTTGGGTGATATCATTTTAGATGAAAAGAAAACTTTCCCTAATAAATGTTGAATCCTTTGGTAATGCTAGCTTGCTTAAGTAATATATGCATGCTCTTCTAGTTTAATTTTCATAAATATGATGGATTCAGATGTTGACTTTATTACCACAATTTTTATAACCTCATTTAATCAAAACTACATGTTTATTATTTCAATTTTACGTGTTTTAGTAATTGGACTGTGTACCTTAATAGCACAGTAAGGCTTTGCATTGTTTACCAAAGAAAAAGCTGACTTGATATTGTTTCTTGCATTATAATACTCTTAATTTTGGGGGGGCCAAGCTAAGTTCTTATGAAATTACTTTACAGTAAAAGTGTATGATCAGTTTGAAGGGAATGAAATGAGACTGACTTCATTAGTTCTTGAGTTCCAGCATTATTCCTCCTTCTCTCTTGGATCCTTCTTCTGCAGCTGCCTTCGCCTCATATGGTAGTTGTAGCCTTCTAGTTTTGTGCAAGTGGATTCAATTCCTGTATTATTCTCATGGCTTTCTACTTGGAAAGCGATAATGGCCAAGTTTAAAACTTGCAGCAATTGTTAAGATGTATTTGCTTCTTCCACTTTCTTATCACAGATACAATCCACAAAAACAGTTCATTCTTTCCTTTTATTTCACTTTCCAACTTAATAGTTGGAGTGCCAAATAGGAGTGCCAAATTCAAGATCTTTAGTGAAAACTAGAGTTGGGCAATCAAAAATGAGAATTCCCAACTTGCTACTTACTCTTGAAAAACTTAGCCTTTAGCTTTAGTAAGTGTAAGCCTTGTTGCTTGAAACCTCTTTTGGCCTTGTTTGCTGATCTTGTTTGCTATTATGACAGTACTTTTTTTCATTATTTGCTCTTTTGTGGTAGGACATACATACCGTAAGCGTATTGCCTGGATTGTTTTTCATCTCTGCATATTTCTAGAAGTTTGGTGATTAAAAAATATTTAGGACATAAATCTGAGTTGTGTCACAGTTCTTAAAGAATGTTTTTGATAACTTTCATCAAAATATGAATGTTGATTCAGAAACTTATTTTTGCAGATGCACTCTATGAAAAACAAATGGTGAATTGTCAGTGTTACAAGTTGAATCTAGGTTTTCTGGGGAGAGAGATAATCCGGGTACCATTTGAGATGTACACTTTTTTTTTCCTTCATGTTTTATATTACCAGAGGGGCTGTTATGCTTATTTTTAAAGAAGATGATGTGATCAATACATGAATTAATGTGATTTATGGATTAACCTTTATGTGCTAGCAACTATGCCTCAGCAGTATTATGTTTCAAGTAAGCTTCTTTCTGGGCTTTTTATAAATAAGATAACTGAAAGTAGATCTGGCATGTTGACCAGTCTGGCAAGAAGAAAGTATAGACTGGGTGGCAAGCATTTTTTCTCTGATACTCCTCCCTGCTTTGCCACTCCTTACACTTTCCACTATAGGCATATCATATCTTACAGGTTAGAGGGGATTTGTGGCCAAGGAGTGCTTGAGAGAAGGGTTCTGTGGAATGTGCCGGCGCTGCTGAATAAGGCATCCATGATTTAGTAGGTGGCAATCTCTCTTTGGAGTCGGAATTGAACTGCTGACCCAGCCTGGAGTTTAAGAGACTGTGCTGATAGAGCTACCATGGTTGGGGTGAAACTTAAAACCAAGGTCCTGTCTGCTTGTGGTCATTAAAGACTTCTGGCATACATCCTCTCTTAAACCACTATGCGTTATTGCATTAAGTGCTGTATTTCAGAAGTAGATTAAGAGATTCCTTTGTATAGTTTCTAGAGCACTTTAGGATTGTCTGGGATGAAAACATACTATATAAATGTAAGTTACTATAATAATAAAATGAAATCACTCTGTTCTTCACCTTTCAAACAGCAGCACATCACCTTTACAAAGAACAAAGTCAACTTGAGATTTCTTTAGTATGTAAACTCAGAAGATGGTGAACAGATGTGGTCCAAGATCACCTTTAAATTAGGGTTTGGATTTCAAGTTAAAGGCTGAACCTTGGCTGAGGTTCAGATTCTGGTTTAAAGGCAGAGAAATCCCCTAAGGGTCTCCAATGAGATTTCATCTCAACATTGTGAAAATTTCATGAAATCATCTGTTCTATTGCAATTCTCATATTTGCCCTCATCTTTAAAGGGGACGCTTCTCCCCAGGTTGTGAAAGAGAGATATCTTTGAGTGAGACTTAGTGCTAAGATCTGGATGGCAAGGGTTCATATCTGATAGTCTCACTGGGGCTTGGTTTTAATCCCAGATGTAGAAATAGGTTTGGAAGCAGAGAAGAAAGTGCTTTAGAACCTCCAGTAGCCTTACTGATCCCAATTTAGCGTAACTTTTCAAGTCCTCATAGGGCATTCTTAAGAGCCACTTGGTAAGAAAACCTGTGTAACTACTTAGACTGTTCTTAGGCTTAGATCTAAACTATCCACACATCACTTAAAGACATACACTGTTAGCGCTTTGGGAATCCATTGAAACACATGCCTTCAACGCACTGATTTCTAACTTTGTCAGTACATTTCTGTCACATGAGCTGGTGGTACTTGTCTGAGCAATATAGCAGTAGATCGACATTATCTTTGATCGTGGCACGGAACATCCCACATGCTTCAAGCTTGCCCATTTGCTGTAGCATCTAGAGCAGAGAAATTGAAGTTTTGCAACAGAACAGAAGTGCTTGCTAAGTGACAATTGCAGAAGAGGCCCCATTTAGGTAAGGGTGTCCAAGACAATTTCCCTTCAGAAATTATAGAGCGTGTGGTGGAAAAAGCTATTTGACTGCAAATCACACAGCTGTACCATAGTCATCATTACTACTAATAAGTTGTTAGAAGAAATATTTAGCTATTTGAAAGCACTGTTGACTAGTAAATCATGAGTTACAGTGATCATCTCAGGTGGAAATACTGTCCCACAAAATAATGTGGTACAAAATCAAAGAGCTTGTGCAAATAGAAGATTGAGGGGTCAATTCTGCCATCAGTTTTATGCAGGTAGGGCTAGATGGAGAACAGAAATTCTGTTTTGGAAAAGAAAAAAACAGTGTTTGGCATTTGCTTTTATCTTACCTTGAAGTGAGGCTTCAAGCTCAACCCATTTTGCAGGGGAAAGAAAAAAAATTCCAGCTTAGAAGATGAAACATTTCAGTAACCAAGGAAAACCTAGCCATTTCCATTCTGGATCCTCCAACTTTTGTAATATTTGTGTAAAAGACAACTTCTCACAAAATGTTCTGATGGATAGATCTGTATTTTTTTCCACTAAAAACAGTTTTTAAAGTTCTTTACCTGATTTTCCTTTCATTTCCATAAACAGGTGAGTATGTGTGAAGATATGTTACAGTTTGGGCAGTATTCTGTAGGAGATGGCTGTGATATACCAAAAATTACACAGCTCATTAAGTGTGCAACCTAGAGCCCACTGAAGACAGTACAAATTATCCTGAGTGATGTATTGGGTTCTTGGTGGGAAAGTTTAGTAATTTCAGTTTCTGTCAAACGTTCATCATGGTGATCTGTTTTTATATGGGTACAAGTTCAGAATATTTGCATGGCTTTTTCTGTATCTCTGGAGCCACTCAGAGTATTTGGGCCTGAGAGCCCAAACACAGGACTGGGATCAGGAACGTACTTTAAGTTGTTCCAGCAAGGGAAACTCGCTTTCGTTGAAGTACTGCAAGTTGATCTAAGTGTGTTCTCTGATATAAGAAACTTTATCTCTTTGATCTCCATGAAGAATTTACCTGAGTCAGACAGAGCCAGAAAAACGTGTAAATCTGACACTACAATAGGAACATTTGCTTAAAATGAGTGACGCTTCTTGATAGCTTTTTTGATAGCTAAAATAAACTTTATGCAGCACAGTCTTGATAGCCAGTTGAAAAATGAACGGATAAAATGTGTTTTAGATCAAAAGCCAGCTATTCAGTCACATTGCTTCTTTCTTTTTGATTTGATATAATAAAAAGTTAAATCCTCTGAAGAGTCATTGTAGCAAACTGACTGGGTCTGTTATGGTAGAGCACGTATTATTGTAAAGAGCCAGTTTCACACAGAGAATTGTCACGGCGATAGAAACTGATGCAGACATGCAGGTGTTTGCATTCTGCTAGTCTTGCCAGTGGTTGTTTGGATGCCTGTAATCAAACTGAAAGATGAGAGTGTGTGCTAGGCTGCTGCAGAGTTGTTTCCTACAAGGGTTTATGCAAACAATTAAAAATATATATTATCAAATAAAGCTTTCACTTCTTCATTCCATCTGTACTTTCTATGGCTACATTAAAAACAAGTCCCTGGAAATTTCAGATTTTGATAATAAAATCCAATAGTCGAGAATATGCATAGCGTATTTATTTCAGAATATTTAACTGCTCATCAGGTAATCTGAGTTCTGTACAAGAATACAAAATTGGAAGTTCAGTGTACTCCTAAAGGTCATCACAGCGACATGGCTCTCAGTACAGGACATCTGCAGCCAGTTCCCCCTCGGGCTGCCAGCTGATATGTTATCAATTAACCAGCAGACTGACCAAACACATCTGCGCTATGTTTTGCCTGAGACTGCTGAATCACTTTGTCTGGGACTCTCAAACAGTGATGACTAAGTGCATTAAAAAAGGCAAGATGGTGGCACAGCAAATACAAAGAAAATGCCCCCTGCTGCGGAAAGGCCTTTTTTTTTCAACTATTCTGTGCACAGCTACATTTATGTCTTTTATACTGAATCTGACATGCTGTGAATACAAGTGTTCTTCCCATAGCACCATCAGAAAGCTGCAGTCTCGCTTCTTACTCAGGCAATTCAGAGAAACCTAATATATACATACATTTTGGATGGTAAAGAATTAAGGGATGATGGTTTTTCAGAATGATCTTTGTCAATCATTTATGAAAAAACTCAGTGAACTGAATGAGTTCAATAGCTAACGTAGTTTAATAAACTAACATAGTTTAATAAAAGCATGAGACTGGGATGAAATCTGGCTGATAGAAAATGTAAAATTTTGTGTTAGAAATAGTCATTTGTTCAGGAGGCTGTGAGGGAAATACAGGTAACAATTCTAAGTGATTATTTTGGCTGAATGGAATGGGAACCTCGCTACATGCCATAATTTGTGATTTCTTACAGAGAGTGTGATGCTGGCATAGCAAGAAATAGCAAGTGAGGTGAGTGGCTGTCTGAAAAACCAATTTAAGATGATGATAAGCACAGCAATGATGAGAAGATGTGCAAGGGTGAGACTTCCCTACATCTTAACTCCAGAAACATTGATTAATGAGTTCATTGTACGCCACTTGCTTTTGCAAAAGCTCTGGATGAGGAGTATGAGCAGATAAGTAACAGAAGAGGGCAGTGAAACAAGACAGTAGGGAGACTAATCTTTCAGCTGAGATGGGAAGGCTTTGCGGAAGGTCTAATTTCAGGCCAAAAATATTATGAATTATGGAGATTATTTCTGTAAAGAGAACATTTAAATCTTCAGGGACAACTTCTAATAATAACATAGGAAGAAAACTAACAAAACATCCTGATGGAATCAAAACCATCAATGGGCAAGATGTTGATAAAATTACATCTTCTGTAATATGAATTTATTTTTTGACGCAAAGAAAAATAATCAGAAAAATATGTTCTATTGCTATATCCACCTCTTACACACCGTTTTGGACAAAAACTCTCTGCCTATGTTTGTTAGATGGATCTGAAAGGTTTTACCCAGCATTATCTCTTGGGTTCTACATGCATGTGTGCACACCTCTGGGAATCTCATCTGCAGGTCTGATCAAGCCCATAGTGGATCCAATCTCTTCTGTACACTGTTCCCTGAGAAACGAATGTCACCCAAACCAAAGTCTTTCAGAGCAGAAAAGCAAACATCTCAGATCACCACAGCACCAACGCAGCACGTTACCCACCTGAAGTAGTTTGATGTTCAAAATGTAGCCAAAAGGGCTAAAGGAGAGTTTCAAAAATAAAATTCATGGGCTTGAATGCCTCTGTGTTGCCATGTCCTTAATGGGTCCATAACAGGGCCCACAGCTCCTTTAGCTGTCTGCTTGCCAGACGGAGCAGGGCAGCACACAGGCCAGTGACTGTCCCTGCTCTCTAATTGCTTGCACACTCACCAGCACCAGAGCTCTGGCTGTGTTGATTGCTGCTCCTCCAGACAACACACAGACATGCTTCAGGGGAGAGCATGTGCCAGGGACTACTCCCAGCAGGCAATTTTGACTCAAATACCCTCATTTTGAGGGAGTGGGGAAGGGAAAGAAGAGACCATGATATGTAAAGCTGAACCACGCTGTGCTGCTTGGCCTCGGGGCCGGGAATGGGCCCTGGTTATTTTACTTACTAGACATTTCCTGTGTGTCTTAATTCTCCGTCTGCTCAAGAGCAATAGCAAGACTTCCCTGTTTTGCAAAAATAAATGCCTTTTTAATGTGCTGCAGGAATAGGTGCTATTTTAAGTATTTGCCAGAGATGAATCCAATAATTTTGCAGCCTGCTGGGAGAGTGGATACATAGTGAGAAATCTCTGCACTGCAATCAAGATTTTGACTGGGTTTCAACCTGTGATTATCTTAGGATCTGTAGTTGCTAGAATTCACTATTTCACCTGCTATGGTGATAGTGCTTGGTGCAACATTCAAGCTTGGAACTGAACTGGAGTGGAAAAGGAGAACTGCTTTGGTCTGCCTATTGGGTTGCTCCCTTTCTGGACAATGTGAAAAAAGTCAACAGTCTTGTTTTTCATTTTCCATGGCCAGGGCCAAAGAATGCATGAAAATTATCCAAGAGAGGGGGAAAAAATGGAGTTTTCCTCTAGCTTCAGGGATCCAGGATACTTGCCTTTCTCATCAGAGAGAGAGCAACTAGACTGATATACTATTTTCCATCAATCAAGTCAGCAAAGCCAGGCAGAGCACTTCCTTTGACATCAATGCAGTGGTGACAGTTGTAGAGTTAATGCATTCCTTCTTAATGGAATACCATAAATCTAGATTCAGTGCTGCCAAAATAATGGCTGCAACCCTCACTGAAGAAGTCAGCTCTCTCCCTGCATTCCTATGGGCCTGAAACAGTTTGGTTATAGATCTGATATTAAGAATTTACTTTTATTACAAAGGATCTCTAAGACACTGCAGGATTGGTTTACCTATATGGAATGATACTGTTGCTTCTTGGCTGAGCATGCCACCGTTTTTTAGAAATTGCATTATATTTAACAGCATCAGAAGAATGATTTTATTCTGATCTGAAATAAATTTAGAAGCAAACAATTTATATTTTACTGGGAAGATTTCTCAAGTGTATCAGAGACTCCCTAAAACACCTGCAGCTTCCTCAGTTTTAGTGTCTTATTTATAATGAATATCTAAGGCAGAATGCAAATGTGACGGTACTGCTATGGGAAGAAAAACCATCAATTAATTCACTACCTGTATTATATTTGGATACTGAGGGGAAAAAAAATAGCAAGTGTACTGGGATAGTCAGCAAAGGATCAGATCAGATTTAGAGATGCTTTGGAAGTCCAAGTAAGAGTCAGAAGACCTCTTCACAATCTTGGAGAGTGACTTTGTGCCTGAAGTACAGACCAGCGGGCTAAGGATGGAGGAACAAAGGGCATGATCTGCACTGACAGCAGAAGTCCCAACACTGATAGTAGCACAGTGCCTGCAGAACATCTTGATCCTCTGTCTCCTCTTCCACAGGAATGTACTCAGCCCCCAAGGGGATACTATTTGAGACTGCCTAACTGGCTGGAGTTAAACAGCTTTATGGCACTATTCAGGCTCAAGGCTTTACCTCTCACGAGTTTATTTCGCTCTGCAGGGATCATAAAGCACCTTTCAAATTACCAGCCAGTGCAGGGGTATAGCAGAAACCATTGTGATACGAAGTCTGTTTAGCATAGGATGCAAGTGTAGCAATGTTTTAGCCCCTCTCTGTGTGGGAATCTGGAGACAGAAGGTAAATTGGTCAAAGGACAGATGGTGAAGGTGGGGGGACAGAGGTGGCCCCAGACACTGGCAATATGCATTTCACAGAATCATAGAATGGCTTGGTTTGAAAGGGACCTTAAAGATCATCCAGCTCCCCTGCCGTGGGCAGGGCTGCTGCCACCAGCTCAGCCTGCTCAGGGTCCCACCCAACCTGGCCTTGTGCGCCTCCAGGGATGAGGCACCCACAACCTCTCTGGGCATCTTGTGCCAATGCCTCACCACAGTCTGAGTGAAAAATTTCCTCCTAACTTCTACTTTAAATCTCCCCTCTTTTAGTTTAAAACCATTCCCCTTTGTCCTATCACTGTCAAACCATGAAAAAATCTGTCTACCTCCTGATTATAAGCATGCTTTAAATTCTGGAAGGCCACTATGGGATGTCCCTGGAGCCTTCTCCAGGCCGAACAAGCCCTCAGCGTTTCCTCATACGAGAGGTGCTCCAGCCTTCTGAGCATTTTTGTGGCCCTCCTCTGGACCCACTCCAACAGCTCTAAATCTTTCTTGTGCAGGGGGCCCCATGTCTGAACACAGTAGTTCAGGTAAAGCTTAACGTATCATCAGCAAACCTATATAGGATGCATTCTATCACTTCATCCAGGTCACTGATGAAGATGTTGAACAAAAGTAGATCCAGTACTGACCCCTGGGGAGCACCTCTAGCTACAGGCTTCAAACTAGACACCGCACCACTGATCCCACCCCTCTGCGCTCTGTTGGTCAGCCAGTCTTCTTAGTCTGCCTCACCATCCACTCATCCATCCCACAATTCCTAAGCTTACTTATGAGGATGTTATGAGAGAGAATGTTAAAAGCCTGCTGCAAGGTACACGACATCCACCGTTCTCCTCTCATCTACCTAGCTGGTCCTGACATCATAAAAGGCTACCAAATTAGTCAAGCATGATTTCCCCTTGATGAATCCATGTTGACTACTCCTGCTAACCTTCTTCTCTTTCACTTGTTTGAAGATGACATCCAGAACACACTTTTCCATCACCTTCCTAGGGATGAAGGTGAGTCTTACTGGCCTGTAGTTTTCTTGGTCCTATTGCTTGCACTGTTTGAGGACTGGAGAGACACTGGCTTTCCTCTAATCTTCAGGCACCTCTCCCATTCTCCATGATCTCTCAGAGATGATAGGAACAGTTTGGCAGTCGCTTCTGCCAACTCCTTCAGCACTCACAGGTGTAACCCATTGGGGCTCACGGACTTGTGTGCATCAAGTTTGCCTAGACAGTCTCTGACCAGATCCTGCTCAACCAAGAAGAGACCATTCCTTTCATAGACTCTCTCTGGCCTCTAGGGTCTGGAATTCCTGAAAGGCAGCATTAGCAGTAAGGCCTAAAGCACAGAAGGAGTTTGATAACCCCACCTTCTCAGTATCCTCTGTTACCTCATTCGGGAGCAGGACCACATTTTCCCTAATCTTCCCTTTCCTATTGACACACTCAACAAAGCCTTTCTTCTTGTCCTTGACCTACTTTGCCAGATGTAATTCCAAATGGGCCTTAGCCTTCCTTGTCACATCCCTGCATGCCCTGACAATGTTTTTATATTCCTGCCAAGTAGCCAGACCACTTTTCCGTATTCTACAGACTTTCTTCTTCCATTTGAGTTTTTCTATGAGCACCTTGTTTATCCATTTAGGCCTCCTGACACCTTCACCTGATTTCTTAATCTTAGGGATGCACATACTTTGAACTTGGAAGAAGTGCTGGTTGAATGCCAGCCACCTCTCTTGGACATCCTTACCTTTCAGTGAGATACCAAGCAAGTCCCTGAAGAGGTCAAAGCTGGCTCTCCTGAAGTCCAGGGTTGAAATCCTACTTTTTGCCTTGTTTCTCCCGTGTGCAATCCTAAACTCCACTATCTCGTGGTCTCTGCATCTAAGGTTGCCCCTAGCCTTTGCATTCCCAGACAATCCTTCCTTGTTTGTAAGAACAAGGCCCAGCAGCACACACCTCTCCTCATTGGACACACATCTCCTCCATCACCCACATCAGAAAGTTATCTTCCATGCACTGATGGAACATCTTGGATTGTGTGTGCCTGGAAGTACTGCTTTTCCAGCAAATATCAAACTGGTTGACATCCCCCATGAGAACCAATGCCTGTGATTCTGAGGCTACTTTCAGCTACTTTCAGAAGAAGGCATCATCAACTTCCTCCTTCTGATCTGGCAGCCTATGTTAAACATCTACGACAGTGTCATCCACATTACCCAGCCCCTTAATTCTCATCCATGAGCTCTCAACTCGTTCATCATTTATCTGTAGGCAGAGTTCAATGCATTCCAGTTGTTCTCTCACATAAATAGCATCATCCCCACCTCGCCTTGCTGGTCAGTCTTTCCTAAAAAGTACCTAGCTATCCATGACAGCATTCCAACCATGTTGAGGTGTCCTACCATGTCTCCATGATTGCAATGAGATCATGGCCCTGTGGCTGCACACAGATCACTAATACTTCCAATTGGTATATGCTGCATGTGTTGATTGCACAGGTATTTCAGAGAAGAAAAGGGAGGAGAAGATGCAGGAAGAGAGAGCAGAGGATACTCAAGCACCACATGTTCCTTATTGGTCCAGTCCCTGATCTACACCTACCAACTCTTGGCCTGATCTTGGCTGTTACTCAGATGCAGCTTATTGTAGTCCTGGGGCTGCGCAGGACCCCATCCAATGTGTGCTTGAACATCTCCAGCGATGGGAAACCCACAGCTTCTCTGGGCAATCTGTTTCAGCATCCTGCCATTCCCTAAATAAAATATTTCCTCCTCATATCTAATTTAAATCTCCCTTCTTTTAGTTTAAAACTGTTCTCCTTTCTTCTATCACTACCTGACAGTGTAGAAATTTGGTTCAGTGCTGGACAGGGCTTCCCAGGGATCACCAGAGGGTCCCCACAGCAAAAATAGGAGCACTGTGGCTCCTTTGCTGTCCCAGCGGACTCATCGACCTATAGGTGGTCATGGAAGCAATGCCCTGAAAATGGAAATTATTGCCCTTAATCTACTGTGGCCCATCAAATCTGATATCTGATTTAAGAATACATAAGCTGTTGCAAGAAAATCTCAGCTTTTGTTTGTTTGTTTGCAAATCTTTGTTTGTAACTGAATGCCTTAGGTCTGCAAAGAAAATGTGCAGGTTGCAAATAAAAGAAAAGCAGAAGGTAGCCTAGGGGGTCCAAGCCCTGAAGGCATGTAATGTGTTGATTCAGTTTTTGGAACTGATTTCTTGTTTATTAAACCATCCACCTCATTTTTAGTGGGAAGTAAAGGCTTGATCTTGGCACAGCTAAATCATAAATATTCAGCATGCATTTAATTCCTAGATGAAGCCAACAGTGAAGGTCAGGTCTGGAGAGGGACAATAGCACCTACCTGCTTTCAGCTGGGGAAAAACTAATCATGGGACATGAATGGAAGAAGACTGACAATGGTTCTGGCTGCAGACACTTTGATTTGGGAGCAAATAGCCTGGCTTTTGTTCCAGACTGATGAAGACACACCATTGCTCATGATACTACTCTGATTGGAGGGTTTGGCTTCTGGGCCAGACAGGCTTACATCCATCCAACTATGAGCACGGGCTCATGTGGGCAGGCATGTGCCAAAGCAGATCCCAGGGCTGTTCCCCAACAGAACCACAAAATAAACAGATGAGCATTAACTGCTTTTTAAAGAATACTGGATGTTAATAAGCAGAATAATTTGCAGTGGTTTGACTACCGACTTTTTTTTTATTATCATTTGCAGCTAATGCATGAAAGCATTTCTAATTGTAATGATGCCAATGACCTATTGTCACATCAGCTATTGCAAACTGCATTTACTCAAAAATTTGGTGTTCTTTTTTATTGCACTGAAAAAAAATCAAGTGGGCAAGCTTTCAAGAATCACAGTCAGAGTACAGTATGTCTGCATTTAATTACAAGGCTGGAGCGATTAATACTTGGACTCTGCTTTGTTCTGTATTGTTCAGAAAACACAATTCTCAAAATCTTTCCATTTAAAATGCATTAAGCCTATTTATAGTTAGGATGGAGGGGTTTACGTACAACTGCTTAGGACTGTGAAGTTTGGGCTAAAGCTTGGAAGACAACAGTTCAATCCAAAGTGTTCTCTGAGACTGTGGAAAAGTCTCTTAATTTCTGCTGGTATCTCACTGGCCTGCTGGAAAGCAATTCCTTGTAATAAAGCAGGGTCTCCCTCCATTAGTTGTAAGGTGCCTGCAGTGAGAGCTGCTCCTCACTCAGTCCTTTCTCAAGTTTTATTCCTATTTCATGTGTCTGATGTGATTTATATCAGTTTTGCCCTCAGATAGCCAGAGAACTTTAAAGGCACTGCAGTACTGAACAATGTGTAGCATACATGGCTTTGCTCTTTGTTCATGAATTCTCTTAAACACCTGCATCTGGCCTCATTCAACACAATATTTCTCGAGCATGTACTTTAGAATAAAACATATGCTTTAGACCCACTGAAGTAAAAATATATATATATGATACTTAAGACCTCCTTTTTATTATTTCCCCTCACAACTTCACCTTGCAACACTTCCTTAATTGCAAAACAGTTTTGGCTTGAACTTCTATGTCTCAGTCTGCTGTACTGTGACCTAAAGAACAGTACATACACATGCTGAAGTTAACTGGTCCCTTAGGAGCACTCTTGCTCTGGAGAGTGAAGGAGAAGAAGGCATATTTGCAAATAGCTATATTTTCTTTTTCCTACTCAATTGCTTCTGTTTGGAATTTTTAACATCTTGCCTTGCCATACAGTCATTTTCAAAGCATGATTGACTAAAACAAATCTGATTGCTTTTTTTATTATAATTTTGGTTGTGACATTTTATTAGTGGGCACTGTGACACTCAGAGGAGTAACAGTCAACTGGTTGTGGCACTTCTGGCATTTCCTAGCTTATCCTCTGATTAGCTGTGCTGTATTCATAAAGTCCTTTAAATACAGTTTTGTGAGAGTAATTTCCTAGGGCTTTCAGGAAAGCTCATGGAAAAACAAACTTCATCACATGGCAACACACTGATGCTTCTATGGGCCATCAGCAGAGCTGAACCCTTCGACCTCTAGTAGGTGAGCTCATGGAGTAATCAATGGTAGTAATAAGCACTCATCCTTTTGCGAGACCAGTACTAGGAATATTTACCAGTACTCATAGATATGTGCTGGCAGAGGATCTTGTGTTCCATTTATGACTCTTGAGACATCTTCTTCCCTTCTAAAGCATGGTTCTTGGTCAGGACTCCTGCAGCCTCTCTGTTAGACTTCAGAATCCTCCTGCCACAGAACCTTCACTGCACTGGGCAACCTCTGTCATCTGCCTGTTGTTTCATTGCCTGTTGACATCAGTGTTGCAACCAATGTGATGTCTCCTTTCTCTCATCCCACGATTCCTTCTCAGTCTGCACACCCTGGCTCCTTGCACAACTTGTTACCTTCTGTACTGTATTGTCTTCATGGGTACTTTTCCATATTTCCTTGCTGGCCTCCAATGCCATATTCACTGAAAACACTGGTCCACCTTCCTTCATCCTCCATAAATTCAAAAATGACAGTTTCTGCTGTTGAACTATGCTGGCTTAACCTTCGTCCTTGGTACCTGACCAACACCAGCCTAGAGGTAGGATTTTTTTTTTGTAAATATGCTGGTAAGTTGTTTTGAATCTTCAAGGCACTTACTATGTTACTGAAATGGATTGTTAAAATGAACAATTTTCTAGTATTATTTTTTCTACCTCTGATTCATGTCATTTCATTTGAAAGTAAAGGAAAGATGGTGATGATGGAGACACAAACCAGGTTAACACAATCAAAAGGAAAATCTTTAAGTTTTTGCAACAGTGCTCACAGCATTTGTTATCCAGCAGAGAGTATAAAGTGCACATAGATTCCCACATACAGTGCTTTGCACAGTCCTTTGATCTTTGAGAGGTATCTTCAGACAGCCTTTGGACTGGGAGACATTCTCTTATAGTTATGGATATAATTTTATTCCAGAGCAAACACTTGATCCAGTTGTGGGAGGTTTTCTTATTCTTAAAATGACACAAAGCCCTCAGAACGAGATGAAAGTACATCCCTGTAGCTTTGTACTTGTGGGAATATTAGCCATTTGTAATTATGTGGAATAAAATAAAATAAAAATGGAAATACAGGGAGTATGATGCATAGTAAGCAGTCACAGACCTGTAAGACACGTATTACTCATGAACACAGGATCAAACAGCTGCTTTTCCTGACTTTTACAAAGTGCTCTTGACATAACTATATTCCTCAGTGAACAATTACTGTATTTACTGCACTAGTGACCTTGATGCTGATTCCTCATCTCTTTCCATAGTTACTTGTTAAAATTCAAGCAATGATTAGGATATTTTGTCCTGTAATGTCTTACCACATTCTTTTCATCTCCATGGGGCTAAATCCACAGAAACTCCTACTCTTATTCTATACTCTACCTCATCGTTGGTGAGATTATTTTGTTTGTTTGTTTGTCTATTTAAAACATTTCTTTTCTTCCCAGTCTGGGAGGCATGAGACCCTGTGTGTATCTTCAGGAACCACAATTTGCAAATTGTCATCTCATTCCTTCCATTCATTGTGTGGCTTCCTTGTGCACAGCCTCAAATCTTCTGAGCTTTCATGCACCAGAGTGTGACCACAGCTGCCACATCTTGGACTCACAGGGGATAGAGCTACAAGAAAGCAGAGAAATTAACCTCTTTCTTTCTCTGATTACAGCTGAGAATGATTTCAAGAAATTGCTATTGAGAAATGCATCAACCTACTGTTGATGCCTTTGGCCTAGTGAGTGATGATCTAATTTCTGTTTAATTGACCAGCAGCCAATTTAGTTTCAATCAAAATTTGAAATGCGTCTTGTTTCTTATAACGACCAGCTCACTCTAATAAATGTGAACCATAACTCCCCTCAGTTTGGGATTAATCCTGCAAGATGCTGCACACTGAGCAGGAGGGGACGTACTCAGTGCCACCAACCTCATTCTTTATGTCATCAGATCATGTGATTTCTCTGAAGCTGATCTGACAGTTCATGAAGTTACATCTTGTAAATGGATAAATATATGCAGACAAATATGTTTTATCATTCATTGAAGAAGCAGAAATTAATTAAACACAGTGCTCCTAATTCACACTTGTATTATTGCGGACTTAGGTCAACGTGAATCCACTATCCAACTCAAACTTGGTGTGAAATGGTCTTTCAATCATTTCTCTACTTTACTTTCTCAATTAGAGAGAACAACAGTAAACCAAATCTCTTGACCAGTCACAAATGTATCTACCCTACTTCTTTCTAAGAAAACAATCTGCAGTAACATAATAACAGAACATTACATTACACAGCTAAGAAAATGACTGGAATTAGTTAAGATAATAAAACTACTCTGTTTTCTTCATTAAAGGTCTTTACCAGAGTAACTGAAAATTGAAAAGAACAGTTGAAAGATCAGGGTCAACAGCTGTTTCATTTTTATCTATTTTATTTCTAGTTCTCAATCATTTTACTTCTTATATTGAAGGGCTAAAGGAGTAAGAGTGATGAAAGAAGATGGAGTTTTTCAGAGGAAAATTCATTAGTTAATTAAAAATACAGTTTATGAGAAAAGAACAGACAGAACAGGGTTCTCTTGGTAATAACCAAAGACTAAAGCCGCTAGCACCTAGTCTGGGACAGGGACAGGCCTCCAGAATTGAATTTTGGACTGGTAACACATTTCCAGAAACCTAGCACACAACAATAAGAAGTAATTATCTTTGATGGAAGTGGCACAGGCAAGAATGATCCACAGCATACTGAGAGATCATGTTTTGTCACAAAGTGCCTCCAGGTACACAGCACCTTAGTTGGGCATGTTGCTCAGGCCCCTGATGCAGTCAGTGGGGAAAAAGGCAAGGACCTTTCCAGAGGATGAGTGAGTCAGACTTTTGTGAGGTAACAGTAGCTTGCTTTTTTCTAGTCCATAGCCAAAGCAAGGTCACTTTCTTTGCCTCAATGAGCTAAGAGTTTTTTGAGAAGTCAGATGATGTCTCACTACTGCCAGCATAAAGATAAGGAGAGAAGCTCTTCTGTCTTCTTAGTTTAACTTCTGTCTTGACTGTTAATTGGGGCCTGAAACCTCTGGAATCAAAGGTGGAAAAGGTCTCATGTCAGAAAAACAAGGTCCTTCTTTGTGGGAACTCTTCAGGCTCCCCTTCATTACATGAAGTGGAGGAATCCAGCTACTCTTTTTTTTTTTTTTTTTCCATTACAAACTCTGCTAATAAAAACCAAAATCAGACAAGAAAAACACTTTCTCCTGATGCTCTGTTTTCTCTTCCTTTCCCTCTTCTTGGCCCCACCTGAACTAACACAGTCACACTTTCAGTAGCCCTTACTGGAAGCAATGCCAGTTTTCAGATTTTATTAAGAAGGCTACATCAGGAGTTTATAATAGTCCTTTTATACTTTTAATGCTACTCATTTTACTGCTTCTTTAACATCCATTGCCCAGACCTGGCTTGTATTCCATGCTCCCAGATCTGAACAACAGAACACCTCCATTAATTTGACCGTGTCATTTCTATTCCTAAGTTTCTTAAGCAGTACAGCTGTGATTTTGTCTTAATTTCCCTGTCACCCTTAGACTTCCATATTTTCAGTCACTGCAGAGGGAGAAAGTCAGTAGGGAATTTGTGGTTCCCTGTGCCCTCAATAAAACTGCTGTTGTACACTGCCTTTGCACTGTAGCAAAGTGACATGCCCTGGATAAACGCAGGCCATACTGGTGCTTGATAGAGAGTTTTGAGTTTTGGTACTCACTCTCATCATAAAACACCTTCCCAATGGTTTTCTTTACCTATTACTTTATCTGCTTCCATGCATCCCTCCCTTGCTTTTGGATGTGATTCAGCTGCTCATTGTTTCCCACAGCCTGGTGAGGATGTCTGACAGAGAGATCAGACTGAGAGGAAGGAAAAGAGAAAACCCTGTTCATGCCTGTTCCCTGAGCTTTGGTGGTGGGTTGCAAGATGTTCTACTGTGCAGCTGATTATCAGATTTTCAAAAGTATTTGGGCTTCTAAAACTAGAAGTGACTATCATTTTTCTCAGAGGTACTTTGCAACTTAAATTATGACTGATACTAAGGCTAGTGAATATAGCAGCATCCAAATAGGAGTTCAGGCCAAAATTACAATTCAGAAAATTAAGACACTGTTCCCTGAGGTACTACACTTCCACTGGTGCTGTGCATTGCTGCCACAGCCCTTTCCTGGAGTTAGCCATCCGCCTGCTGTATTTTCTGCTATTCACAACCTCAGAAAACTTGTCTGTCTGGAATAAAATGCCTGAAACAAATATTGATTGAGTTTGTGATGCAAGCCACTCCTTAGGCACACTGTTGCTTAAGTCAGGTCAAAGATTCATCATACTCTTTGTAAGGCTAGAAATATCAAAAAGAAAACATTTGTGCAGTGCTGTTCCTACCTGCAGATTACTCCTGCTCTGGGGTTACACACTGATGTACTTCTCCGCCCTCACCACACTAATCAAAACAAATAGTGTGGTAGAGTGTGACCTCCCCACATGCAGAAAGCAAGCATCACCTAAACAGCAATATATTAACATCACTACTGTATTTAATATAGTCAACATTACCACTAATCAGTAAAACCACCAGCAGCATTATGTTCTTTTCTAAGTGACAGGTTTGCCAAGAGAATAAAAAAGCCTTTCTTATCTAGTCATAGCAACATGAATAGAGGCATCTTAATAGAATACCTAAAATAACAATAGGTAGTAAGGGAGTCTCTTTTACCAAGGAAAAAAAATCTTCGGTTATTGACTGAGCTTGCTGTAGATCTGTCTTTTCCTTTCTAATCAATCGTTAGCAATCAAAGGCCACCTGGCTTAATTGAGTTTAATTTTCAGGAAGCCTGATCTGGCACTTCTTGCACACTGCTTGATTGTGAAGTGAATGAAGAACCAGGGAAACAATAAAGCTTATAAAGAAATGAGGAAAAAAGAAGAAAAATAAGAGACACTAAGACACCTTTTAAACACAAAAATATGTTTTTTCAGTAGCAGCCACAAAATATGAAACGTAATGGTCATTTGACACACTAGGAAAAAAATAACACAACTCTTCTTCCCCTTAATGTTGTTAAAGAGAGAAATCACACACCCAAAATCACAGCTGTACCTATTTTTTTTATATCTGAAAAGCAATGTTCTGTAATGTGACCACTTACTTATCAATTGCAGTGGTTTTGTACAACTGCTATCTTGAACATATGCTTTGGTATACGAGTTATGGCCTTAGAAAGATTTTAGAGTATTTCACTCTGATAGAATAAATGAATATCCTTGACAACAGTCCCCTTTGGCACCAGGAAATATTTTATCGTAAGGCAAACTAGAGTCCTATCAGCTTTCTCATTCCTCTGTGGGAAGATCTCATGTTTAGACTGTGCTCCATTTTCCTTATGGAAGCAGAAGAGCAACCTCAACCTTCTGATGGGACATGACATAGTTTGCAAGGGGATAGGAGGGGGGTGGAGTTTTTGGGAGCCTGGTCCTGGAGTCACTGTACTAGTCTGACAAGACATTGTCGGTGTATGAAGCCTTTGTTTTATATTCTTGCTAAGTAATTGTAATAAATATTGATAGGTGTGTTCTGTTATTAATTTATTTCGGGCAGTGTGTCTGCGAAACTGCAGAATAACCTTGACGGGAAGCAGTGCTTATCAGGCATAAGTCTCTCTGCTGAGGGCATGGCAAAGACCAGGGGACCCTGTCAACACAGCTGAAAGGTAATGCCAGCAATGGTAACATCTTTGGTGCTACAGAAAGGTAAGATTTTGCTTAAAGACAGAAATGTAGAAGTATTACTTAAGTACCTGATTTCTCCTAAATGATATTATAAAAAAATGCAATAACACTGGGGCACTGTAAGAATGAAATAAGCCATGTCATTCCTTTGCAAGGAAAGGAAGTGTCATTACCAACTTGGTTTTATTTGGGATTGAGCCTCAGGTCTGGGCTTTCCTGCAGCTCTGATTCCCCAGACACTCAGGCCGTGTTTGTGTGTGCAGTGCCACAAATGTATCTCGTCTCCTCAGGCACAGAACACTGTTTGGCCTAGTCTTTTTATTAGATCAAGGCTTTAATCTCAATTTCAATTTCCTCCATAAAACTTGTATGCAAATATTTTCCCAGCTCACAGAGCTATTATGAATGGGATTGCCCTCTGGGTGGTTGCCATTCAGCTTGGCTGCCTGTTCTGTAGATTTTACTGGTTGGCATCAGAGTTGTTTTGCATGTATAGACTTGTCTGCAATGGTATCGGCCATTTTTTCCCCAGCTTTGCCATATACTTTTGCATGTCAGAGGTGGCAGCCTATCTGCAGAGCTTTGTTCTTCGAGGTATTTCAAATGCGTGCATAGCACCTTTATTTGCAGCATCACTGACACTCTGAAATATATTTCTTTCCTTTTCCCTTGCACCCAAGAGGAAACACTCCATGCAAAGCGCTTCCAGTCACTAGTTGTTCCTGTGTTGGTTAGTGATCAATGGAGAGTTTGATTTTTCTTCTCTGTATCTGACAAGATGAGCCCCTCAGTCCAGAAATAAGTTACCCTTAACTCATACATCATCTCATAGATTACCCTGAGTTGGAAGGGACACACAAGGATCAAGTCCAGCTCCTGGCTCTGCACACCACCACCCAAAATTCAAACTCTATGCCTGAGAGCACTGTGCAAGTGCTTCCTGAGCTCCAGCAGCTCGGTGCCATGGCCACTGCCTTGTGGATCCAGTTCCATCTCCACCGCCTCCTGGTGAACAATCTTTTCCTGACACCCAACCTGCCCCTCCGCTGATGCAGCTCCACGCCGTTCCCTCGGGCCCTTTCGCTGTCACAGCTGATCTCTGCTCTGGGCTGACCAAACAAAGGGCTCAGCCGCTCTTCATACATCTTGCCCTCTAGACCCTTCACCACCTTTGTACCCAAGATGACCTCTAGTAGTTTTACGCCCTTCTTACATTGTGGAACCCAAACACACACCCAGTGCTCAAGATGAGGCTGCAGAGCACAGAGCAGAGTGGGACAGCCCTCCCTCACCCGGAGGCAGTGCTGGGTCTGAGGCACCCCAGAGTGCAGTTGGCCCTTTGCTCTGCCAGGACTCTCCAAATGGGCTGTTAATCTAAATGGCCAAAATGATAACGCTTTACATTGAGGTTCTTTTAATGAGTAATAAAAGGACTAATAAATGGCTAATAAGGGTTGTTACAATTTGAATTATAAAGACCAACAGGTTAATTGGTTTCAAATAACCTTGGCTTAGATCTGTTTATAATCTTTTCTGTCCATATCCATCGAACACATATTTACTTTAAGCCATAATATGTAACTGGTATGTGTGATACACATACATATGTAATCACTATTTTTAGTCTCTCAGTTATGGAACTTTACTACCCAGAATGTTTTGAAACAACAAAAATCAAACCAAAATGGTATGGTTGCGATGAAGCTAGTGAAGCTTCATGGAAAACTTGCCCTTAAACTTTTAGCTCAGTTTCTTGACTGTAGCATGGCATTTTTTTTTTAAATGGGCTGCTTGTGGCTTCTCACATCAAGTATAATAAGTGCATTTTTGTATAGGAACTGTTGAGTCACGGCCTGAACCACTGATTGACCACCTGAGGCAAGCACTGAGTCAGCCATGGAGCACAGATGAAGGCGATTCAGCTGTGTGACCAGAAGGGCTGGAGCCTGGCTGCACCTCTCCTAGACCCCATTTAAGGGCTGACTGCCACTAGGAAGGTTCTCTTTCTAGAGATCCTTTTTCTGTGGAGTTTTCTGCTGTGAGCCTAGGATGTGGGTGAGTATTTCATTTATTTATTTTGTCTCTTTCCACCGTGATAATCTTTTCAACTATAAGCCTGTAAAATACCATCCTAACCATGCCGCTCTTCTAACTGTGCAGTTTAACTGTAGAGTTTTGTATGAAACTTTCCAGCTGTGTAGTGTTTCTCCGAGAGATGTGTCACTCCTTCGATGGCAAATCAGGCTGAGACTTCCAGTTTCCTCAGAGAATCGTGTTAGTTGCACCATAGTTATCTATACGTATCATATACGTATTATATATATAAATATATACTGTAAGAAATAGTATCACTGGACTTTCTCCTTCTACCTATCAATTTAATTGCTGCAGTGTATTTCTGAAACTTCTGCATGTGTATCAAGTGAGACAGAGTTAGCAACAGTACAGACTGATAGTGTATTACCTGAACAGCTAATACTGCTGATCTTTGGATCACAAGTATGCCTTGCGTGTCCCAGCTCTGATGCACCATGGGTCCCCTTGTACCACTCGTGCTCCTTTTGTTCTGTAAGTCCTGTGCCTGAGTTCTTGCAGTGTCACCCACTTTTATCCAGACAGTGCAAATGAACCCTATTATATTGAAAAATCTCATCCATACCATTTTCACCTCTGAAAAAGGCCTGTGTCTAACTTTTTATCCTCATCATGCGTAGTAAGTGTTTCTACTCAAGCCAGCATAGTGCCACTGCACTAATGAAGATGAGACCTTGGAGTCACTTTGGTAGAAATGGAGCAGGTGGAACCCAAACTTACACAATGAAAGTCTTGTGCCCCTGTCTCAGAAAATTGTCCAGTGTTGTTGAACTACTCATTATTGTAGATTTCTAGTAGCTGAATGCTAACATGTATTTCTATCCTAGTAGTGAAACAGTTCAGTAACTGTGATAGTGATGCTAGGACACTGAGACAATCACTGTAGTGTTCCACAAAAAATGAGGTGGGCACATCAGCAAGCCTGCACCAGCATGATCTACAGAGACTATGTTCTATGCTGAAAAGACAACGGCTCCACTTTAAGGTCATTCCCATAATTTGCTCTGTTCTAGGTGGAGAGAAGTTTATATGAAATAAATGCTCTTCTCTTCTCTCTTCACATCAGTCACTGTCAGCTTGATATAGAAAATATGGCTGCTAATAGCTTGCAGTGGAACAAACATTTGCATAACTGTTACCTCAGAGCCCATAACTCTGAGCTAATTGGCTGATGGTGATTAAAATGATTAAGTGACTGCAATTTATATGATTAACCAATTAAGCCATTCTCCTGTGATTGGCCTAGGGTAGGCTCTGGGATGCGAGTTTGTTTCCCAGCATGCGTGCCGGCAGTGCGTGATATTAAATATTCTTTTAAATATTTGCTATTGTTCCTTCCAACAGCACTCAAGGTGCTTTAAAGGTAGTTAATTACTGCACATCACTTGTGTAACGCTGAGTCGTAAGCTGAAGGCAACACATGAATTATTAACCAAATAAATCTAGCACCACTAGGATAACACAATTACTGAAGGCAGTAACTAGGACAGTGAGTTTGATCATCCAGAACTGATAGATGACTGACTGGTCTAAATGGATATGATATCGCTGCCTTGAACAAAAGTTACGCTGATTTACCCCAGCGTGGCTTCTGGATTGTGATCCTTGAAAACTGAAAATCTATCAGCAAGTATGTTTAAAAATAAAAAAAAGGATAGTAACTGGAATTCTCTTTAGTTAAAAGAAGTGAACTGACCTGGTCAATTTGTAACTGCTTCCATTAAGAGGGCATTTGCCAAGGAAGTGTATGTTATTTGAGTGAGAGAGCTCTGGTTCTTGAAGGAACTAGGCAGGTGGGCAGGAAGCAATAATTAAGCATATTCTTTGTTAATCTCCTGCTAGGTGCACCGAAGGGAAAACTTGCTGTGGTTTCATCCCCCTCTTTCCTCCCCCCTCCCACCTTCCTGTGTGTTGCTGTTGCTGAAATGAGGGACTGCTGTGTTCCCAGCCTTTCCCCCTCTCACCTCCTACCAGCAGACAGTTTAATTCCATGCTTCCTGAGGCTAAACACATCGCCTTCCTTCACATTACTTTCATTTTCAGCTGCTGTGTGTTCTGAAACCTTAAATCTGTTGCTGGTTAGCCTGAGCTATCTGTTCTGATGCTGCAACACAATAGGCTTTTAAGAGATGAGAGATACTTTTTGCAGTATCAGAGCAGGTTTTCCTTTGTGTGCTCTCATTTTCTTGATTAGTTACTAAGGTCAATATAATAAAAATTGCTAGTGTTTTACTATCATGTAGGTAACTAGTTCCATGTGCAGGGCTGTCCTGAAATGGTGGCCTTGGCGAGTGAGCAAATACTATACTTTGCTGTTGTAGCTGCTCCTGATACTGCATTAAGTATCATTGTGATGCTAACTGGGTATTCCCAGTGCTTGGCTGGATGGTTTTTTAACACACATTTTGGTATTTTAGGATAACAAATGTTTGGGATGCTGCTGCTTGCTTTTAATCTGAATATGTTGTTCAAAAAGACTATGGCGGGTTGGCTTCAGTGTCAGGATGTCTGTTTTACAGTATGGTGCTGTGAAATTAAACAACTTGCCAATGCTTCTGTGCTGAGCCTAAGGAAAGGCAGAGATTCATCCTCAGTTCTGCTTGTTAGATGACAATGTCTCCATTCTGCTTAGGGAACGTGCCAGAAGAGCTTAAAGGTTGTCTGTGAAACTCTTCATGAGGCTTTGATCCTAGCAAATAGTATGGCGTGCTTGTGTGTCTGTCTGTTCATCTACTTCATTACTGGTACATTGCAACCACTTTAGACTGGTCCCTGGGAAGTGTTATGAATGCCATCAGCTCCAACAGAACTGAACAGCTGCAACTTAACACAATGAGAACAGCAGTTAAGGCTGAGGCTGGGGTGCAGGAGCTGCTGTCTCAGATACTGTGTGACCTTGGCCCATCACCTCACCCCTCTATGCATCAGTTCCCTGCGGTTAAAAGGAGGCACCACACTTTCATCACTCCCAGCATAGCTTGAGGACAAGGCCATTAATATACATAATGCACTCGCGTACTACTAGTATGACCTCCATAGAAAAGCTTATAAATAAACATAAATAAGGACTTGATGAGTAAAAGGCTGGGCCCTGCCCAGGCTTCAGCAAGACTTAAAAAGGACCACACAGAAAAATGCATCTTAAAATAGACCATTTGAAGGTCATAGCCTCCTACCCTTACCTGTCAAGACCTGAGCGGAGGCTTTGCCTGTGAAATGATGGCCCTGCTGATGACATCAGCACTCTACATGCAGGTTTTGGCAGGTGTTAGCCATTCATTTCACCTTTGCAACTGTTCATCCAGGAATTTCTTACGAGTCATGACTCACTGTGTGCTGTTGTGGCAACTACCATTCAGCTGTATGGAGAGAAAAAAAAAAAAAAAAAACTCATTTCTGCTAAGGATCTGCTGCCATGATATCAGAACCTGAGAAAAGACAGATCCTCTGACAGGTTTTTTTTTTTTTTTTTTTTTTTTTTTTTTTTGTCAGGTTGTACAAATATTAAAAGATGGTAAAGTTTTAAAACTCATTTTTAGATATCTATCTGCAGCCAAATCCTGTTGGCCTAAGGGATCAATCAATGAAACAACATTACATAGAAAAGCTGAATTCATGTTGTCCTGGATAATCTATATCTCAAAAATGAGACTGAGCTCTTAAATGACCTGCACATGGATTTCATCTGCTCTTCCCTTTTAACTTGTGCTTCAGTAGCCTGGCTTTAAAAAAAATTAACTGTTTCAGTAATGTGGGAGTCCTTTCATTCCTACAGTCTTCTGATTAGTTCCAATAAAACTGGATAGTAATAAAGTTAAAATCCATTAGTGGGTACAAGACACACAACAGAACTCATGCTGGTATTTAAAAAAAAAAAAAAAAAAAAAAAAAAAAAAAAAGGTAGAGCCATTATAGTCTCTTGTGCAATGTTGACTATATTACAAATATTTTGCACTTTTTTTTTGGTTATTTTTATTTTCTTGAACCTCAGCAAAGTGAGTCTAATTTCCCTGTATAATACTGTCAAAATTATTCTGGCAGAGTACTTCAGTAGCAACTCAGACCATGGCTGATGAAAACCAAACAAAAAGTAAAGAGATGCCAGAAATAAGAATTCCACTGGTTTTGAACACCTAAGGCTTAATCTATGTGTAAGGTAGTGCAGCAGAGGCAGCAATTGGTGTTGTCAAAACAAGAAACAAATCGAGAAACCTCAGACCAGCACCTCTCCTCTGCAGTAGATTTCTGTGATTCATCAGAGTACTCTGTGGTCTATGCAGGAGAATGTTTGGTTTGATTTCACCAAAAATGATCCATGTTTTGTAATGACGCAGCACCCTGATGCCTCAGCAGCTCCTTTAGAAGTTGAACATCATGGTAATGATCCTGGGAAAAGTGAGGCAAAATGTCTCTCTTCAGTTCCCTGGCTCTATTGGTGCTTCCTAATCATCAGATTACAACTCTCCTCAGAAACACAGAATAATTCTGAGATTGTCTCTGCCCTAATGCTGTGTTAGCACCAACTCTGCTTGCTAAATTAATAAGGAGACGGCCCGATAGGCATTTCCAGATTCCTAATCTTCATTAGCAGGTCAGGAAACATCATCACCCCCATCACTTCATTGAATCACAGATTTGGTCAAAGTAGGAAGAAACTTCTGGGTCCAGCAGGTCCAACCTCTGCTCAAGCAGGGATGCCCAGAGCAAGGTGTCCAGATGGCTCTTGGAGATTTCCGGGGAGGAAATCACAGCCTCTGTGCTCTGTCACCTGCATAGCACAGAAGTGTTTCCTCATGGTCAGGCGGAAGATGTGTTCTAGTTTGTGCCCACTGCCCCTTGTTCTGGCAATAAGTAAAACTGAAAAGAGCCTTAGCAGCCAGCAGGGCTTTTAGCATCCCCAGCTGAGGAGGAAACCAGCTCTGGCTTTCTCTTTCTCTGGTTAAACGCTCTAGCTACCAAACATCTATACAAAAAGACAGGCACCCCCATTCCTCCACCAGCAGCTGGGTTTTAAAAGGGAAGACAGATTAACACAGTGCATAGATGAAGTACAAACCTCTGACAAGTGCTTGGATCAGAGGGTTTCCTCACAGGAAAAACAGTAGACTTTCTCCTCCTGAGGAATAATTGGAGGCCTGGCAGGTGTGCCTGGTGCTTAAAATAAAATAAAAAATTCCATGACTGCACTTCTCAGTGAAGTCCTCTTTTCCTGGATGAAAATCAATTAACTCTTCACTGTGCCTTGAGGCTAACAGACAGGAAAGAGATTAACAACCGGAAAAGAGACTTCAGATTTATTGTACAGCAGCATAGGGCTCCCTACACTCCATCCACTCCACAAGCTGTTTAAGCCAGGCTCCTGTCTGTACCATGAAAGTCCAAGGCCTTTAAGCACGTGCTTAACTTCAGGCGTGGGAAGATTTTCAACAATCTGTAAGTCTGGCGTTCACCTCTCCTCCTCCCCTCCCCATGGCTTTGAATGGGAGTTACACACCTTGTTGTTCTCTACCCCTTCCTCTCAACATGTTCTCCTAAAGAGCGATGAACTGCTGGGCTTACAGAGTAACTGCTACAATAGAGAAAATGCTTGTTAGACATCTGTCATCTAGGGGCTGGCTGGCTGGCTTGCTTTTGCCCTCGGGTATTAAGTTTTATTTGCATGCTTAAGAAAAAAATATTTTTTTTCTGGTTTAAGGTGATGCTTGCCATTCTTTTAGGCAATATATATTCTCCCTTCTTGGCTAAAATATGTGTCCATGCCTTGTATACATACACACACACAAAGCTGCCCTTTAATTTTATTGACTACCTTTCATTTTTGAATTAAGACCGATGGTAGACAAAAGTACAAAGTATCCCATCGTCTTTATACTAGACATGATGCTATATCCTATTATAAGTTGTTAAATTCATCTTCTCCACTCAGAGAGTGGTGATACACTGGAACAGGTTGCCCAAGGAGGTTGAGGATGCCCCATCCCTGGAGGCATTCAAGGCCAGGCTGGATGTGGCTCCGGGCAGCCTGGTCTGGTGGCTGGTGACCCTGCACATAGCAGGGGAGTTGAAACTAGATGATCATTGTGGTCCTTTTCAACTCAGGCCATTCTATGATAAAGCCTCTCAAAATAAGAAGCTTTTACTTATTGTTCTTATCATCCTTAGCTGTTTCTAAGCTCTCCAATTTCTGTTATGTCATCTTTGAAATAGGAAAACAAAAGAAGCCCGGTAAGATTTATATCATGCCATAGTTCCAGGCTCAGTCTCTATCATTTTTGTTGGTTTTGTTCTTCTACTTCAGGTGGTGCTAACTTGGTATTACAGAGTAGCTACAGTAAGATCAGAACCAGATAAGTTTGGGTAGTTCAAATTAATCTTTCCTATATGCATTACTTCATATTTTATCATTTAGAATTATTATCAGCATATTGCTTTTTCATCTGATTTGGGTAGGATCTTATCTCTTGTTCCTAAATCTTGCTGTCATTTCTGCAGCATTGCTACTTTGATCTTCACCCTTACAAAGAGTGACATTTCTTCCTCCCCTACCTCTGTATAATATCATATGTAGGGAAATATGGTATTCTACCTTCTCTTTGGTTTCGTACTTGATAAGATCAGTTTCCTCAAATAAATGCTGACAAAGCCTGATCCATTATGTGCCCTCCTGGTTCTCTTTTGATATATCGATAAACAGTGAAGATTGGAGCAATAAAACATCATCTTAATGAGCTGTTTGTGCAGACTGTAGATCCTCAGATGGTGATAGGTTGTTTTGGTTCATCTGAAGCACAAATTTTAGTGGACAATCTGATCTCAATTTAGAAACATCAGGTGGCAGGAAACTTCTTCCTCTATTGTTAGCCTGCTATAGGAACGAACTTGTTCACCTCCAAATCTGCACATTTCTAAGTTTTTGTTCTACTTTTGGCCTCTGCTGCCTGGATCTCAGTGTGCATTTTTCAATTGATAGGTGTTATATAATTACTTAGAAATTCTTTCTTTTGATGGATATTTATAAATAAAAATCAGGTTAGAATTTAATTTTTTACCTTTATAAACTAAATACAATGAATTTCCTTTATAAATCAATGTTTCCAGCTTCAAATTGTTCTTGAAGATGTTCTTGTAACCAATGCTTTAGTATCCTTATTGAGGAAAGACACTAAAAAAGAAACATGGCGTAATATGACTGAACTGATACTGTATTTATAGACAATATCACACTCTTATTCTCAGTTATATATCAAAACAGCACAATCTTTTACTGATAGTTTATACTGAGAAATCACATTTAATTATCTGTCTGCTGTGACCTCTCAGTCCTCTCCAAAACCACGTTTCCCAGTGCTTAGAGCATATTTTCTCTCTGTGATTTCTTCCTACATATACGACCTTGTAAATGACTGTTAAACTGCATACTTTTGCACTGTTTCCAATTCATCACATTATCAGGATCACAAAACTACCTGACCTGCCCGTGTCATAGTAAATGAATTCCTCCATCCTTATCAAAGATGCTTCACAATAGTACTTTCTGCATTAAATTAAAAACACAACTTTTTAGCATACACCCAATTCCCACAGAACTCTGCCAGAAATGCTCTCATGTGTTCTCTGTAATTTATTTAAATTTCTACTTTGAGATAAAACAGTTACATAATATTTAACACGAGATCTGCTTTCAAATGTCAAGACTGCAAGAAATGTGGATGGCCTGTATCAAAGAGGTAAAAATATATATATAATTTTTAAAAGGCTGGAATGGGAGGAGAGAATCAGAAAAGATACAATAATAAAAATTTATTGGTTGAGATAAAGTTGGTTTAATAAGAAAGAGGAAAAAAAAAAAGAGGATTAAAAATAACTACACAGCTCACTACCAGCAAAAGAAGGCCCAGCCAGTCCCTAAGCAGTAGCAGCCCCCCGCCAGCCCCCTCCAACTTTACTGTTCACCATTACACTATGTGGTATGGAATACGCCTATTTAAAGTTTAGCTCCTGTTTGTTTTATGACTAAAGCTGTCTGGCTTTGTATTGTCACTGAATTTATATAGTCTTGAGTGTTTTAGATGCTTTTCTTCTCTCTTTTTTTTTTTTTCCTACTCCTTCCCTGTACTACCTTTAAGTATTGATTTACTCAACAGATTTTTTTATTATTATTATTTTCACTGAATAAATTTCTTGTTTCTCTTGTGCCTGTACTCTGAATACTTTCACTTGCATAAGTCTTCTCCCTTCTGGAATAAGTGAGGAAGAGCAGTATGGCCAGCATTCCTGCTTCTCAAGCATACACCTGGGCATGCACACCCACACTCCACTGCTCTTTCTCTTTTGGGTGGTCCTGTGTGGAACCATGAGTTGGACTCAGTGATTCTTGTGGGTCCCTTCCATATTGGAATATTCTATGATTCCATGATTCTTGTCTCTCTTTGCTGCTCCACTCCTGCTTAATGTATTTCTCTCCCATTTTTTCAAATGGCCTAAATGAGGCAACCTCTTCTTCAGAATCTTTATGGTTTATCAAGATGCAAAAACACAGAGATCTTACCTACTGTAGAATTGGTTCACATTTACCTTTTGAAAATGTCACCCTGCTTTCTGATGAGACCAGGAGCTTAGCCAACCACATCTGTCTTAGCTGAACCATTTATCTTTTCGTTAAGAAGTATTAGACCACAATGTGTGTGATTGTCTCTAACAACAGAGAGGTTTGAGGTGGTTTCCCTCTTCGCAACTGGCACTTTATCTTGTGTTTAATAGGCAAAGCATCTCATTGCAAAGCCAAATATACTTTCTTGGTATGCACAAGATAATTTGAACCCTGATACCATCTTTTGTGAAACCAGTTTTACAGCCATCAGTGTTCAACTGATTGCATATCTCTTTTGTAGTTCCATTCCTCTTAACTTACACAGAATCCAGGCTTAACTAATGTGAAAAGGTAATTTATTGGGGCAAGATCATTTACTGGTATCAGTTGAGAGAGTACACTGGGAGTATTGGAACAGGACCAGTTTTGGGGAGGGTGGTTCATCCCCCGTGCCTGAGGAATCTCTTCAAGTCTGTGCAAGTAACACAAATGCCCATGTCGTGCCCTTCCGGAACATCATCTGTCTCTTTCTTTTCACATACAGTGTGTGTAATTTATACAACATACTGCTTAGCATTACAGTATTTTCTCATTGAAGAGGAAGGTTATATTCAAAACTTTGGTGTGAATGGAAAGTGTGTAATGAATTTTAGTAAGTTGAAAGTAACGGAAGAAATAGAACATTTGGCATGTTTCATGAGCTACAAAGGGACAAGGTGCAAGCTTCCATGCAAAACAATAGTGAACATCATCAGTCTTTGACCTAGAAAAAGGAAGGGCCACTGACAGAATGTTCAAAACTAGAATGTCTCAGAGTCAAAATGTGGTGACAACTCTAGACTTAGCTCCTGATTGGATCGCACAGTTGCATTTCCTCTGTTCACAAAAGGCTTTTTCTTAGTCTTTTATGAGATTTCCTTCTAACTGTGTATCCTAGATTTAGCTAATAAAATGTATGTGGCATTCTTTAAATCATTTCTAAATTATTTCTCCTTCACTTTGAATTATTAGGCTACACTAGCTGAAAATACAAATTTTCTTAGGCAACCCCTTACAATAAAATTTGACCTTGAATTTTTACTATAGCTTACTATTTAACTAACCCAATTCAAAAAGAATATGCATTTGTAAATAACACTATCCCCATATCTTTCTGTTCTGAGATTGCAGCTGCCCATGATCTATAGCTGCTCCCCATGCTGTGGGAGATCTGTGCCTGCAACCATCTCAGCCAGCCTGGATAGTTCAGAGCTTACATTTATACATTCTGAGCTCCTAACTGTACAGCAAGTAGCTTCAGTGGATTATCTAAGAGTAATGAGAAGATATTACACCTTACTGCTTGTTTTTTGTAACATCAGGTACCTAGAACAAGAGAGGTCGGAAATGACTCTCCTCCCTCCAGGTCTCCTACAACCTTTGGTTGTGTGGGTTACTTACTGTGGCAGACAAAGATCAATTAAAGTGCCATAACCAAGAGGTCAGAGAGAAAAGATCCCTGAAGAATAATGACAAAAAATGTTTCTTGGATGCACACGGTATATTATAAAAACAGCAGTACAACCAGTGTGACCAGTATATGTACTCCATTATGATAGCCAGGATTAATATCTGAGGCAATCACTGCAGTGTTTACTCCTGCAATTATTTGTGTATGCATATATGTAGGAGATGAAGCAGGGATATTGGTCAAACAATATGCTATGCCTCTTTGCTTCCCTAGCTGTGTCACACTTGAAATATGAAGCACTCTCGGAGCTGATGGCTTCCTTGTGCTGCTTATACATTATCCTGCCTGTGCAGCAACCAAGTTCTGTGCAACAGTACTTCATTATTTTAATTAAGCTTATTGCAAGAGTAATCATCATTGCCATCAGTATCAATCACCGGTAATATTTTCAGTGATGTCTGAAAGTGATGAAGGTCCTAATTGACAAAAAATAATAATGCTCCTGGCTTGAGCTGACACTTCATTGGACTTTGCTGGGTTGCTCTAAATACTCTAGGGCTTGCTACAAAAAGAACTATTTATCTATGACAAAAGCCTGGTCTACGTTATATTTGTTTTGACTTCTCATAGGGATGTGTTCCTAAAGTCTACAATATTTATCCTTTTGGTTATGCCAGCTACCATGTCTGAAACACATTTTAAAAGGAATTAGAGAGGTCTCACTCCTCTGCTGCAAACTACTTTTCCATATAGCATTAATTAATATTAATTCGAGTAATTTATTTATTTTCTTGGAAGAAGAGAGAATATGAAGTTATTTGAATTACGAAAATGCTTTTCCAATTGTTAGGGAAAAGTCTGAAGAGATCTTTCCACTCTCATCTAAATAGTCCCACAGTATCAAGATCTGATTGAAATGTGCTGCTTAAATATTTATTTGCACACTATGAGTACACTTGCTGATTTTTATCATTACTCTGCTTTGGTTTAAACACTCCTCTATTTTGTGCTATAAATTTTCTTAGTGGGATAAAGACATTACCGACATTTTAAAAATGGTTTTCTTATTCTCACTTCTTTGAGTGCTTGTTAATACTCTGAGGCTGATCATTTGGAATTCAGGAGACACGTACAATTGTTCCAGAAACACAGACCTTAAAATGCCAACATAATATTTCCAAGAAATATCAAAATATTAATATCATGGACAATAAGCCTAGATTATCTTTTTATTATCTCTCATTAAAAAAAAAAAAGGGGGGGGGGGGAAAAAAAAGAAATCTAGTGCTACTCCAGAATTGCTATCTCAGCACTTGCCAAGAGCAGCTTTACAGTTGATAGCAGGCAGTCCACACTTTTTTCTCTCTGTCCTTCTTTCTCTTCTTTATCTTACAAAAGGCCAATATCACTGGAGTCTTTGTTGGATTTAGTGCACCAAACATTAGGCAAGACTGACATTTTTCCAAACCAGATTTTCAGAAAGTTGAAAGTTTTATAATTTGCACATATTGATGGGTAGCAGAGTGTAGGAACTCTCTTTAATGACATAAAGCAGCTTTGAATACAATGCAGCTATTTGCAGGACAAGAGACTCCTGTAAACACCTGATTCATAGACTGTGGGGTGGGAAGTAATTATTCAATAAGCTCTAAAATAAAACCTTTTGGGAGCAGTCACCCAGTAGGCCATGTTATACAGCACTTAGAGCACAGGCAGGAAGCCATCCTCCAGGCAGGGCTTCAGGGCCTCTCCATCCTAAACATATGTCCATAATTTCACAAGCTATGTTGTATGAAGCCAAAGATTTCACTGATTTTCAGCATACTTCATGGAAGTTGCTATGCCAGGGTAGTTTTGAATCCAAAGAACTGTAAAAAGAAAAAAGCTTTTTGAAAGAACAAATGGTACAGAAACAGGAGGTAGACCAATTTAAAGGAATTGTATCTTTCCCCTGGATGAAGTGATTCCATCTTTCTCCATCTCTGCCAAGGGATACATGTTCACATGAAACACTTACAGCACTGAAAACAATTCCCACGTTTATTTCTCACCCCAGCTCATTTCATGTATGTTTTCCTCATCCATCTTTTCTAATGTCAATATTGTGTACCTGGTTAGTTTAGGAATCACGTTCCTCTGTCTGTCTATCTATCTACCTTCCTCTGTCTGCCTGTCTACCTATCCATCTTTCTGTTTATTTCCCTCCCTCTTTTCCTCCCTTTGTCCCTACCTACCTATAGCTCTCTCCTTACTGAGTCACTCAAAAACCCCATGTATAAGTGCAAACAGTACTATTTTACACAAAACTATCTTCACTGCTCTAAATGGGAGTTGCTCTCTTTCTTTCTCTCCTGCCTTACAGCTCCATCCCACCTTCACAAAGATATCTCACTCTCCCAGTTTCTTCTCCTTACAGGTGCTAGATATGCCATGTATCACCTTCTATATATCATGTTACGGTGAGCCACACTCCTGGTGCTTTGGGCTCTTTTTAAAATTACATTTTACACATCAGTAAACTTGTAATGTAGGAATCGCTTTCTTAGTGTTATTTATATCCCTGAATAGCAAAAGAATTTGTCAGGGAGTAATATGAATGTTATTTATCTGACGGCTCAGCTTTATTGACTGCTACATTTCACATCCTTCGGTACTTTTTGGCAGAGGAGTAAATAACAGTGCTATTAACCTCTAGCACTGGTGTAAAAATAGGTAGTTATTAAGGGGTAAATATTACTTTGATCATTATTGCCCCAGTCTGCTTTCTCTGTAAAAAATGAAATCCCTTAACAGATCTAAAAGCAATCCCAAATTTTATTTAAGATGTAGACAGTTATCTGACCAATTGGTTTGGATAGTTTCTGCTAGCTTCAGTGTCAAATGAGAGTTATATCATTCCTCAGCCACCCGAGTGGTAGTTCTGAAGTAAGGATACGAGAACAGTGAGAACTGGGCAAGTTAAACCAATGTGCCTGGGGCTGTGCTGACATATGTATTGCCTCAGCAGCCTCAGACAAACGCATCTAACCTCAGAAAATTACCATGTAGACTTAGAAAGGGCCCAGACTTACTATCATTTAAACAGCAAATGTTCCATACCGTATCAGTGGAATACAAGTTAAGTTCTAGACCATCAGCCCTTTCAGCAAGAGTTTAAAGACACACAGAGCTCACATAGAGTCATAGAATCACAAGGTTGGAAACAACCTACAAGATCATTTAGTCCAACTGTCTCCTCATCACCATTGCCACCAGTAGCACTAAAATCTTCAGCAATCTTTCTGCATCGAGCTCACAGTGATTTTGGAAATTGGTGGATGTGATATGTCTAAATACATTGGGGATCTGGGTCCCAGACCTCACTACAGGTGTTCAGCACCTGGTGAGATCAAGGCCTTTGCATCTGACCCCCTAAATCTCCTCAGGTGGTAATATTTCATCACAGACAAGGTGGAACAGTGTAAGTGGCGTTTCTGTTTCTGTGGCAATTGCAGCAGCAAGAAACGTAGGGTATGTTACCCTAGAGAACTCCATCTTCTGTTGCTTGATGCAATTTTCCTCTTTAAAGTCTTGTCTACTTCGCCTGTCTGCTTCAGAAAAATAATAAGGACTGGTAGCATGAAGAGACTTTCAAATATCTAGTAAATGACAGATTTTGCATATAAAGTATAGACATAAATATTGGGTTATGTTGAAACAATGTAAAGAACTGGTAATGCCAAGTTGAAAGTGCTGTTATTTCAAACACGCTAGAATTTGTCTCAGGGAGGATCTTCAGGTAGATACTTTCAATGTCTTAGTTCCTTGTGACACTTCGGTAATGAAGGCTAAAGCCAGCATCTGCCTGTCTCTGTGAATCAGCTCAGGAAGGCAATCTGGAAATGGTGATTTTGAAAATAACAACATGCAATGCTGAAAACGTTAAGAGAGCCCAATACAGTCAGCCCCACTTACTGACTCTTCTCAGGAAAGTAGGGAAACTTCTGCTAGGTGCCTTTCACACAGCCATTTTCATCATGCAGTTGCTGATCAGATAAAAAGCTGATGGAAAACAAAATGAACTTTAAGGAAAAAACAGCTAAAGCCAAGTGTTCTTTGCACACAAATTTGCCTAATGAGGTTATATCTATTAGGAGTTTAATTGCTAAAAATCAGGCCTTTGTCCATTCCAAAAAATATTAGTCACCACTAATAAAAAGGCTATGTAGTTTGTGGTCTTACTGAGCTTGCTTCCAGACACACTTTTGCAGATGTGCTGCCATCCATTTAATCCATTCCAGTTTACCAACTTAATCTGAAAGGTGATTACAAGTTTAATTCATAGACATTGCTTTAAAAGCACAAAATGTTTTTCTCTATATTAAAGAAAAAAAAATCTCTCTGCAAGTAAGAATGCAGGAATTAAAATGCTTTCTACAGGATTTATAATGGAAATCGCAACGAAACATACTGTATCTTCAAACCTAATTTAACTTCTTATTTTTAAACAAGGAGCAATAATTCCAGAGCTATATCTGAAATAAAATCAACATCTGTTTCCTAAATAACTGAATCCATACCCAAGTAGATTACAGCAATGATCCAGATAACTGGATTCAGTATAAGGTGTCCCATGTATGATATTTTTAAAATGTTTATGGGTTGGCATACATAGTATAATCCATATTATATGTCCAGTATTTTTTGTTGTAAGAAAATAAAAAAATAAATAAGATGAGATCATATTGAGAGGGGAGATTTTAAAAGCTTAGGAGAACTTTAATTCTTTTAGACTAACAAATATGCGTTCCTCTTTCCCGCTGTTCCTCTCTCCTTTTTTCTCTCATTTTCAGTGAGATCCAAATCCCAAATGCATTATGTATTTTTTTCACTTGCTATTTATCAGTTATGGTATTTCTCTCAACCCTCTGAATGCTGACTTTTTCAAAATAATAGGTCATGCAGAATGAGTCACTATGCATGAGCTCATCTCCTGCACAGTGGCAAAGAACTGCAGAAGCTCATATTCAGGAACAGATCACTTTCAGCTCAGGGGATTGCTGTGCCCTGACCTCAGGGGGAGGAAAAAAAAAAAGAAAAAAAAAAAGTAGTTACACATTTTCAGAGATGTGGAAGTCACTGTTTTCCCAAAAGCTTTTTTACCCACGTGAAACAAGGTGGTGGTTTCCAGTGTCTCACAGATGGGTTTTGTGTTTCTCTCAGATTTGAATCTCTCTGTCTGCACTCAAGAGAGGCCACAGCGCTGTTGCAGCTGACCCCACTGCCAGCTCCTGTTGCTAGAAATTATTCATTTTTCTAGTAAGGCAGAGCCAAAGAGAACAATCCTGGAAGAAGGCAAAAATCCAGTGGTGCAGGAGCTCAGAAAAAAGAAATACGTGACCATTAGGATTACTGAAGGAAGATATGTGAAAACTTGAGCAACTACTGTAGTTCCATTTCTAAGCATGACAGGTATTCAGAAGAACATCAGACTATAGTCTCATACATTTTAATGGCCCCCAGTAATACTAATAGTCCCCTAACAGTTTTGACTGTTTATGAAATGCTTTCTAAGGACCTGACAACCCATGTTTGCTCTCCTGAGGCAGCTACAGTCATGGGGAACATTACAAAGGAAAGATTTTGGGGAGGGGCTCTGTCAGGGAGCATAACGTAATGACAAGGAGTAACACTTTTAAACTGAAGGAGGGTAGGTTTTGCTTAGGTAGTGGAAGGAGATTCCTTACTATGAAGGTGGAGAAGCACTGAAACAGGCTGTCCAGAAAAATTGAGGATATGCCAGATGTTCAAGGCCAGGTCAGATGGGTTTCGGAACAACCTGATTTAGTGACCTAAAGCTGAGGATTTGGGAGTTTATGGTCTTTAAAGTCTTTTCCAACTCAAATTATTCTATGATTCTGGGGCAAGATGGCTATGGGTGCAATGAACTCAGCCCTGCATAGAGATAATGGATTTGTGGGTACTGAGCACATCTTTGACTCCCTCAGCTCTTCATGGTCAGGGCAAGAAAAACACATACAGGAAAAGTAATTGGGAAGAAAACATAGTAAGAGGGAGAAAACAAAATAAGGCTAATGATAGGAATGAGAATAGATTAGAGGCTTTTGTGTACTCAATTATTTGATCAGTTTTGTACATGGAATTGAGATTTGGCAGTGAAAAGTGTCACAGTCTGGGTCCAGTAGAGAAAGAGAGATGAAAACTCACAACAGCAAGCAGCTATGCAGAAAATGACCACAGTTTACCTACTAAACATAAGGAACATTTCATAAAAATTTATCATATCAGCAAATTAGCCAGCAGAAAAGCAAACAAATTTCATAATCACCAATTTCCCAAATGCTCCCTAGTATGTCAGATAAATTAGTCCTTTACATCCTGTCTTGCAACGTGAATAATTTATCTTTTTAACTCAGGAAGCACTGGTTCTAAGAAATGTTCATTTTATTTAAAGAAAAAAGCATCCATCAGCTGCACACTTCCCAAGTGCTAATGGCTCTTCAGAATGATCTTCTCTTTTCAGAGTGCTCTTTTTAGGTATAAGCGTGGTGTACTGACACAGGAAATCCATCTAATGAAGAACAGTGTAGAAAAATATTACTTAAACTTGTGTACTGTGGCTTCCACTCTTTTCCTCTGTGCAATTTTATCATTGCATTTTTTATGATACAGGCATAGCTACACAACCAGGCCATTTATTCGGGAAATAAAGTACTGATTGTATTGATACAGTTGATTCGATCTTCAGAATTTTCCATAATAGCATAGTCTACACGATGTATTACTTGTGATGAGCAGAGAAAATAATTTAGGCAGTTCATTGTAATTTTAAACTTCTGCATTTATCTATATTGAAATAGAAAGGTAACCAGCAACACAATAAAAATACATCATTTACATCTTCCTACATTTAAATACACACTGAAAGTAGACATTTATTAAGAGCAAGTTATTTATTTCATACTCAGGGCTTCTGAAGCCTGCAAAATCAGCAGTATGTAAATTAGTAATTTTTGCTCATCTTACATTGTTTAATAGGTTAAACTGAGCATAAACTCTATGGCAGGATTGTGATTTACATCTAAACTAAGCTTGGTTTCTGTTTTGGTGTACTCTTTATTCCTTAAGGGTGTTTCCAATTCCCACTGAAGTCAAAGAGAGCATTTCCCTTGATGCAAGATTAGAGTGTGAGATTCAGTACATACATTGTGTGTGATCTCTATTATGGATGCATGTGCCACAGCCCACAGATCTTGGATGTGCTATATTGTCTACTGATTTCAGAAACAAAGGCAAAACCTTCCTAGAGTAGAAACTCAGCATGTGGTTTTATCTGAAGTACTTTTGTTATCCTAATTGCATTAAGTAATTTTGCACCTTTTTAAAAACATAATATCATTATTTACTTCATTCTTTCTATGTTTTCTAAACTGCTAGGAAATTGATCACTTCAGAAAATATTTTTTGCCGAGTGAGTCATTCCTAATGTGAGCAAGGCACTTTGTTTTTGTAAATTACATTAATTGCTGTATTTATTTTCCCTTTGGAAGCTGTAAATACATGTATAATTACTTGAAACGGGTTTGTTTTTCAGTTAGTAGGGAATTACAGCTGGTTCTGCAAGAGGATTTAGTTGCCACAGCTATATTAGGTGCCTCCAGTGCTTCAAGAGGTTCTGAATACATACTGTACAAGGTCATTTCCTATCTGTCCATTGACTCTTACAGGTCTCTAGAGTGGGAAAGCTGCTCTTTCTCCTGTTGGGGTTGATTTACATTGCATTTGCATTAAACATTATTTAGGGTAATAAGCTTCAGTCTTCTCCTTACCAGTAAAAGCTGTAATCACCTGTAAACACCTTGGGCTGGAGAGGCTGTTGAGGTAGAGTAGAACAGTCTTTCTCCTTCCTTCCTCACCATGCAGATTTGACCAACCTATGCACATCAAAACAGCTTCAACAGAAGTGGATGAATTTCCCTCATAGTCTGGGTCAGTAGGGATTTTCAGAGAGGATAGATATGCATGGCCCAGGGATCAGAGAAAGGCTTTTGTCCAAAGTCTTTCACTTCTCAGAGAAAAGTTGGGTTCCTGAGCAAAAGGGAAGGGCATTATTGCTGACAGCCCTTGCTGGCTGCACTGGACGTGCTCAGGAAAAAACATGTCTGAATATATGTTGAAGCTTCTCTTCAATTGCAGCTGACTTTTTTAATGCCAGTTTTTACCCCAATCTAAGCATTCTTCTGCTTCATATAGTTTCTATTGCTTCTACATTCTGTTTCTCTTAAAACATAAATCTTACTGTCTTTAACTAGTTGTAAGAAATACCATTACTGAAAAGTGCAATGGCTTTCTTCAGAGTTTGCCTCTTTGTAAAACCTTTCCACCAAAATAATGTCTCCTTTCTCTACGAACACAAAGACAAAAAAAATTGGTTCTTTAGCTGAATAATCTTTTAAACTTGGGTATACATGAATTATGTTAGGAGTTGTGTCTCTCCCTATCTTCTCAACTTCCTTCTTGGTGAGAGTTCAATTACAGAAAAGCTTTTTTTCTTTACAGAGGAGAGTTATTCACTGCATTTGACGTGCAGTCAATCAGGTCTTCAGTACTGCTATACTTAAGTTTAAGCCATGAGTTTTCTGAAAACATAAAAGCAGAAGTTGCAAATTAGCTTTTTTTCCCCCCTGGATAAGCCTCTTGGACCAGTTTCTATCCTCTTTTCTTTGTTCCCTTCTTTCTTATCTCTCTGACAGTTAATAATAGGACAAGTAAGGGAAACATCACTCAATGAGAATTTGTTGTTGGGTTTATTTACTGTTTACTTAACTGAGATATGTGGTTAGGAAGAAAAAACTAGCTCAACATTTAGCCTTTCCCACTGCTTTGATATTTTTTTTTAAGCCAGCTTCCTAGAAGGAAATCTAGGTTGTTCTTATCTTCCTCCCTTGTGTGAAATGATACCACAGAAAAAGCACACAATACTTTGGTGTCTTGTTTCAGTGACAGAATATGAAGGCACAGTGAGGGCAGTCACATGGGACATAACAGTGAAGGAGAAGACAGCAAATTAAAAAGACGGACACTTGTCTGAGAAGTAATCTTTACTTTTAGCAGCTCATAGAATACTAATGCAAAGTTGCTGGTTTGGAGGAGACTCAGAAGCCTCAGTATACTTTAAAGGTGGAACCTTAAATTTGTCTGCAGAAGGTAGTAAGTGGTATAAGCCCAACAGCTATAATTCTACACCACAAGATAGTCAAAAGCGGTGTCACCACAACTTAGTGGTAATATACCTTTCTCTCAGAAGGATTTAATTAGCTAGGGGACTACCCTCCCTGCAGCTACCTGGCTGGCAGTCAGCTCAGAAGCTGTTCAGAATGAGCTGACAATGGCTTGTAACACAACAGAGAAACGTGTAGGTGCTTCCTGTAGATGTTCCAAGATCTGACAGCCAACAGACTTGCAAGGGATAAACACACAGGCTTTATCTCAGAGGTGGATCCTTTCTTTCTCTTACATGATCATCAACAGTAAAGAACTTTGAGGCCTTCTATTCTGTGTGTGTGTGTGTGTGTGTGTGTGTGTGTGTAACCCTATGATGGTTACACCTAAAAAGCAAATACCTCCATTCCCACCTTTCATTTGCAATTCTTTCTTACGTGCAATCAAATGTAGAAGGTTTCTGAAAATGAGCACCTGTAGCCACGCCATGCTGACACACCTTGCAAAGCACAGCCATGTATGCAAGAAATGTTAGGCTCACAGCTATCCCTCAGGCCCCACATCTTGATTCAATTTTTCTAACAATCCAAATCTGACCATCTAAAATCTGGGAAAGTTCAAATCTGGATTCAGATTTTATGTTACAGCCATAAAAGACTAATAATAACAAAGTCATTGGAAACAAGATGCCTTCCAGAGACCTGGCATAGTGAAAACATTTACAAACTACAAAAGGAACAATCAGAAGATAATATAAATGAATCCTTTGCACTTGCATTCACTAATTGGAGATCAGTGATGTTCTTATAATAAAGTTGTTCTATGAATTTAAAGATTATTTTTACATTCTGGAGTTAATGACCCAGGCTACAGGAAACTCAATAAATTGAGCAGCAAGAAATTGCCAAAGTCAGACAATATTCACACAGGAGGTCTAAATGAACTTCAGTATGAAAACTGCTTTAATAATTATTATACAGGTAACTTACTGATTACACATGACTTGATGCCAGATGGCATCAAGGTCATAAATGTGATGTTAGGAAGGACTGTTGGATAGATCGTGGAAATTACAGGTTAGTGAGTCTGACTTTATCTGCTACGCACCCTATTAAAGATTAGAATTATAGAATCATAGAAAGGCTTATGTTGGAAGGGACTTTAAAGATCATCTAGTTCCAACTCCCTGCTGTGTCCAGGGCTGCCACCCACCAGCTCAGGCTGCCCAGGGCCTTGTACAACCTGGCCTTGAGCATCTCCAGGGATAGGGTATCCACAGCTTCTCTGGGGCTTCTCACAGGGCAGCCTGTGCCAGTGCCTCACTGCCCTCAGAGTAAAAAATTTCCTCCTAATTTCAAACTTAAATCTCCCCTCTTTTCATTTAAAACCTTTCTGCCTTGTTTTTGTAACTATTAGATTGTTGGTGTCCCTCCTGTTTACAAGTTCCTTTTAGCTACTGGAAGGCTATAATGAGGTCTCCCTGGAGCTTTCTCTTCTCCAGGCTGATCAAGCCCAGCTCCCTCAGCCTGTCTTTGAAGGAGAGGTGCTCCAGCCCTCTAATCATCTGCATGGCCACCCACTCCAACAGCTCTAAATCTTTCTTGTGCCAAGAGCTACAGGCCTGGACAAAGTACTCCACATGGAGCCTCGAAACAGCAGAGTAGAGGAATCCAGTCGAAGAGATTTTCCTGAAGAAGAGCAGTTAGTACATACTGGGCAGGGATAAACAAATATAGGAACTCCATGTTTATGTATGTTTTCAGGACCTATTTACTTGGAAGATTTAGCGTATCTTCTGTCATTAACACTCTATTGATTTTCCTTCTCTCCTTCAGGCTCAGGCTAGACATGAGAAAAAAAAAAAAAAGATATTTTTAAATTATGAAGAAAGGAGAAGGGTGTTGAAATACAAAAAGAGTGACTGTAGATTGCCTGAAGACACCAAGTTTCTGATAGAAGTTAAAGTACAAGTGTATGCTTGATGATGGCAGAATTCAAACAAAGATGGGCAGTTAAGATGGGGAAAACTGGGGGAAAAAAATTAAACATGAGGAAAAAAATAGCAGCCTCTAACAGAAATTAGTCCTTAAACAATGGATTTAATAACTTACTCATTTTTTCAATCAAAATCCTTTTTTAAAAAAAATTGCAATTTGCAGTCTTTTACAATTTTCTATTAAAAATAATTTGTACTTCTGATCAACTGTATTAAATATGAAGTATTCATATGACATAATATGATGTATCTTGCATGGCATTTGTGGTCGCTCCACTTTGTTGAAGCTCTAATCAAGATTACGTTTGCTTTCTTTAGTGTAGGAATATGCTACACACTATTTCCCCTTGAATTACAGTGACATCACGCACAGTTTTTGTACTGGTTTAGGCACCTGACCCCTTCTCTTGCGTACATATCATGTCCTCTTTTTCCAGAGCCAGACCAAATGCAAGAGCCCTTAGAGTGGGCAAGGGATGGTGGGGCAGATCATAGAATCGTAGAATCGCTTTAGTTGGAAGGGAACTTTAAGGGCAATCTATTCCAACAGCCCTGCAATGAGCAGGGGCAGCTACAGCCAGATCATGTTGTTCAGAGCCCCATCCAGACTGACCCTGAATGTCTCCAATGATGGGGTATCCACTACCTCTCTGGGCAACCTGTTCCAGTGCTTTACTAAATAAAGGCTCTCAAGCTGGTGATGATGGCTACTGGACTGGATGCTGCGTGGCAATGCAGCTCTGAGATTATTGCTTCAGCCTACAGCTGCTGTGCCTATTCTCTGCTGAAGGACTGGATCGATAATCACAGAGCTGTGTGTCCTGTCCTGGCACAGTTTCCCTGCTCACATTAGAGCAAACAGTCCCCAACAGAGGTGTATTCTGTGGTTTGTGGGTTACACTACATGTATTTTCCTCTCATAGCTGACTTGTCCTTCCTCAAATCTCTTCTCCCCATCATGCAGTTTGCCCATGTGCTAGTTCTAAAATCATGTGCAGAATTTATAGTTCTGATAAACATGCACTGTGCTTCCTCCCTCTGAGGTGCTTGCTTTTCAGCGAGGAGAGAAGTGATCTGTTTATATTTATGGGCTGTTCCCTTGCCAAAAATATCACAGCAATGAAGGGCAGTTTTAACAGATCCTGAGCCTGTTGATTTGGCAGATGAACACTCCCATGACTGAACTCAGTGGTTTCACACGATTCTTTTTTGACTCGAAGCTCTTTTGCTGCCACTGATAGTGAATGCATGCACTCTGCCTGTCAGGCAGTGGCCAGATTTTTTGGCTGGGGTTTGGGACCTGGTGGGTTACCCACCCTGTGGCTCTATTTGTGGTGTGCGCAGCACACATCGCACCCCCACCCGCCATGAAACTCAAGCTGGGGCCTTTATGATTTGTAAGCAGTAATTCTAGGAGCTGAGCAGCTATCAGCAAGCTAGCCCGAGCTGTGTTAAGCTTTCCCCAGTTGGAAGTTGTTCTATGTTATATATCACTCAACAAATCTATACACTGTGGAGCTTTAAAGAACAGAGCTCTGCCTTAACTTGTAATCATTTTCTTTGAACTCAGATACTGTGAGAAATGCCAATAAACCTAGCAGAGACTATTTCTTACCGAGAAAGTGGGGCTGTACAGGAATGTGGATTTGAACAACAGCCACACAGATCCCGTGAGCAGTGGGGTTACTGGATGAGGTAAAGGGGCACACGCAGTGTTTCGGTGAGAAGCAGACTAATTGCTCTTATCCAGATCACTGGCACTGTGTAAAACAGACATGTAAAAATGGAAATGTGTAACCACTGTGTCGTTGCATTGTGCAAACCTGCCCTCAAATTCTTGGCACAAGGGCATCTACCTGGGAGACAGAGAGCACTATTATACCTATGTCGGGTCTGGTAACACATTTCACCAACAGCATAAGATTGCTGAAGGTTACAAGAAAGCCATAGCAAAAGGGATTAGAGAAATCTAAGCTGCACTGATTTGCAGATTTGAATGGAAGGGCATGCAGTGGTAAAGCTGTGCAACTTCAAGAATGGACAAAAACCCTGACCTCTGGCTTCATTTCCCACCTGTATCTCCAGTGGACCCCAGCCAGAAACATTACATCTGATCCTCCTACAGTTTTGAAAGGGTTTTCTAACCTAACACACGTCCAAGTGTTGCTTTTCTTGCCTACGTTAACGTATGGCTGTGTGTGTTTATAGTAAAGCTGCATAGCTGTTCATATTCACATGAGCAATGCCTCTTAGCTGGCTGACAATTTAATGAGACATTCTGAATTTTACCTAAGGCATTCTCACCAGTAGGAAATCCTGTTAGATTTACAAGTGTCCATCTGTTAAAATCCTCTAGAGTCATTTTAGATGCTACACTGTTTGCTGGGTTTTGACCTCCTATGCTGTGATTGTTCAATTAGTTCTGTAGTGTTCGCAGCACATTTGTGCTGTGCATCTAGGAAAGCACGATAAGCAAAGAACAGCCATTTTTAAAGCTCGGCTTTGATGGGATTAAAATGCCAGCCAGGATGTGGCACAAATTCCTGCTTCCATTTTTTTTCCAAGGAAATTCAAACTAATGCTTCCTTATTTTTCATTATGTGGGATAGTTTTGTAAGCAGAAGAGCTACAGTTCCTAAAATGAGTTTGATATTTTTTTATTGCACATCTTTTTGTCCTATTAATACATCTTGAAAGCATTAAGCGGAATCAAGTGGATTAAGGTTTCAGAAGTCTTTGAATCTATTCATAGGCCTGCAGTGACTCTATTGATTGTTCACCTTCTGGTTGAGTTAACTTATCCATAAAATGGGCATCATATGTTGAAGTGTGTGGGGGAAGAAAAAAAACAAAACAGTGCAGTATTTGAAAATCTTTGAGTGAAACAAATGTCAAATGCCAAAGCTCCCTTAAAACCTATTTCATTTTCCTTACACATTATTGATACCTACTCCCTTCCTCAGCTTTCCTTGCTTCTGAAAGCACAGGAATGAAATCAAAACTCTGTTCTCCTTTGGCAGAAAAACTCAAACCTTGCCAACACAAGGCTGGAATGTCTTTGCCTTGTCCTGCAAGGGACCTCTCTACAACTCTTATCTACGCAGCTCAAGCAAACACTGCAGCCATAAAATACACCCGCTTTGTAGGCTCAGCATGCTCTGCCCAAAAAGTGTATTGAGCAAGGGATACAACAATTACATCATAAGGTCATAAACTTATAATTAACTGTAACTAAATACACAAAGCTGGTTCTTCTTCTTCCCTCTTCTCCGCAGCTGCTGTGCGGTGGCTCAGCAACAGGGCAAGACTCTGGGGCTGGCATGTAATTTTAAATCTTGTGGAAGATGCCTGTGGCTTTTGAGTAAGATATTATTACATGCAATTTTTGTGGTTAGAACAATGAGGCCTGTCCCATGGTGCAAAGAGCTGTACAAGCAGTCCTGCTGATGGCAAAAAATGGGCAGACACAAATGGGGGAGCAAGGACATACATTATAGCTGTGTGCCTCATGCCTCAAGACAGCATTTGGCTGCAGAGAATGAAATGGTTTGGTAGGGATTTAGGGGAGTACCTGAAGGAAAATAGGTGAGAAAGCACACAAGACTTGCCTAATCCTAACCCTAATACTTCCCAATGGGAAGCGGGAACAGGGAGTGCTAGATGTGAAAAAGTGAGTACATCATGTGAGGTGGTCTGAAAATGAAAGCAGGCAATGAGTGGGAGATGGCATAGAAAAGCACAGTGAGCTGTGGAAAAGAACTTGGCAATAGTGTTCTTGATGGCCAACAACCAGCTACAAATCTGCTGGACATGGCCAGAAAACAGGACAGTTCTGATCCAGCATCCATGCCCATAGCATGCATGGGGAGTGCTTGGGATTGAGTCAACAACACTGTTGTAACAGTCATGAAAGATGGATGAGAAAGGCTGCTGTTTAGGTTTTCTCTGCATATAATCTGAATGCAAACACCCAGAGAAATACCTGGTAAAAGTGTCTGAGTTTCAGACTACAGTGAAGGGTGATACTGTTCTTCATAGTAATTAAGGAAATGTGGATTCTGGAAATGTACTCAATATTTCAAGGATCCAGGGGTTCTTTTCGGATAGAGAATGGGTTTTCTAGGGGGATAGTTCATTATGAATTTCATATAAGTCATCACAATATTTTTTTGCCTTTAAATTACTATAATATCTGCATGTTATATTACCAAATATTGTGCAGAGGTTTCTTGAGTGTGCTAGGAGTCTGCTCTCAGTCAACATTTCCATGCATTGAGAGATACCTTAGATCCAAAACAAGTATATGCTATTTAAAGGGGCCTGGAGACATAATGCCACGCTCAAATTAAGCTCACTGAAAGTAAGTGGGAGTGGTGAGAGAGATCTTACCAGCATTGGTCCTTTTATAAATGATGACTCTCTCTCTCGATTTTCTTAAACATATTACTTTTAATCCAGACTACCCTGCCAGCTGTGAACTCTGCTTAGATCTCTGGATATGTGATCTCTGAATTTGGTCCAGTGAATTTATAAGAGCCTAAGTAGTTACCCAGGCGCCAAAATAGAGGAGTTAAGCAATAAAAGACATTAGTAAGTGAACATTAATGCCAATAAATAACAGGCTGCATTTTTATTTCAGATGCAGTCCCCAAGGGAGCAGGTTACATAGCCATGCCATTGCAACAGGAGCCCCCTGAGGCACAGTAACTCAGAGGCACACCTTCTCCTCTCCTATTCCCTCAGGCAGTCATTTACCTCTGACCAAAGCCAGAAATAAAATAATACTCCCCCTTCCTCCCTCGGTCCCCTCGAGTGCTCAGCAGCTCAGTTGAGCTGGCAAGGGAGAAAGGAGGCTCTACTCATTTCCCACCCTCCAATTTCTAATCCCTAGAGAGGAAATAAGCAGATGTGTGGCCCTGCTTGTTTCATGCACCTGGACAGAGCCTGGGTAATCCACATGGGGCTGTAAGTAGGTTCTCACTCCCTCAGGCAGCAGCATTCTGCAGACACGTAAAGCAGAGCATTTGGGTTTTGCCTTCTTCTGGCTTTCTCTCCAGGGTGTTCCCTTTCTCCTGTAGCCAAGAGAGTTTTTTTCACATATGAATCTGGATACATTGACTCCTACTTAAAGATCTTAATCCACTACCCACTATATTACCATTCATGCAACAGTGGGCTTTCCTCCTCCCTCCCCAAATATTTTGTTCTGAAGCTGTGTCCAGGCTCCAAACTGGTTGTGGGCTGCTAAGAAAAGTACTGTCAACCTGATCTAGGATGCAAGTCCTAGCTGAGAGGGAGTCACATTCCTGAGGAAGCAGTGGAAATATTTTGAGCAAAAACAACTACAATTTTAAAGGGAATTTATTGTGGAGGGCAGGTGGAAAGTGAAATTTGATGGAAGTCTCAAGGCACCTGTAACAGTAGGGAGCAGGTGGCAGTGGCCCAGAGCAGCTGGAGCAAAGCTCCCACTCTGGTCAACTTAATTTTGCTGTACTCCCTTCTGATCTGCTCCTTTATCTCTGTTGTGCTTACCCATGCTTGGGTCTGGTGTTTGACTCAGAGCATTACAGCACCGGTTTCACTGTGGCATTTCATTCTGGTAACAGCCCTCATAGAGAAGAACTAATGGCCACAGAGTGCTTTGGCACTCTACCTTGTATCACCCAGGAAATCGGTATGGGCTGTGCCAAGTTCATGTGAGTGCTAGCTCTGGTAAGAGGGTCTCTGGGGATGTCAGCATGAGGAAGTTTACTGTAGATGGCTAAAGATGGGAATGAGCCAAATCACTTCCAGGAGTAACCTGACTTCAAAAACATTTCCTTTTACCCTAAAAAGAATTTATATGCTTTGTCATCTTATTGTTTGCACTCAGTGAAAGCCACTGCAAAGAGAGACTATAGCACACTTAACGGACAAAAAAGGCATATTTCTGTCCTTTCACAGCTCCCCTGGATCTCCCCTTCCTCCCCCACCATGCCATCAAAGGGATACAACCATTGACTCATAAACATGGAATTATAGAATCATAGAACAGCTTGGGTTGGAAGAGAGCTCAAAGATCACCTAGTTCCAAACACCTTGGCAGTGCAGTTATGCTAAGACCTGCAAGGAAGTTACAATCTGTAGAGAGATGGAGTGGAGAACTTCTCTTCCTGGGGTCAGGAAAAGGCAGTGGCTGATACCCTGCAGATCTGGCCTTAGAGTAAAATTCTAACAAAAAGCTAGTGTGAGCAGTTAAAAATAAAATCTTATGAATGTTGTAGGTCTGATTCGTGACTCATGGGGTATTTTGGAGGACACGGTAAACCAATGGGCTTGTGTGAAATCTCAAAACCAGCTTTGCAGTATCTACAGATGGCAGAACTCCTTCAAAGCCAAAATCCATTGGCTGCAGAGCAACTACCCTGGTTTCCACCAGCCAGTGAAGTGGTCATAAGAATTGTTATAAGCGTGTATAAAGCCACAGTCTCACTCTTACTGTGATCACTGGAATACCCATTAACTGTAATACCTCTCTTGGCTTTGCTTTGAAAATGGATTTAACTAACATTAAAAGTTAGGCTGATCACTGAGGCAATTTCATTTTAGTTTTAAGAATAACACTGATCCATGCTGAGGAAACCCATCTGATTAATTCATGCCTTTAAACAAACAAATGAAAATGTCAAAAAAGTGTAATTGACTGATGAAACAAAGATGGAAACAGGTGATGCTTGCAGATAAATAGCAAATTACGAATATTCGTTGAAGTTGGAAAAAAAATACACCGGGGGAAAATTTCCGTGCGTGAAAAATAAAAAAAAAGATGCAAAATAGGAAGCTATCAAAAATGTGGGAGAGTAGCTGGTCAATTAAGTACCGTGTAAAGATTTCCAATTTTCTTGTAGTAAATTATTTATTTAGCCCTTGCATGCCATCAATATATTTTACAAGTTTAATACCCAAATTATAGCTACACACCCATTTATGGCCCTGTAAATGAGTCCCGACTTATCAATGTGAATTCTTGTTCTAGGGACTGTCAAATTTAGATTGGATTTGGATGTATTGCTTTTACCCTTATCAAGAAGGTTTGCTAGTGTGGTATTTTATTGCTATATTTAAAATGGAAAGTGCTTTTAAATAGACTTGCCTGGATAGCACAACTGATCACAGCTCAGATATGTCATTTCCCAACCTAAAACCCTGCTCTAATCTAAGCAGGAAACTTGGAGATGCAGCAGAACCCATTTATACTGACTGCGTTCCTCTGCAAACTCAATCCTTTTCTATGAATTGGAAGAGCTATTGTGGCAACAATGATTTTAATCTTAAGTAAGGGTAGCTATAGCTTTTAAGTCATAAAACCAAATGGTAATCTACATGTTTCCTGATACTTTGTAAAAAAAACAAGCAATAAAGAATGCAAATGAACAAGTGTAATGACTTCCTAAAGTACATTGCATTATATTTGGTTATGCTTAATGGCTCTTATTCATGTTTCACTTTTTAGTAAAGGTAGGAAAATATACAGTAAAGGCAAAGGAATTATCAGTGAAGGAGAATAATATGTAAGTGACCAACTAATCAAAAAGACACATGAAAGTAAGAATATTGTTGTGCAAAATGATATCAAGCACCATGAGTGCCTGGAAAACAGAAAGAAATCAAGCAGAAACATTACTTGCATTTGACTAACTAAAAGCAGGATGTGCCCCAGTGCAGCAGTCGTTTGGAAGGTTAATAAAAAAGACATTTGTATTCATGACATCAAAGCTAGCTGAGATTTGCATCTCTGCACCAAAGGGCGTATCTACCAAGAGGACAAAACAGAAAGGAGCAAGTAGGTGAAAGGTTTCTAACAGATGAAAAGAGTGGCCATTTTGTTGCCAGCTGCAGCTTAATACTAACCATTCTGGGGCACAGCATTTCCTAGAGGAACTGTCAGAAGAGTAAAACATGCTGGGGTAGAAAGTGAGCTGGGTTGAAGGCTGCTCGGCTCACAGCAGTGTGAAAGAAAAGCCCAGAGGAAGATAGGGGGGCTGAATAGAGTCATACTCAAGGGATATGCAGAACTGGAAACTGGGAGAAAGGGATTGAAGGGAATCCTCACTGTCAATAACATGCAAGGCTCTCTGCCAGATTTTTGCTCTCTTAAGAGAGCAAAGTTTAAGTTGCAAAGTCTTAAGTTGCTTTATTCTTATCATGCTCCTTGGGCTAAGCAAAGAAGCACACCTTCAGCAAAGCATGCTGCATCCCTATACAGAACGATAGTGGGGAAAGAGGGCAACTGACATAACTGGCATAAACAGCCTTGTGTCATGGTTTTATGATTTTTGGTTATCGGCATTCCACATCATAACATCATGCAGTGCACTGGGAGTTAAAGTGTTAATGCTCCAGTTCCAGGTGCCTGTCCCAGAAGAGAAGAAGAACTACATTCCCCAGAAGACTGTTCGCTGTGTTGTTGTCATTTCTGCTCAGGGAGAACAGATATAAGGAGTTGGTAGGTCATCTGACCTCCCCTTCTTTCTTTGTCAGACTCTCCTCCCTGCTGCTCAGCCGGACTGCACATCTCACTTCAGTGTTATGGTGAGGCCTATCCAGCTTTCAGACACTCTCTCTCATTATATTTATTAGCTTTAATTCTAATTATATTGTATTATAGTGTGTTATCTTGAATTCTGATACCATGTTTAGTAAATGAGTTTGTTTCTCCTCAGATCATTGCTGCTGTTTTTAATTATTTTGGTGTCCCCTGTTTCCCTTTTCCGGAGGTGTGGATTCATGAAATCCCTCCGCCCTGTTGGTCACAGAACCAAGCCGAACCAGCCCATAAACCATCGACACCTTGGTAACAGACCCATCTGCTGATGCACAAATGTAGGAAGAGTAAATGATAATTGAAACAGAACAGCGCAGGTATGGCTCAGTAGGGCAAGCACAGCGGATTGCACACAGCAGTTAAGTGGGCATGAAGATAGCCCAACTGGGAAAGCAAACAAAGCCAGGAATCTCAGCAGCCCATCGCAGATACAGCTCTCTAGCTGTTCAGGCTCAAGTTACCCATTAACAGCATATGGCTGAAGCAGACTAGACAAGCATACACAGCAAGGGAAGTGGGAGCTTCCAGGCAGGCACTTTGCAGCCACTGACATTAAATGCATCTCATGCACCATGAGCAGTCCAAAAGCTTGGCATCTCATCTGTCTAGAATCCTGCAGTTGTCCTTCTGTCAGAGGCAAGCTCCTTCAGAGAATATTTCAATATGCATCTTTTCATATTTGTCTTGCAAGGGGATGAAAGACCATCCTTCTCTCAACTGCCAGTTTAGGATCTGGCTAGACTAGGAACCTGATTTTTCAGGTTGGAGACATTACCAGATGTGTATCTCATTCCATCTACATACATCTTTTCTTCTGAAGAGCTCAGGACCAGTGGCAGTAGCAGCCTGCTACTGACAGTTCTTCTGGATCTGTGACAGGGTTTCTATTGCATCACTCAACTGACTTACTGTGAAAGTCCTTTTATTTCAGTGATGGAAGAAGAGTTGGGAAGACTACTGTCCCCATCTGAAGGATCACAAACATTCAGCTTTTAAAAGAAATACTGAAATGTTTTAATTTTACTGCCATCAGTAGAAGCACAGCTCACGGGTCCAGCATTCAGTCCTTTTAATAACTTCATTCTAATCAAGATTGTATACTGATTGTTTGTCCTCCAGCCAACTTGTTATGGGCACAATTTTGTCACACGGATTGCATCATAACTCGTAAATCATAATTTGCATCATAACTCTACATTCCCATTCAAATTCCGTCATAGATGTCTGTTCTCCAAGCTTGCTCCTGCTCCCATTACATTCAGTCATAATACTGTCGTTGTATTCAGGGTTAGAAAGAATCAGACACTGACTTACACTATTATTTCAAGTTTGGGTTTGGTTTCTGCTGCTCATGTACCACATGATTTTGTTGTGTTTTGGAACTGCTAAACAGTGTATTCCATTTAAAGGACTGTTAGTTAGCACATTACTTGTGAAAGCATCATACAAAGTCTTGTCAGGATCTGGTTCTCTTAGGCAAAATACATGCTGCATAAATGCAACATATTGTTCACATGTTTTCAGTTAGTCATTTGTGCTTCATAATCAGCTCTTTTTCTTTTTTCTAATTACTTAACATGACTGTATAAGAGTGGCTACGTTAAGACTAAAATTGTGCCATTGATACACTGTAGGGTCAGGAAGGGGTGGGGGGAAATCTCCTATTGAACTATAAATAGCTCTTACAAAGTGAGAACAACCTAATCCTTGTTAATCACAAATTAGGAAGGAGCATGCCAAAAATAGCACAATGATGGTGTGTCAAATCAAGTGCCTCTGAAGAAGCAGTTTGTACAATACCAGGTGACGATAACTGTTGTGGGAATACCCTTGCTCAGGAAAGCAGTCTGACTCGGTGCCAAGTAGCCATCAATGACTGACTTTCTGAGCCACTAAAAGGCATCTGTGCAACAAAATGAATGATGTGCTCCATTCCTCCTGTGTTTGGTCTCACTGGCAGTACAGTATGGTTGTTATAATCCTAAGTCATGCAGTTTCCTATACAGTAGTTAGTGTAACATGAATCTAACAATCACCGTGCCAGATACACAACTTTGGAGTGCTGTGAGTGTAAGTTTATATTAACCATTCACCCTGTAGGATCTGCTAAGGTGCTTCCTGTCAGCAAGCTATAGGTATCTTGAGTTTTCAGGCTCTGTGACAGGGCCTTCTGGCTCACAGTTTCATCATTTCGAAAATCTCAACTATGCTCAAATATTTTATAATAAGAAACTGCATTTTTTCCACTCCTAGACTCCCCTCAGAGTGTTTATTATATTAGATACATTACATAAGCTGGCACTTTAGGTGCTTTATGAGTTTTCCATAAACCCTTATTTACTAATGGCTAGCCTGACTTTGTGAGTCTACTATAAGATTTGACCTTTCCTAGTAATGGGAACCTGGTTTGAATAATGTTTATAGTACCTTTAAAAAGAGGCATCATAGAACTGCAAAAAAAAATCATCATAATTACCATACAAATACTTCCTCTGTATCATACTTTAGCCAGCTTACTCCCACAGGGTGACTAGTGTCTTTCCAGAAACTTTTAGTACGTACCTTTATTTTCCTCTGCTGTGAATTCTGGGTTGAAAAGTAAAACCATGGGAGTAAGACCAGAAATAGACTAAATCTGGCAAGCTCTGTGAAAGGTAAAACTTGTTACCTTTGCAAGCAGTTCCACACCCAGCGACCAGGCTCATTAACTCCACCAGGCTTACTTACAGCCTGCTTTTTCTTAGCTCAAGAGTTTCAGATGTCCAAAATCTCTTGCTACCTTTGTGAGCCAGTAGCCCTGCTTTCCAAAGATGCTGGTACTAGCAGACCCAGGGAAGCTGCCAGGATTTTAGTTTGAAAGTAATCTTCTCCAACTGGATAGGAAGATCCGGAAAGTGATCTTCAGTCCAAAAGGTCCCCCCCGAACAAAAGGAGTGCAACCAACACTGTCACCCCCATGAGAAGTTTTCTTGGGTGAGTAAGGTGGCAGGATTACATCACTGTTGTATAATGTGCTGTTGTCTCTGGGTTTTATTTTCTGGGGGAAGAGGTTTAAATTAATTCTGATGACAACCAACTGGAAGAACTTTTGTTGGCACGCATATGGAATTGAAGAAGTATTTAGAAACAAACTGAAGAAAAGCTTTCCATCTCACAAACAAGTGTGAATATTTAGTAGGTAGGCCTGCACCTTAATGCACTTGCAGGTACTTTACAAAGATGCACTACAAGGAGATCTGCTCTTAATTACCTTAAAATACAGCCACAGGAAATGGCATAAGGCTGTGATAGGCTTTGCAACCTCAAATTCCTACTTTTAATCGGCATTAGTCATTTTAAATTCAGCTTTTTAAAAGTCTTCATAAAACTGACCTTAGGGAACAATAAAATGGCAATTACATATGACAAAGGTATGGAGCAGAAACAATTCATTATTACCTCAATAAAATAAAAAAAAAAGATGGGACTGTGAACCCACCGGCCAAATTCCAAGAAACAGCATAGGCTGTTTGACCTTAACGAAAGATAAACAAATATTTAGAGTAGATATTTTGGTATATCTTCTAAATAAATTGGTTCGTTTTTTTTTAATCACCCAATTTACCACTGATACTGCTTTATATTAATTTAATGGTTTTGATCAGTCACGTTGATAAATCATCATTTATTTGTTTGCATTACAAATCTCCTACTACATCATCTGAAAAGAAAGCGGTTGTGCAGAACATGCTGCAGTGTACCTTGGATAATCACCAGCTGGTAACACATGCAGGCTGCAGCACACTTGGCCAAATCCTGTACATCCCAAAGTAACGTACACCCATGCTAGAGCAGTTCGGTCCATCTGATGGGACAATGTGAAGTTTTATGGTGTCTCATAGTGCTTGATAGGATGGAAACTCAATAGGTGACTACATGTTTGATGGAGCTCAACAGTAAGTTGAGCTCCTACAGTAAGGAGGACAGCTGTTTTTCACACTGCACTGAGGATTCCTGCAGCCATGTTCACCTCCATGTCTGTCTGCAAAGCGCAGTCTGTGGAAATCCTTATGAATCTTGATAGGAGAGTTAAGAGAGATATTCATTTTCTATTAAATGCTATCAGCCTTTCCCAGAAGCATAAAGAGGCTGTGGTTTGCAAGGTTCTGCCCTGGTGCTTTTGATATATGTGCTGAGTGTTTCCTGCTGTTACAGGGCAAGGTTGCCCCATGCACCCACGCGGGGAGTAAGGAAGTGAGAGTCTCCCTGGGTGGCCCCCATGCATCCCGGCTGTGCCCGACGAGCAGAGCCGGCTGCCAGGGAGCCCCGAGCCCCAGCCCGGCACACCGCGGGAGGCAATTTACTGGTGATCTGGGCCAGGAGCAGCCTGCGCTGCTCTCTCATTAATGGAAGAACCACGAAAGCACTGCTGCCCAGCTCCTGCTGCCTGAGGAGGGAGCGCGCTGCCTCACAAGTAGAGTGAGACCGATCTAGACGGAGCTGTGCACCAGCCCCAGGGCATAAAATCTCTTTGGTCCCTTTTTTGGGGATGCTGGTCCTTTCTGGGTGCTCTTTCTGAAAGCATGTAACAGCTTTCCAGAGAAACAGAAATAAATAGGAGAGAAACAGAAAGACTTGGGATTGGCAAAGAAGCTACACAATGGCCCAAATAGAGATATCGGGATGGAGAGAGGCCAATTGCTAACTTTTCATCTATGCAGAGCTATAAGGATTTCTGCTTTTAAGTGCACAGCACTACCTTGAACCTTGGTTTCCCATTTCTGAGTTAATAAGCCTGCCCTGAGGAAAGGGAGGTGACTGAGCAGGAGCATGTGGGCTTTATATGGGTTGTCCCAGCTACTGAGCCTGCCCTGCAGCTCCCTAAGCGATCGGCGCATTAATTAAAAAAAAATCCCCAGACATTTTTAAAACAAACATTCTTTGTTGTTTCTCCCTCTTCCTTGAGATGTCTGTTACCTTTCCAGAGCACTTTGCAATAAACTGAGAAATCAAGTGAATGAATTGTAGAAATGATAATCCTGAAACCTCTTTGCTTACCTTGATTGTATACATGTGTTTTGCCTAATACAGCAAAGCAAGAATGGTGTTTCCTTGGCTGTCAGAAGTAATGCATGACACTGAGCATGCAGGAAAGGAATATAAGGATAAGTGGGATTTAAGTCTGTATTTTATCTTCTGCCAGCCCTTGGTATCCATAAGAATATAGCAAATGCTATTTCACTCATTGTCTTGGTCTGCAGTGGGGGCATTGTCTGCAATGCAAGCGGCATAATAGAAGAGTGAATAAAAAACAACAAATAAATCCTCACAGCATACATAACTATGACTTCACATAGGCTATGTTGACAAGCCTTTGATAGACTCTTTTTCATGTTGAATTTCTCTGTCTTTTTGTGTCGCTGTTTCTTAAGAATGATGAGATTTTTTTAAAAAGTGTAAACTACAATTATGACTCAGTATGGTTATTCAGTAACAAATATGGTGGTTCAAGAAACTATTGACAGCCAGTTTGTGATGATTAGTACAATCTGAGCAGGTAGGAAAGAAAATACTGTCCTTGAAAAATTCATCTTGAAAAAAAGCAAATCTGAAGGAAGTTTAAGTAACTTAGAGTTTGACTATCTGGAGCTTTCACAAAAAGAAAGAAAGAAAGAAAGAAAGAAAGAAAGAAAGAAAGAAAGAAAGAAAGAAAGAAAGAAAGAAAGAAAGAAAGAAAGAAAGAAAGAAAGAAAGAAAGAAAGAAAGAAAGAAAGAAAGAAAGAAAGAAAGAAAGAAAGAAAGAAAGAAAGAAAGAAAGAAAGAAAGAAAGAAAGAAAGAAAGAAAGAAAGAAAGAAAGAAAGAAAGAAAGAAAGAAAGAAAGAAAGAAAGAAAGAAAGAAAGAAAGAAAGAAAGAGAGAAAGAAAGAAAGAAAGAAAGAAAGAAAGAAAGAAAGAAAGAAAGAAAGAGAGAAAGAGAGAAAGAGAGAGAGAAAGAGAGAAAGAGAGAAAGAAAGAGAGAAAGAGAGAAAGAGAGAAAGAAAGAGAGAAAGAAAGAAAGAAAGGAAGAGAGAAAGAGAAAGAGAGAAAGAGAGAAAGAGAGAAAGAAAGAGAGAAAGAGAGAAAGAGAGAAAGAAAGAGAAAGAAAGGAAGGAAGAAAGGAAGAAAGGAAGAAAGGAAGAAAGGAAGAAAGAAATTAAAAAGTAGTACAGACTTGTGAACAGGGAGGAGAATCTTAGAAACCATCAAAAACTGAGCTAAAAGGAACTCTGAAAGTTGTCTAGCTCCTCCCCTCCAGAGGTGATGTTTTCCACAACATCCATACAACACCAACATCAATTTGTAGCTATCTGTACTCTTACTCATCTATAATGCCTTGTTCTTTTTGCGTAGCCTAAACCATGTTCACTGTGATTTAAGCCCAACACTCACTGATTTATCACCAATGGACACAGGAAATACCATTTCCTTTCTGTCAGAGATACCTTTTACATCTTTGAATACTGCTAGCACTGCTTTAGAGCTGAAAAGAGGGAAAAAAGAATAGACATAGAGGGAATGCAAGATTTTATTGAATCGTTAGCAGGACAAATCCAGAAATCCTTGTTCAGGATAAACTTGCAGAGATTTCAGAGAGTTTTTCTGAAGAAGTCATGACAGCACCTAAGAGTACCTGCCAGACAACAAAGTGAAGATTCTGTAGACGTGGCCATGGCTGCTTCTGGACCACACCCAGCAAAGCAGCAAGGTGGAGAACACAGACACTTCTGAAGATGTCCTGCCAATTCCCCCATTATAGGGAGAGCTCTACACTCCTGAGACACTTGAGAATAGGTAGAAGTGACTGTGACTGTGAGCACCTGCAGGAAGCCAGCTAGCCTGGAAGCCCAGCACATCTGATGGTGAGGGAGAAGGCCACATGGAAGAGGGAGGCTAGGAGAAAGGATACATATGACAGACTGCGCACATTTTCAGGACCCAAAATTGAATGAATTCAGGATGATTTATACAGATTTATGTGATTCAGATCTGAACCTTTTCTAGTTCATACATTGTGGATTTGTAACATTAAGTTGACACTTGTGCTACAGAGAGAGTAAGCTATGTGTGAATACAAAAAATATTCTATTTTAATGGTAAAGGATCTTAGGGCATCATTTTCAGTTGGTGGTTTCTGGATCACATCGGTACCTTCACATGAAAAGTGTTTTTTTAACAAGCTTTAAACAAGAGCCAGCCAAACTCAAAATGGCGGTCTTGCATCTTCTTGTCCATGCTAAAGAAAATTAACATAGATATCCATTTTTAAGTATTTTTTTTTAAATGGCACTGTAATTCTCCCTCACAGATAACTACACGACATTGTTGCACCTGATTTTGTTTGTGTTCCAGATAATATTAAGATCCATTCTAATTGTTCCTGTTCATATACTCTCAAGTCTACTATGTGGCCTGGGGATGAAAGTTCAGCTGGAATGATAATGTAAGTCTGGATCCTTATTTGGCTGCTAGAGAGGAAGGCAAATCAGTTTCTTTTGCCACAGGATTCTACCTCCACCTCCTTTTATTTTCTTCATTTTCTTTGGTTTCTCATCTCTCTTTGATTTATACAGTCTCTGGTCTACTGTTTTGAGAAGCCGCTGTTGTGGAATCCTTAAGTCATCTGTGACCTAGGTCACTATAGACAGGAGCAATTTAGTAAAAGTATTAATTGAAACTCTTCTGGCAAGCCCTGCTTCTACAGATGAAGTTACACATCAAACCTACGCAGACTGCAACTCCACTTCTGAACAGAGTAAGATTTTCAATATCTCATAAACAGGCTCCTCAATCACCAGAATCTAATAAGGCTATAATCATCATTGACACTATAATGATTAAAATGAATAAAACCCATTAAGAAAAGTCATGTTGAGTTATTAAAAGTTTCGCTCTGTGTGATATGTAATCTTTTATCCATTTTTTATGATGAAATCTGTAACCATCTATCCACAAAAGACCATTAATTTACTGCTCTGTGGATGTTACCATGCTCTTTAGTTTAACAGCTTATCATTGATTTCTTGAGGGAGATATTATATTTGGAGAAATACACATGGAACAAAAGCCGGTATGTTGCTGTAAATTTGCCACTGACAGGATGATCAAAGTATTTTGGTCTGCTCAAAGAGGAGGGCTGGTGAGCAAGTTCAGAAGAGCCCATGGTCATATCCCTGCTGTTGTAAGCAGACCCTGAGGCAAGGCAGCAGATACATGTTTTCAAGAATCACAAACTCTTGTAAGAAAAGGTCATGTGCACTGCAGGGGGAAAAACAATAAAATTTCCATTAACTAGAGCCTAGTTAACCGGCTTATTGGCATCTATTAGAAACAAATTGCAAACAAAACTGATCCTATTATAAACTTCCCCTTGTTCCCTCAGTAAAATAAAGTCACTGAATGGCCCACAAAAGGCAAGAGGAATACAGTTTGTCAGATGACTTGCTTTATTTTCAAGGAAGTATTAGGTTTCACCCACTGAAGGGTCTACAGTCATGACTGGCAGAAAATTACACAGTTCTGGGAAATACGTGGATCAGTGCATCTAGAGTAACCTGGAGAGGGGAGGCAAAGCACTCCCACTCACATTCTTTTACAGAGACTTCTTTTCTAGGCAAACAGCAATAAAAAAACGTGAATGGAAGGATGTGTACACAAACTTTCAGGCTAAGTGGAGGGAGAGCACTCTTCCTGAAGTGTACTTTTTCTCATAATAAACTCCTCTCCAATATCTTTATTGCTCATCTGCTTTTTAATCTTATTAACAATAAAGACTCAAAATGTTTTGAAGAAGTCAAATAAAGGGTGTTGCCTTTCTTTTCTGAGCATTCTTTCCATTTACCTGAGATGACTAATAAACTGTCTTTCCCAGCATCTTTATTGTATGGGTTGAAGCTTCAACTGGTGCAAGTTCACCCAAAAGCAGTGAGAATATGACAACTTTACTTGCTGAGAATCTGACCCATGCTCATATTCCATCTTTTTCTTTTTTTTCCCTTTAGGCACCACTTAGCACTTCAGACGTAGCTATGATTCAAATAACATTACTTTTGTCTTTATACAACAAAGAATGTTTGCTTTTTAGATAGATTTTGTCAAGCCAACTATAAAAGTCAAACATCACCTTCCCTTCATCAAGAGAGGGTAGGGAGATGGAAGAGTTTGGGAAACCATCTAAAAAGGTTAGTATCATTCTCCAAAGTAACAACCAACCCTTGCTTGTGTTTAGTAACATATCTGGCATGATGACATAATCAAGTGTAACAACTACATGCTCTACTGCCAAAAAAAGGAGAAAGGGAACCCCGTGCTCTGACATCAGGAGGTCTTGAAGCCAGGATCCCAGATTTACTAAGATATACATGCTGAGTTCTACTGTGGCTTTTCTTCAGTCCCTCTGACAATATTTTTCTTCCCCTGCAAATATAAGTGAGAGATTAAAATTCTGTTGCACAAATCCCCCTAATTCAGAGCCTCTTGCCATGGGGGATTTTTTGCATTGTTCAGCCTGACCTTTTGCAGAGCTCAAGCCGAGCAGTTTAGTACAGTTGTTGACAGATTGAGTCCAATGGCTTAGGTGAATCTGAAGGATTTCAGTTCATCAGTCATACACTGATTGTACCCCATAAGTAGAAAACAGGTAGTCTGAGGTATTTATGGTGAACTATCCAACCATTTATCTGCTGAAGAGCACTAATTTACTGCTCTGTAGATATGGCCATACTCTTCAGCATAACAATTCATCTTGCTGAAGGGCAGGGAATTTGTTTGAATCAGATTGTTCTGACAGGTGACCTATATCCTATGTTGGGAAGAAAGAAAAAAGAAAAAAAAAACAGGGTTTCTGCCAGATCTTCTTTCCTTCCAGCTTTGGTCACCCGTTTGTCTAAGTTATAACACCATGTACCAGTAAACATCTGAGAAAGGAGGCTCAGAATGCAGTGCCATCCTTCCTAACATCCCAACCCAGCTGCCACCAGAGCAAATGCCTAAGCAGGGGCAGGGGACGGAGAGAAGGGTCGAAATTCCAGTTACATTCCATAGTGCTGGGCATTCTTTCCTAATCCTTGCAACTAATTCACTAAAACCCTGAAGCATGACTTGACTACAGTCCTGTATTAATACAGAGCTATAGCTATAGCTATTACAAAAGCAAAGATTTCTCTCCTGTTTCTGGACTAAGCACTGAAGGGGATAAATAGGAAAATTTTTGACTTCCCAGATATTTGGCTCCTTAACAAATAATGCAGATCATAGTGGAAGATTTCTGTTACTACAAGATCTAAAAGAGAAAAGTTGTCGGGTAGATGAGAACATTTTATGAAGCATTGTGTAGTAGGGAATGAGGAAAAACAGAGGAAACTGTATTTATCTTTAAAGGAATGTTTATTTTACTACATCTTAGATAAAAGCTTAATTGACTGTTAAAATGCCAATAACTTTTTTTAGATATTAATGAATTTTAATTTATCTTCATGTTACTAAAATATACTCAGGTTGCTCCAAAATTAATGCCTCCTATTTATTTTTGTGGAAACTGCAACAGCTGCAAAAAGCACAGAAACATTCTTTGATAGAGCAAATTCTCAGCTACAAAACACTCTTTTGCAACATAATCGCCACTATTAGTTGTGCACTTTCACCAGCAATGGACAAGTGCCTGCATGGCACACTCATCAAAATCTGTACCAGTGGAGGTGATCCACTGTTGCTATCACCACTGCTGAAATGCACCACTCACCACTTCACTGTACTCTCATCTACCATTTGGTCTTTATAAATGTTCAGCAAGTGTTGATGAATGTCACTGGGTGCCTTTTTTTCTGCATGGAGGAATTTAATGGAACACCTTTGCTTCATCTACACTTCCGTGTCAGACTCCATTTTGTCAGACTGCCCCTCTGGTGCCATCTGTCAAATGACAACAATATGTAATGGAATATTGGTGGAAAGATTCAACCTCTACTGCACTACCACCAACATCTGACATCATGGGCTGACATTATGAAATAGGCATTGCTTTGGGAGAAGCCCTCGTAATCTTTCTGGTGAACAAGGCAGTGAAGAGTTTGTCGCATAGATGTTCCCCTAGTGTTAATCTGAACTGTAATTAACTACAACCTTTTGAGTGAGGAGCTTGCATCTGAGAGGTAACATTTGAAGGAATTATAAGAAAACCAGTCTCTTCAAGAATTTTAGCAAAGCAGTTCATTGGTGACAGGTGATTATGGACTGATGAGTCAGCACTCCCACAGTTATAAGTAGAGAGAGCAATAAAATCTTGCTGAGCTTGGCTATTGAAATTATATGGTTTCATAAATAGTATGACATAATTCTCAGCAGGTAAATGTTGTATTTTAGAGATGGCCACCATAACACACTTAGAGCTATGCAGTGGCTGAAGGTCAACGCACAACCTGCTAAATGATAGTGTAAATCCACAGAATTGCATTATAGGAAAGTAATTGCAACAGCTTTGTTCTTACTGTGAAATTACAGTTTACTGAATAAGGAGTATTTTCACTGTAAATATTTTCTTACGAATGTATCAAAAGATCGAGGCAGAAGCAATGTGCATCTCCACAAGAAGTACCACATTTTATGATAGACTAGTTGTAATGGTTGATCACTATTTCTTCCAGTTGCTACAGAAAACAAAAATATTTTTCTTGTTCATTTTTCAAATTTTACTTCTGGAAATTTAACCTTGGCACTGTCTTTAAAATGGTGATAAGAATACGTGGTTGCAAATTCCCAGATGTGAGCACATCAGGAGGGCAGGCTTTAAATGGAGGTTTGTTCCAAAAAGGGAATGTCTGCTCTTAACTAAACATGATAGGAAATATGATGAGAAAGGGGAAGAACCTCCTCATGTTCTGAATCATGATGTAATATTTCTGTGGGATTTAAAGTACCACACGAACAAAACACTTCAGTGAAATTTCTTTCCATGCTAATCATCATAGCCATCACATGTTATCTGTACACAGCAAAGCGTGTGCCCTCCCTCTGAACCTCAAACACATGCTTATAATTTGAAGGAAAACACTGTAAATGGCTTTACAATGACTCTAGTTCTGCAAAGACAAGACCTCTTCTTGAAGAATGTTAGATGCTTTTTATTTTTTTCCATACAGTAAGGGGAAAAACATTCACAACACATTAGTGTCTGCACCTTTGGCTTAACTTATCAACATTTTTTTTACTTTCATCTTTCACTAAAAAATGACAAGGTTTTACAAGAGAAATCCTAGATGATATCTTTTTAATATATTTCAGAGAGATCACTATTTGCAACTGTTTAAATAAAATTATATTTGAGCAAATTTCAGCTTGGCTGACCTTCAGGCACCAGTGTAAACATTGAGATAAAAATGCCATTATTAATAAAAGCAACAACAGCAAGGTAAGAGTAATGATGTGCTTTTAAAACTTCTGATATCGCTATTGCATATAATTCTAAAATCAAGAGTTCAACCTTAAAAATCATGGAATCACAGAATCGTTTGAGTTGGAAGGGACCATTAATGGTTATCTAGTCTAACTCCCCTGCAATAAACAGGGACACCTACAGCCAGATGAGGTTGTTCAGAGATCCATCCAACCTGACCTTGAGTGTCTGCATGGATGGGGCATCCACATCCTTCGGGTAACCTGTTCCAGTGCCTCATCACCCTTAAAAAACTACTTCCTTACATCCAGTCTAAATCTCCCCTCTTTTAGTTTGAAACTGTTTCCCCTTGTCCTATCGCAACCCACCCTGCTAAAGAGTCTGTTCCCTTCTTTCTTACAGCCCCCCTTTGGATTCCAAAAGGATGCTCTCAGGTCTCCCTGGAGCCTTCTCTTCTCCAGGCTGAACAGCTCCAGCTCTTTGAAATATAGAGTACTCTGTTAGAACTTATGGTGTTTTGAAACAGAATTTTTAGTCTTAATCCATATGCTTCAATGTATGCATGTCTGTTACAACTTGAAGCTTTTCTTCACAAAGAAGAGGTCTGGAAACTCATTTTCTTCAAAGAAAAGCCAACATCCTCTTAAGCCTAGTGCCTGGGGCTTTACATTAAAAAAAAAATAGAACATTACAGGAATCACAGCATAGTCAGGAAAGCTGTCAGCCTTGTGGCACCATGAAACCATTACTTCTATTTGTTTTATCTTCAGTACACCGTGATGAGGAACCTGGCTGCCCAGGAAAGCTATGAGCATGCCCAGGGCCTCACACTGAGGCCTTCTGCTGCCATCACCTCCATATGGAAAATATTAGAGCACCCAAATTACTAAAACAGACAAAAGGAATAAAAAGAGAGAAACAATGACTTTCACGTGTCCCATAAATATACATTGGCAATGAATCCATTTGCAAGCACTGCGAAACTAGACAATTAGGGGGAAATTTCAAATGTGTTCCCTTAACTTTTCATGCAGTGTTGCATGTCTGTTTTTCATATGATGATTTTGGCCTGTGTAAAACTCATGTTTTTATGTTGAGATGCACGTGAAGGCTGGCGTGTGACCATTCCTCATGTAATTTCAGAGGCTGTGAAAAGAGGCCTTTGAAAACTGAATCTGCTAGTTGCCATTCTAGTGTGGAGATAAAACATTTTTTCTTTCCCTTGATCTCACACGGTTTTCACAAGCTTCAAATGAAAATAAGTGTTAGCTCCTCTAAGTAATTTTTGCAAGATGTCTCTGGTAAATTACGCACAAGATATAAGTGGGTTCATCTGAGAGCTGGAGGCCCTTAAAGTGTCGGTTAGAAAACTATACCGATGAAAGACTTTCATATTGATTGCAATCATTATTAGCTCAACTGTTCTGAGACACAGAATAAATATGCGTTATATCTCTTGAGAAAAGAAGTTTCACAATTACACAGATTTTATTAGACCAACAAGATAAAATAACGTGGATGGTCTGCTCCTCTTTTGAGATGCCTGTCCAGCTTGGAATTATTATGAGAGCTAACAGCAGCTCTCCACATTGTATGATTCATCTGTCCCTATAGATAGCCCTATATATCACTGCAGAGCATGCTGATTAGAAGGGATGCTACTAGGACCCAGAGGCCTATATTGCTGTTTGATACTGCATTAACATTTCACATTTATTAACTCAACATACAAGCTATTGATCAGAAAATAAAATTAGTGGTTGCTCTGGCACAGTAGTGAAGAATAGCTCTCTGTAATAAAAGAAATTCTCATTCTCAATTGCATAACAGTAACCATTAAATTTCCTTATTATAAAGGTGTCTAATTAGCAAAGATTTTCATTTTTTCTCTATACCACAGGGGGCCTATCACTATTCTGAGCACACATCAGTTAGGTGCATAAAAATTTGCATTGTGCTGTTGGTTTTCCTTTTGAAAGAACTGAGAATATAACAGGGTATTGATATTGTGCAAGTGTTTCCTACATAGCACTGAAGTTTATTTCAGCAGAAAATATGTAGGAAGAAATTTTATTTGAAGAATCTGTCTTGTTCTTCAGCACTTCCAGCTCTGACTACTTTGCTGTGGATATTGTTACCACAAAAGGAAAATGATTATTTTGTTGTTTGATATAAAATTTCCCTGCAAAACAAAGAGAGATTTTTAATGGAGCTCTGCTTTTTTTGAGTATACTCTTGCCTCACATAGAATACAGATGTCATTTAAAACTGTAGTTCTTGCATTTCAAGGATAACTCCATCAGAAGTCATGGCTCAGTTTACGTCAGTGGTCTCCCTTCCATGCAGTCCAAAGCTGTGAAATGGAATCGAGTAATGGGAAATAAATATATATATACACATCAAAAGTATGAACCTGACAAGACCGACATTTTCTTCCTGACTAGTGCTGTGTATGTGCTTACACTGAACCTACAAGGCTTGGCAGACTGGTAGTTACAGCTGGCTTCTTAGCCTAATTCTAGAGGCTACTACTAGTGTGGAGGAGTGACAGGAAGTATTAATATCCTGTTCTAGTCGTATGCATTCTTATCTGTGTACAAATCACTGTTCATCCTCAGAACTGTCTTGACACATTGGCAACGCATAAAATAGTACCTGTAAAAAAAAAGCATGATACCCTTTTGGGTATCTGTGGGTTGATCTGTGAGATTTTTTTCTTTATTTTGTTTCCGGTTTCATTTTCTTCTACTAGTACACACCTTCCTACGTTTATGAAGGTACTAAAATTTTATTGAACGAGCAAGATTAACTTCGAAATGGTTGTATGGAGGGGATATGGATTATTGTCTGAAGATAAGGATTTTAGGTCTGGTCTCAAAGTAGTAATCTACCTGTGCTTATTTTTTTGAAATGGGTGAATGGAATGAAACAGCATTATGGACACAACAACAAATTCCTTCTTATTTTGAGTGGGGAAAAGAAAAAAGAGAAGAGGGGAAAAAGCAATTTAACCATTACATTATTCCTTCAGCCATGGTTTGCAAAGGCTAAAATAGATGTACAAAACTACAATCTTGCCAGTTGCTCCCTGCAACTATTTTAACTTCGAGTGAGAGTCCAGCACTACTTTGGAGAAGAAAAAGAAAAAAAAAAAGTAGTTATAATGATTAAATATTTCCTTTCCCAGCTTAATCTCCTGTTATGAGTTATAACACTCTGGTATTGTATCTGACACTGAGTTTTCAGCTCCTACAGGAAGCCCATAGGTCACCCGTTGTAGATTTCTCTATTTCTTACCATTCCTAGCTTCTGTTTGAGAAGCTGTGAAAATGCAGGTTTTCTCTCCGTCTATTTGTGTAGATGGAGACACCCACACCCAAATTGAAGAAAGGGTCAAACTGGTGGTTAGATATATTGTCTTTCATTCTGAAGCTTCATATCGAAGTGAAGCTCGGACAGCTGTGGTGGAATCAGACTGCAAAGAACGCCTTCTAATACGGGGACAGAACCAACTGGTTTATATAACATTAATTCAAGCAGCACAACTAATGATAATGATATGCTACAGTATTATTATGTCAGGAATGTATGAAATCAAGAGAGAACATTTCATTTTAAACTTTGCTGATTTTTCACATTTGCTTAGTGTTTTCTCTAATGATTTCTTGCACTGTTTTTATGCCACCTCAGATAAAATGCCATCATACATGATATTTGCACCATTAGGCACAAAGTAAGCATTAGTTATGATTAGAGGCAATGCTGTGAAGCATTAAAAAATGTAACGGAAGTGGTTTTCTAGCATACTCACAGAGTCTGAAGCTTGAGTGTCATTTGCTTTCCCTGTGCCAGCTGGGTGATGTTCTGCATTTCAACAAAGCTGGCTACCATTTCCAAACAGATCCATACAAGCTTCACATCGTTCATATTTGCATGAGAGGTCCAGTAAAAAGTGCATTCATACACACACGTATGCAGCAGAAATCCAATGAGCCCATCTAGGGGGAATTAAGTGAAACAAACACAATAATTACAATTAATCATCTCTGAACATGACCATAATGACATTCTTTTCAAGGAAAGGAAACCATTTTCTGTCATAAACTGTATCTTGTCAAACAACATCTCTCCTCTAGTACTTGGGTTTTATGAAGGCTCTTTGTGGAGCATAACAGTGATTTTGACTAACTGCATAGATAAGGGGTGGATAATGTAATTAGATTGAATTAATAAAACTCATGCTTTTGCGCTCTTCTCATGTCAGTATGGGAATTTTTCCCAGCTATTTCCTGATGCTGGAATCTAATGGAGTACAGTTCCACAGGATTAATCCTCTACAATTATTCTGTTCATCCTCTGGATTGTAAAGAAGAAAGAACAAGATTAATTTTGAGCTGTGTGAACGGTTCTTTCAGTATTTGGCTAGGTCATTTAGAGTGCAGTAAGAAAAAAACATGGAAGAAGCTAAGACCAGCTGAATCAAGTCTCTTGTTGTACATGTAGCCAGACTTTTTCGTGTTCTTATCCCATGTAAATTATTATAATTTTTTCTTCAGGTATGTGTTTTCTCAATGTACTTGCACAGAAAAGCTAATGTAAGGTCTGGAGTCTAACTATCAGTGAGGTCAGTGTTTGTGATACCATGGTGACTCTTTTTGAGCTAATAGAGACATAAAAAGCATTTGGATGATTAATTGAAGTGGATTACACTGCCAACACCACCCTGAATGGTATGTATGAGTCCACCATTGTACAAGAGCATTAACCCAACAGCACTCAAAGGCTGAAGAAAAAATACTGTTTGTGTAAGAAACATTAAGGTCCCAGATATTCACATTCCCTGCACAAGAGATGTTTATTCCTTAACATGAAGGGTTAAACACCAAGCTTAGAATGAAGATAAAATAATCTTCAGATTAAAATGATTGGTAGTCCTCAAACTGAAGGTGATTTTGTAAGGTAGTACTGGAATCTCAAATTAGATCTGTATAAAGTAAGTACTCTTATGCCAAAATCTTCTTATGGAATGGCTGAGGTTGGCAGGGACTTCTGGATCCATCCAACCCCAGCTCCAGCAGAGACACACAGAGTAGGGTGCCCAGGCCCACGTACAGGTGGCTTTTGGAGATCTCCAAGCAGGAGACCCCACAGCTTTTGTGCAGCCTGTGTCATGCTCTGTCGCCTGCACAGTGAAAAAAAGCATTTCCTGAATTTCAGCCACAACCTCAGATTCCTTTTTGTTTCTTTGATTCCTCTGAATAACAGTAAGTGTAGAGCTCACATGAGCTCATAGAAGCTGTGTATCTCAGTGCTTCTGAGATAAGGAAGCATGGAGACTGAGCTTTCCTATTTCCATACCAGCATCAAATACCCTTTTATTTTCATAATTGGCTTTTTAATAACATAGCTGCTTCACGACACCTGGAAAAGTATCCTGTAAGTTATCAGCACAATATAGACCATACCAAAAGACCAGTATGGTACACGAAGCTCCTTCTGCTTTGAGTTTCTCCTCTCAAAAAATTAAATTAAATTAATATCTTAAAAAAAAAAATTTAAATTATTTTTTGCTTTATATCCCTTGAGGAACAGGGAAATTTACTTGGTTGAAAACAGGGCCTAGAAGAATGAGGAAAAGTGTTGTCACAGGCAACGAACATACAGTCTGGAGTAGCTAGCTGCTTTCAGTAGGCTGCTGCTATGTCGCTCAAGAAAGAATCCAACCCCCAAGTTCTTGATGACATTCAGAGGTTGGTCTCCTTCTATTTGTGTTGCTATGAAGCTGGAAATTAGATGATTTTGTCATGGTTTTCAAGCAGATCTTTTAATCAGTCACTAATCAACAGCAAAATAAATCAATAGAAGTTGGAACACTTGCCAACTGTTTTCAGACTCAGAGGTCGTAACAGCATAATAATGTCAATTTTAAACTTCAAATGCAGTTCCAAAGAATGTAAGTCATCAGAACAGGTTACATATGGAGGAAACAGGTTGTTATCAACAATTACATCAGCTAACATCTCAGGTAGGTCCTATGAATGCATGCTGTTACATACCAAACGCTGTCATTCTGCTCTTTCAGAGGAAAGAGAGATGTCTGAAAAAGAGTTGCTGCAAATCGGTTTAATCTATTTGGGACTGAAAACATGAATCTGTCTTGCTCTTAACTGTATTTAACTGCTCTTAACCTTTTAACCATACATTTTCTATCCAGGCTTTGTGTGCTCTTTTTTCGGCTCCTCTATCATCAATGCCTGTTTTTAAATGTCACTAATTCTAGCATTTTTTGACCCTGGAAGTCTAGTCAGAAAGAAAGTGTGAAATAAGCAGAGATTAAGGCCTTTGTACACTTAACATATCAGCCTAAGACTTTTCTCACTCCCATGACATATTCAATGATGTCAATCCATATACTGTTAATGGCATTTGATGCTGTGTCACGCTTTTGTCCTTCAGTCTGGTATACATTGGTTCCAACCAGGAAATGTCAGAATGACCATGTTGGCTATGAATCAGGCAGATCACTGAGAGTAAAGGAACGCTGGATTATCTTCAGGTCGCTGGAAGCATCAGCCTTTATAAAATGTCCTTTGTGTTGTTCGTCTGCCAATCTGCCGGCAACCTAAGAGAAAGCTGGCTTTGAAGGCACCACCCACTGCCTTACCAGGTTAAAAATGACCCATAAGCATCAAATCTGAAATGGCTACTCTGGATTTCAGTGCAGATTAGGGATTAGGCAGTGGGGTGCTATTTTGCATCTGAAGAGTCTGACAGCAGTACAAAGCAAGAAACAGAGAGCTTGGTGTTTGCCACTTGGGTTTGAAGCACAGATGTAACATATAAGGGGAAAACACAGGCAGTTGCTAGGAGCATGCGTTCAGGGAAATCATGTGATGAAATTGTTTTTCTGTGGAGACGTTCTTATGTGCTATTTTATTTTAAACACTGATATTTGAATTACTTCTAAAGCCTCTTAATTTATCTGGTTACTCTGTGCTTATCAGAATTCATTACAAGATATTTCATTTTGACCCTGGAAATGTCTTTTGTTTTTTGTTTTTTGTTTTTTTTAAGAGAAGAGATAAAGACATACCAGCTCTCAGTTTCCTAAACATGGAATTATTGTCAGATAAGTGATGGCCAAAATCACCCCCTATCTAAGATTCTGGAATGAGAAGATGTTCTTCAAGCTTTAAGAAAGCCACAGCATCCAGTGGCAACTAAGGTTGTTTGGGTTGTTGGGTGTTTTTTTTTTGACAAAAGTTGTCATATGCAGAAGGAACAGCTGTTCCATATATCTTTCAAATCTACAAAACATTTGCATTGAATAGCAAATGAACCTCTTAGAAATAACTTCAGAAAAGCCTGAATTCCTCCCTTTCAGGATACACAATCTAATCAGCACCCAGGGAGAGGAGAAATGGATTAGAAATAGCAAGCTCTGTTTATTTTTGTCTGGGAACTATGGAATGCACATTTATGGCTTTGAGAGTTCAGGAGTTAAGTGTATGGTTTATAACTCAGCATTATTGAATATGTACTCCCCAAATAACTTACATCACCAAAAGCACCATTTATATAGAAACTGATCCAGGACAGAAATTCAAAACTAAGTGCATCTGTGTTTCTAGGAGCTGAGACATTTCACTTTCAAACTTTCAGGTACAGAGCAACTGTTTCTGCTTCCGTTCTGAATCATGTTTTCTTGTTCAGATTTAGGTACTCCTATTACCCTTCAGTAAAAATTTTGTGAGTGACTTTGTGAGATTCCTGCCATCTTAAGCAGAAGTCTCAGAAATGCACTGTAAAACTAAAAGCCCACTTTACACTTTAAACACACCTGACTGGTATCCAAGCCAGAATACACAGCTCATTTTCAAAGTTGCCCTCATATAAACCTTTATTTAAGTAAACTACTAGTAATGTGACTGCATTGACAAGCATGGCTCAACTAGCACCAGGCTCCTCTATCATCAGTGCCTGTTTTTAAATGTCACTAATTCTAGCATTTTTTGACCCTGGAAGTCTATTCAGAAAAGTGTGAAATAAGCAGAGATTAAGGCCTTTGTACACTTAATATATCAGCATGAGAGTTTTTCAAAGAAATTGAAGGTACTGCAGAGTTTTCTCTTCCCTGATAAGAAGGGAGAGAGGAAATGCATCTAATTGCTTGGAGAACCTAGTAATTTTGGTAGTGAATTTTAAATAACAACCTGCATTGACACCACCATGTTGACATGGGCAGCGGACGAGACTGGAGGCTGTCTGCACAGCTGTGGCACATCAGTAGCTCTAGGGATCCCACTTTGTGGACGTACTCAAGTACACTCTCTCTGGCCGTGGAGATCTGATGCTCTGTGCATGGTTCCATATCTGTTTCTAGTCCAGCTCAAGGCAAATGGCAGAGCTTTTGCAACATCCCCACTGCCTACCATTAGTGCCAGAGCTTAGGCTGGCCATTGCTCCACCAGGGTGGGCAAAAGAGTAACACCGAGGCCACCAAGAAGCTCTGTCACAAGGGCTGCAAGCGTTGCTCCTCCAGGTTCCACTTTCTTCTTCTCCTTTTTTGCCAGCAGGGGAAGGGCCCTATCCTTGTGTTTCCAGATCAGTTCAGTTCCTGTTTGACAAGCTACCTGCGCTCCTACACGTCAAATCACACACGGGCCATGTGGAAGGACTGTATCCCCAAGCACAAATAGAAAGAAGATTGCTCTTGAGTAGACTTCTGGTGCGGGAAAATTAGTGCATTGTACTCATCACACAGAGGATTAAGACAAGTTTAAATGCAAACTTCTGCAACTAGGACCAATGTCATCTATATCTATCAAAGAGATCACCTTAAACTGACTTACTGTTATTATTATATGTTATTATTATATATCTGATGACTCCTTCCAATAGCAATGCTCCTCTTCCCACACAGCTTTCCAGCAGAAAGCATATTATTTTTATACATCTCGTGTGAAAAATAGTAGCTTTTATTTTGCTTTCAGAAAATTAGCCAGGGCTAAAATCAGGCTTAAAATGGAAATTATCCCACAAATTGGATTAGATATACATTTTACTGGCAAACTCTTGAATGCTCCTTTTATATGTTTAAAAAATTCTCTGAAGATAACATTCAGTCCAAGGGTGGCTGGAACAAATGATGGGAAAAGTCTGATCAGATGTTGCTGGCCCTACGATCACCATGAAACATGAGCTGTCTTTATCACTGCAGAGAGCATTCTGGGGAGTCTAACAATTGGACATGGATGCCATTCATCCATGCACATGGAGCCAGCACCAGGCCAATGTACCGTATGAATTCCACATAATCCCTCTTCTGTAAGCTTCGAGGGTATATAGGCTTTGTCCAGACCATAGAAAGTCAAGAATTTTACCCATGGGAAGTAAAATAAAAACAATTCAAGACAAACTGTGAGGAAAATGTCACTGATAAAGGATTGAAGGAGCATGTTTGGAGAATGCCCCCTAATTCATTGAGCACTGGGGAGTTGAAATGTCAGTACGGGAAAGAGCCGGACCACTTAACAAATGTTGGGTCAGAGCCTTCTAACAGTTATTTCTATGAGGGATCATCAGCAGAAGTAATTCCATGAAACACATATATAAATATTTGCAAAAAATGCCCCCAAACTCGTTTTCGATCATCAAAGGGAAGGACGTCCTCAGTACCATCTGAGGGCAGCAGACATTGTATAGGCAGTCTGTGTTGGTACTTTTTAGATTGTTCTATCTAAAAGGCATTTTAAACTGTGATGTTTCCTCAACAGTAGAGGAAGTAATAGAAGAGTAGGCAGAGTGTAGGTGAAGGTTCACATTCAGAGAAATCTTTCATATAATTTTGCTGCTAATTGCTTCCTTCTTCTTTAGAAACCAAATGATCCCATTGATCATTCGCAAGTGCTGAGGACAGCACAAGGGTGGTTAAATATATCAGTAAAAAAGCATTCTTAATGAGACAGAAAGCAGGGTAAATCTTGACCAGCAAATTTCCCTACTTTGTAATTTAAAGGAATATTGACTGTATCATTAACTTTACTGTTTTTCACCTTAAAATCTGAAAAATTAGTTAAAATCATATGATTGTAGGGAGCTGAGAGTTGCTGTCATTTGTTTATTTAAGTGCTCCTTAATGTAACAGTTAAAATTTCAATCAGGAGAAGGATGATCTAGAGTTGGTTTTGGGATTTTTTTGCTGTTTCACAATATCATGCTGTGAAAGTTTAGTGAGATCATTACACATTCACAATTTTAAAAGTGTTCGTAATGACAAAGACAGATTTAGTCCAAAGTGTTCATGCATATATTTTAATTCATGTTTTGTCAAGCTGCTTTAAACAGCCAACCCTTGTTGTAAGAATATGCTAATATGTAATTAAACTGCACTCACGTCATGCCATATGGTACATTTGAAACATAAAACACTATGTTCTATTATTTGGGGAGGGTCGTTTGAAAAGGAAAGGAAAAAGAAAAAGAGGGAACCCAGGGGAAAAGATAGTTTATCTGTCCTCCCACACTTTATAAGCCAGCTTTAGCATTAAGCACTGTTATTCTGGATGAGATTTGACAGTTCTTGGGTTAATGGATCTTAATCTTTTATTAAAGAGAATAGCGTGTGCTGAGATGCAACAAAGACTTTTCAGTGATTGCCTTTTTGTTTTCTTTAAGTTAGACATAATTGAGTTTTAAAGAAAATACTTCTCTTTACCACGAAGCTATGAGCAGGTAAGCATGTATATATGGGGGAAGTAAGCTTTGGAGCCAGCGGGAGTTTTGCCAATAACTTCTGTGAGAGCAAACGCTGGTTCTCTGCCATTTTCCAATCTGATATTAACATGCAAGTCAGGATGAGTGAGAGTGAGAGATAAAGAGTGAAATGCTGGATTCAGAAAGAGAGTTTGGCAGTTAGTTAGGTGCTTAATTACATAGTGGCATGCAGACAGTGTTTAAGCAGGAGTGCAGACGCAGGCAAAAATGATTAATCTCTTGTTTTAATTATACTTGATCGTTTGATTGTGTGGTCATTATTGGAAATGACCTGCTATTTCATTTGGGAACTTTGAAGTACTCTGTGAAGAGCTGTTGTAGTCTAAGGCGTTAGCTTCTTATTGGTAGATGTTTGTATTTTTATGTGTTTGACAGGTCACAAGTGAATGAGTGATGGGCTCAACCTAACCTTTGCCAGATGATCACCTACATTAAAAAAAGCCTGCATAATTCATTAAAATCATTCAAATACCTATCTCAGTAGAGCATTCATTGTCTATGTTTCTCTTTAACAATAACAGTCAATGATGCTACCATCAGACAGCTATTCAAAAAACATACGTGAAATTTGTCAGACAGTGTTTTCAGCATAGCTCCCAGAGCAAAAGGCCACAGGTCCTCAGAGTTATTTTAGTATCTAGCCCTCCACCTCGATGCTTCTCAGGATTTGGATGTAGCTGCCTTCAAAATCTAACCCAGTTTGAAGCTGGTAGGTACTAACAGAGAGGCAAAAAACTCATCAATATTGTGCTCAGTGATGTGGTGAAAAAATAGCACTTCTTGAAGTGAATACTTTAAGCCAAGACTGTGGCAAGAAGCCTAAGCTGCTATAGAGAGACTTCTAGTTTTCAGAGCTGGCAGGCAGTAGCCTTTCAACACAGGGTTATTGCACTCAGAAATATGATTCTGACTGCATGGGAAGAAATACTCTGAGTTAAACTCTGCTGCAGCATGAAAGGGTTGAAGGTTTCTTTCTCATGATGCAACCTCTCATGAAATCCAACCTGAAAAACAAAATAAAAATACTCTCTCCTCCTTCATTGACAAGAAAACAACCATCTTGTTAGCAAGCCAAGACTGTCGTATGTTTTACCTGAGCTCTGCAAAGTACTTGCTTATCTTAAAGCACCTATCAAAACTCATTCCTGTTCTGCAAAGCAAGAAAACAGGGTGTGTATCTGAAAACATTTAAAGCTGTCATGTCACTTGATAAACCAGCGTTAGTGAGAACCATGCAAAATTGTTGTTGGCACAAGTCTGCCTTAGGACATTTTGGAACGTGGGATCCACCAGTGGCCAGCAAGTAATGACTGTCAAAGGGAGGCTTCACTGTTTGTTCATGGCTGCAGTTTTTCATATACATCCAGGTTAAACTCTTGACCCCATTGAAATCAGGAGTTTACTGGAATATGGCCAGGCCTTCACACATAGACTGTACAGATAACAGCCATCTTGTCTGATGGTGAGTTGAGGAAACTCATCTGGAAATCCCTGAGTCTAACTCAGAAATTCTGTCTGAACTAAATTATATCTACTTTAAGATGTTATCAAAATCTAATCTTGATGAAAAAGTTTAAAAAGAAGAATTTGTTGCATATCAAACTTATTTCAATGTCTAATTATTCTCGCTCTTAAAAATGAATCTTACTTCCCATTTTGCATGTGTTCAGCTTCCAAAAGTTAAGTATTGCCATATCTGACAGTCTGAAAAACACTATTCCATTAAAATATCTCTGCCTACTTATGGATCACATTCAAATCAGCACTTAATATTTTCTTTAATAAACGAAGGAGTCACGCTTCCAAAACTTTGAACAAATGAAAAACTTTATTAGCCAGCCACTGCAGAAAAGTATTAAAAAATGTTAAAACAATAGAAAAAAAGTGAATGCAAAATTGGATCAGATTTGAACACAACCATGCCAAAAGACTTGTATTTTAACATCTGTATTAATATAACTGCATTATATGTATAAATAGAAACCATTACATTCTACTCATAATAATATGACACAGTACTTCGGTAGTACTGAAAGAATTATAGCACAGTTTTCAAGGCAAGAAATGCAAGACAAAAGACTGCTGGCCCAAAGAAGTAAGTGATCTTGAAAGGAAGAAAGGAAGAAAGGAAGAAAGAAGATCTAAACAAGAATGAAGAGTCTGGTAGAAGAAAGAAGAATGTGTTCCTTGCACTGGAAGATGTCAGAATGCTTGTCCTAAATTGAGAAAGATAAAAGAAGTCTCAATAAGGTCACTTTCTGCTAATGGATATTAGAATAAGAGAAGTTGAGGAAAGAAGAGTGTGAAATGAAACATAACTGAAGATACTCACAGGGACTCTGTAAATGAGAGAGAGGAGTTTGAAGTGGAAATGGAAAATGGAAGGAAGACAGTGGCCAACAGAAGGAAGGAAATATTTCTCTGATGCATATTCTCAGAAGATGATGGTTTTCACTGAGATATTTTCTTAAAAGAACAAAGGAAAGTAAAAAGTAAAATATTAATGCACAGCTAGTAAGGCTAAAAACAAAATTAGCCAAGACAGGGCAGAAGAGAGTGGACACCAGGAAACTTTGGGATCTATTAGTAAGAAAGGAAGATGCTAGAGTACACAAGGCTTTTTAAGACACGGAATAGTCATAAAAAAGAGATGAGTTTGGACAAGAGACAGAGTTTGTAGATAGTTACAGCTAAAGCTTCAGGAATTGTACCAGCTCAAAAAAGCATGCCTACTTCCTCAGGGAAGTAGGAAAATGGGAAAATAAGGAGTAATCCAAGGAGACAACAAAAGCACGATAAAAGAAAATGAAGCAAAGGTGGGTGCTATTGAATTTAGTAAGTGGGAATGGAAAGGTTGACGAGAAAAAAAAAAAAAAAAGAAGAAACAAGAAACCTAAAAAATTCCCATTTTGTGGGAAATAAAGTTCTTGAATAAGATGGCTTCCTTGCAGAAAAGTGGATTACAATGCGATTTAGAGGAGATTTAGAAGATAGGAAATGTAGATAATTGGAATCCTAAGGGTAAAGCTATTTTTGTTGACCTTAATATTGTCAGCATTTTAGACAGATTAACTTTTGCCCAGATAAAAAAAATACAGTTATCCATTTTCTCTGTCATGTTCCTTACTGTTTCGCTGTCCAAAAATGAAGTCTGTTATGAAACGGGATCTCAGTGGAAGGACATGGCTACAATACATTAGTCCTCATTCTTCCAAAATTTCTAGCAAGTCTCAGCTCTGAAGAGGCAAGAATTGTAATGCTTACTTGTCTTTTAGCATCATAAAAGGGTTTGAAAGCTTCCAAAAATCTAATGAAAAGACATAAGCAGGAGAAAATTAATCTATTGAGGTATGAGTTGGCTTCATTACCCTAAAGATTACGTTACCAATCAATCTCATCTCTACATATTGTATGACCTATAAATATGGACCTACAGCCATTAAGACCTACGACAGGTGAAGAAGTTGGTGATGTTCTCTATGAATGCACAATGTTTACAAATGACTAGATAGATCTATAGCAAAGTACTTATTCAATTAGAACAATTTTAATGATTCGATCTGGCTGAAACTTGAAGTAATAAACCTTAGAAATGTTGTCAGGAGCACTGGAAATAAGTGCTCTCATGGTTCACTATTAACAAACTCCCAGACCGTTGTCCTGATTCACCTTTTAAGAAAGCTCTAGACACTTACCAAGTATGGAAAATGAGTTGACAAAGAGAAGTTCTTTCAGTGAATCTTTGCTGTAAGTGCTAATACAGATCTTTTCCCTGCCTTCTAACTATGAAGCACTATTAATTCACAACAGTGTTATATGCATGTAACAGTAATTTCCATTTATTGTTATCCAAAACAGATTTGGAAGGAGCAAATTAAGTAATCTTGAAATAAGTCTGATTGAAATGTGACAGAAGTGCAACAGATTTTGAAGTTTATTGCTCTACAATTAGTTTTCTGGATTAGCAGGATACATTTCTAGCACAGTATCATTTGGAAAGTTCAATCACCATTTCAGATTTTAATAAACTGACTGGATGGGAATAACTCCTGTTTTGGTCTTCCACTGCATGTGTGTATGTCACCTTGGTTTCAGCTTTGTACAGAAACATGTTGATGGGAACAAGTTGCTATTAGTAGGCTATGGGAAACTGAGGTTCAAACTCACCAAGCATGACTAGTAAAGCTGCCACTTACTGCTCCCAAAGTGTTACCTCCTCTCTGGACTTCAGAGAGAGTTCCAGAGATTCCTTCTGTCAGATCTTATTATTTCAGGGAAGAGGATCAGTTCTCAGTTACTTAAGCACTTCGGAAATATGTAAACTGTAAATCTGTTCTTAAACATTATCAACATGTCTTTGCAACACATTAAAAAACATCATTACAGAAAGGGTTGTCAAGCACTGGAATAGGCTCCCCAGGGAGTTGGTTGAGTCACCATCCCTGAATGTGTTTAAAAACCGTTTGGATGTGTTGCTCAGGGACATGATTTAGTGGAGGGCTGTTAGTGTCAGGGTAGTATGGTTAGGTTGCAGGTGGACTGCATGATCTTTAAGTCCTTCTTCAACCTGAGCTATTCTGTAAGTCTATGATTCTATGATTAATGTGCACTGTAAAGCCAAATCTGATCAAAAAACTGTGTATCTGTCTAGGGCCATTTAGTGAAATGTAGCAATGCAAACCATTCTACAAAGTACACTCTTTGGGATTGAGAGCTTTTAGGCCATCATAAAAGTCCAACCAATGCAGAATGTCCTCATCAAAGGGTTAATAAATGCTTTGTCTAATCTAGTTTTCATTTGATAGGACAATAACAGTCCTAGGGCTTCCCCTGAAAGATGTTTTCTTGTAATATCAATTCACTGCAAGCCACTTCTGTTTCTCATTCTGTTGCCCTATAAAACTTTCTGGGGGGCAGGGGGAAAATAATCAAAATGAATGAGTAAGATTTGCATCACATTTAATTAAAAATATTTTTGCCCTTGGAATGAGAAGGTATGGTGATAACTGGAGTCACCAGGGAGTCCTCCCTAAAAAGTGATGGAATCATATCATCTTATTTCATACAGATGCAAAACTGAACAAAACACACAATTAGGTCTTAAACAAAAATGTGGTGTAAACATCAAAAGCATGTAGCTGAAGCAACATATGAACACATGGCATCTTTGCTAAGTAATTTGCTCTTAATTGTCAGCACATTTAGTACTGGCATTTTTAGATACATTTTTGGTTCATTCTCTAACAAATGACTCTACACTAATTGTTTCTCCCAGCAATTTATTGCACAGCTGGGAGACCTAGTTGCAGAATTGCACACACACTATCTTGTATTGAATTCATTTCTTGAAAATGTTTAAAATTCCATGAGGTAGTCAAGAATTATTTTAATTGCAGTGTCTACAATGAAAGTGTGGAATTAATTAAATGTCTTGCAGGGCAGGTAAAGTACCACTTTCAAAACCTGTTGCTCAGCAGTGTTTCAACAATTGTAATAACATAAATCAAGATATCTTTTAATAATGGGGATAACTGTGACATTTCAGAGAGTCTCTTAAAAGCATATTTTTATTTAAAAGGTGAACATCTGCTAAGGTAGCAAACTCATCTGTATGCTAAAGAGTTATCTTTTTGAGAATCTTTCCATTATGAAATACCTGTCATGATTGTCTTATACAAATCTGTTAGATCTCACAAATCTTTCTATTATGTCTCTCCTAGGGGACACTTATCTTCCTCGGTGAGAGATAAATGTTCATAACTAAAAAAAAAAAAAAAAAAAAAAAAAAAAAAAAAGTTTTAATGTTAAGCAGACCAAAGTCTAAAGGCTTACTAAGGAATATTATCTGTAATGGTAAAAATAGAGATAGATCTTCAGAAAATGGGATGCTTCCTGTATGTTGGATTAGCTTTCAAGAAGCGCTGATGTCCCATTATAAGTTGAGAACAAATTGCCAAAAGTTCTTCTGTCTTAACTCATGCATCATACCTCTGTGGAGTCAAATCACATCAAGTGTGATCAGTCAAATCACCTCCTGACATCATGAATTGTTCAGTGAATTCTTTTTACTGTTTCAGAGGAAAACGATCTCATAGCTTTCCAACTTTGCATTGGAAGGAATAGCTTCAGACATCCAGAAAAAAAGTGTTTGTATAAAGCTGAAATATATGTTAAGTCTGTAATGGGTGAAATCCTGTCAAATACTTCAAGGCTTTGCTTTCTAAAGTTATTTTAAGAACCTTTTGTCATTGTTAAATTATATTTATAATTGAAAGTACTGCATGCTTTTAGTAGTCTATAAAATGTAATTACTAGGCATTACTGCAAAGACTTAACATCATCTGTATATCTTCGAATGCAGTATTCCAGTGAGCCCTTTGAAATACTGGCCTCATTTAGAGGACTCGTCTTACAAGCTGTAATTTTTCTGTAAGTGTTAAGGTAAGCTCAAGAAATTGACTGTAGTAGAATGAATTCACCTCCTTATGTTTGATCTTTGGCAGCTAAGAAGGTCTGTTCCTGTGAAATGCTTGGACTGGAAATCCCTTCTATTGTCAGCATAAGCCAAGGCCCTTCGTCAAACTGGTGTCAAACACAAGGTCACAGAAGTTGGAGTTGGAAAGATCTGCGTGTTTTCACAACAGGACTGAGATGATCTGGAAAAAAATGGGTGGCTGAGGAACCCATCTGTGATTTCATGGTCTGGTGGAAGGGAATGCCATGAAACATCTACAAAAAAGTTAAGTCCTATTTATGCACAGCTCCTTGGAGAAAAAAGGGGAAAAAAAGGGTTTTCTAGAAAATGCTGTGCATACATGTGCACTTAAATTCTGCTCAGTTTTCAAGATGGTGCATCATGTAAAGTCTAGATAAGCAAAGCCATAGCAAATCAACTCTTTGCACATGCAACTCCTGATTGTAGACAAATTCAGAGTTAAAATGTGTGAAATTTCTGTTCTTTGTTTTTATTACTTAATTCTGTATTCAGCTATATGGTGAAGTAAAACTTCAACAAATCTTGCTGTAATCAGTTATCTGCATTCTTCTAAGCTATTTACAGCTTCCTGAATATAGTGTTTCTTCCCTTTTTAGCATATTAACAAAGTGGTAGCTAGTTTGTATTCTACATTTTGTTTCAATATGACTCTTTTCTATGTGTATAGTTGTTTTTTTTTTTTTAACGTAGAACAAGAGCAATCCCTTTGATTTTAGCTAAGGGGCAGGGAGCATTGTAATTTAATAGAATAAATGCAGCCCGAGCTAAATTGGAATGACTGTGTCAGTATTACTGAGTGGTGTCTCCTTCACCTGGAGTTGAATTTCCATTGATTTCAATTGAAGAAGGGCCAAAGTCCTTAATGAAAAAGGAGTAAAACCAAATAGTTCTTAGCCTAGCTGTGCGGTACTGGGTGTTTTTTTCCACAAATTTACCAGCTGAAATCCTAAATTGTGTAGATTACTTATCAGATTGTATTATTCACTGATATTCAGCCTCTGCTAGCTAAATCAACACCTCTGAACAGAAAGACTGCAACTTCTACAAATCACAGTTTAGTTAGAGGTGCCTGCTTGTGATCTGCGTGCTACTGGGACAGTAACAGCACCTGACCAAGCAGAAGGGAGAAAGTTGGGTCTGGGCAGACCTGTAGTGGTGACAGCATCGTATGGCAGAGTACACACTATTAAGGAGGGATTAAGTACCCTTTGCCCCCCCTGTGTTAATCTTCTGTAAGAGCAGAAAAGTTAAAACACCTCATACAATTTTTAGTTTAAAAGGTTTTTAATTGCTTCAGCTGACAGAATAAATGATTTGCTACCCTCATGAAAATTCACTTTCCTTTTTCCAGTCGTATCACCTGGTTCAGTAAAAGACATAATCTGCTCCTACCAAACTTACCTCCCTGATCCTCAGGGCAGCACAGCTACCTTAATTAATAAAGGCATTGCCAAAACTGGTAAGCAGATTTTAGTGGCAAGTAAATTGACTCAGTTCATTTAAACAGTCTACAAGCGACTGCCAACCAAAAAGTTAACACCTGCACTGAGCACCTTCACTCCTAGAGCATCCTGTCAGGAAAAATCCCACTATTTGCACAACTGTAAGAATGAAAGGAGAAATATGGGTAGCTAAGGGCTTTTGCCTGCAGCCCAGCCCAGCTAGGGAAGCTGCAGCAGGACCAGGGCTTAACCCAGACGCTGCTGTTAAATGTATTTTCTTCTGGAAATTAGTGCACAGTAGCTGATATTTTAGTTAACCTTTCCAATGTCATATTTATTCTGGTGTACCCAGTAATTTCTTATCACAAAATTTTTTCCACATGGAAACTTCAGACATTTCTATTTCCAGAAACAGGCTTGAGAGGATTCCGTTCCCATTTCTCTATAGAAGTGTGATTATATTTGTAACAATTAAAAATGCTGTTCCCCTTGGGGAAATGTCAGTGGTAATTAGCACTCTGATGTTTCAGAGAACACTTCCTTCTACAACTTGCTCTTGATAAATTGCTAGTACTCGTTTGACACTCTCAGTTCTCCTGTTTGATTAAATAATCATCAGGAAAATATCTACATCATCATTTCATAGTCAGATGTCAGTTTCCTTTCACACTGAAGCACACCACTCTTGCTATTAAAATCCACAACCACAACACTATGTGAAAGCCAAAAAATTATCCAAGAACCCACATATGTGCCAGTAGTAGCTAGGAGAGCAGTGTGCCTACACCCACATCTAAACAAACACCAGTTGTGGGGGAAAAATCTTTCCTTACTTTGGCAGCATTGCATACCAATAATGAAACCTCTCATGGAGCTGATGGACTTTTCTTGACTCTTGCTTGTTATTGTCCATGCTGCAGTGCATTTGGTTTGCAACTCACTCTGATCGTGTTTATTACACCCTGCATCACTGGGCAAGGAATAAATTGATGTAAATATTTCCCCTGAGTTCAGTGTGTGCAGGATCAAACTTTTTATCCCTTAATGAAAAAGGATCTCACTTCTCCCTATGGTCCAAATTCTACGTTTCACATCTTCTCTCCTTGAAATCCCGCTCCTTCAGGTGTTCAATGCCTTGTCCTTTGTTGCAGGCACTGTGCACAAAAGCTACACATACCAGTAAATTCTAGCAGATATTAGCATATCTTGAAGTGGTAAATAACTGTAAGCCTTACTGTATCTTTCTTCTTCATTTTATTCCAATGCAATTTCCAACATTGTCTAATTGAGACTAAAGAAGCTTCAGATTTTGTTGTCAGAATAATGGATGTTATAAAAATAACACTACTGTACCTTAAATTTCAATTTTTTTGTAGCTGAACATAACTCTATTTTCCCTTTTCTATCTCCCTTTTATTGCTAGAGATGCAATTCTCTCCCATGTTAGAAATTCTTACATCGCAGACTAGAGTCTTCACATCTGTGATCCTTGGTTGGTTTTGTTTGTTGCTTTCACTATGTAAAGACCCTTCTGCCAAGATAAGAACACAATACACTGCTTTCATTTTTTGTTTCTTTTTTTCTTCTTTTCCCGATCCTCCCCAGTAAAGAAATGCACTCTCCCTTTGACCATTGTCAAGTAATAGTTTTACATATAGAAATGAGTGGACTGTTTTCAAAATATTCTCTAGCAGCAGCAGTTCTGGACTATGGACTTCTCTGAACTCTTGATCCATCATATCTGGTGTGCACTGTCACCCCACGCTTTCAGATCAGTCTGAAATTGATCAGAAGCTACCCACACATTTGGCCATACAAATCACAAGAGCAGATGTGAGGTGACTCAAACAAGGTACATAAATTATATGTTTGGGACCAGATTCAGTTGCCTGCCGTGCTAGATGCCACGTAGACACTAATTAAAAAGGCAGTGCTCACTCTAAGAGCCTTCAGCACTGCAATGGAGAAAGGAAGGCAACCCACAGGAGGTGGGAATAATGGATGGCAAAGTAAGCATAAAACAGTGTTGGGAAGATAAGAGAATAAAAGAATGTTGAAGAAAAGTCTTTGAAGTTGCAAGATCATAAAAGTAAAGTTAGGAGAAGGCGAAAATCTGATTGACTTCAATCTGCATTTTCTTATATGAAGGCGAAAATCTGATTGACTTCAATCTGCATTTTCTTATATGATTATGCGCTGGGTTTTTTTTTTCAGCACAAATATTATGTTGTTCACTTAAGAGGTTACTGACCTAAAGATCCATCACACATAGTAGGAAGACCCTGGCATGAATCTTGCTAATACCTGGGCTAGGTCAATGGACAAGGAGCATGAGCTTGGCTCAGCCTACTGCTAACACAGGGGAACATTCATGACCTTGGGAACACATTCCTGCCATGGGCGTTATAGAAGATTATTGCATAAAATTAGGCAGCACCTAAGCAATAATGTCCAAAATTGCAATTGTAAAAACCTCTTTGCAAAGTTGTTGATTTCTAAGCTCTGTATATTTTTTCTGGTTTTTATTGTAAATCTTTCCAGGTACCAAAGTTGTATCTGCTGTCCTAGAACTATCACAAGGCCACAGCTCTGAAAGTTTTGTTACCTATCTGACTCCAAATCTAGATCAGAAACTAGAAATTATCCATCCCTGCATTCTCCAAGAGGCTCTGGAAAGTATGGATGCATTCTGCCATCAACTGCAGGATCTGACTCCACCAAAAAAACAATAATCCATTTCAAAATTTAGCTGAAAAGGTAGGACTGCCTGCTTCTGTACACATACACAAGCATGTAGATATATAGCTGTCTATGCTCTACTTTCTCATAATAAGATCTATAGCAACCATCTTACACCTCTCGTACAAGTAACCTCATTCCCAACCTATAGGATATTTTGAGATACATGGACTTGTGTACCTGCCCATGGAATAAGTCATGATACAGTGAGTCAAAGACTGAGAATAAAAGAGAGATGATGACTTGGTTGTCCAGTCAATCTTAAAATACTCCTACCAAGCTCTTGAGAGCCATAATTTTTCAAGGGCTTATATGATGGCAGGTTTGGGGAGTGTCTCAAAGGGATGATAAAAGGCATGTCCTTGAGTAAAGGCCACACATGAATAAAAGCTGCCAGATTTCAAGATAGGGGAAAGATGACCTATGTTTTTCCAAATAAAAGGTCAACAGAAATTTTTAGCATGGGAAGAACACCATGGTTTTTCTCCATACTCCTTCTTAGAAGTGATAGTTTATTTTCTGCTTAAATATATGCGTGCGTGTATGTGTATGTTCACCACGGACTGTACACCCAACATAGAAATTTTCTATGGTGTTTGGAAAAGTTGAAAGTTACTCAAAGGATTATATCATGGGAAACATCAGGCAACCATAATAATAGGGAGAGTTATCATACTTGCATGTAATAAAACATGGGTGGAGAACATCTTGCACTGGCAAATTTTCTGATTCACATCTTTAACCATATACTTCAGCAAGAAGCTCATGAGAAAAAGTAAGTTGAGGAAAGCAAGATATATAGCAGAACTTTATTCCTTGGGAAATAGGTATAATAGGCATTACAGTTGCCTGTGAGAAAATTTGACCCATGGACCAGCAACCTGACTTCCACAAAGAGAACATTTTCCTTAGGTTTAACATATGATCTGGAACAAAGTTCTCAGAAGTGGGAGCAAATAATGTGGAATGGGTTTTTTTACCCATTTGGTGTCCCTTTTGCCTTTCTCAGCTAGTCTTGTGGCACACAACTGGCAAAGTCCTCTTGCATTAACTGGGAGGGGGCAGAGTAGGCTTCAGCTCAGCAGCCTGCATATAGTGATGAAGCCCAGATGAAGTTCTGTATAAAATTTGCAGAGATACATGATCATTAAGTAAAATGCAGACAGTTGTAAAGAGAAGCTGCAAGGAGAACTACAGTTTCCACCAGCCCCGTTTAAGGAGATAGGGTAGATCTGTCAAGGAGATGCTACACCTGACATCTATTTGTAAATTCTGAGGTTGGTTAGCTGCTCACAGTTCAGACAAAATTATGTCTGAGCTTTTATTGGCATGTATAGAAATGGTAAGACATCAAGTTATGTAACAGAACACCTCTCACTCCAATAATGCAGGTAGGTATTAGGTTGCTCAAGCATCTTCCAACTGGACTGCATCATTTCCATACAGTATCTTACTGAGTTACCCAAATGGGAGTGTGCCACAAGGGGAACCTAGTTACACTAATCCTCTCCGGTTTAACCTGTCTTCTGGGAAGATTTTGGGATCTGAAAGTCTTCTTCCTCAACACTTGAAACATGAAAGCTGAATATTGTATCCACCAAAGCTATATATTAGCTTAAATATCGCTTTTCTGAAATTTTAAGTTCTTACGGATCCTGCTGTTATCCTTGTTCTCTACATAGAGAACCAGGAAGCTACATATACTTAACTTGGCAGCTGCTCTTGCAAACATGCTGCATAGACTCAGATGCACACCATCTTTGAATAAGTAACATCTGTAATGTTATATCAACTCCAGTTAATGAATAGAAAGGCATTAGATCTCCTGAGTGCTTGAATACTGCAATCATGTCACAACTGATCTTTATTGTTTCAGCTGATTATTTATCTCATTTTCTCATGATTGTCTTAAGCTGGCTTCTTTATAAATTACATCTTGCTATTAACAAGAATCATTAATTACCCTTACAGAAGGCATGTGTCTGCAGAGGAGATATTGCACTTGCAAGTTCTGCTTTATCCAACTTTTTCTAAAATGGTTTTCTTCTGCCATTTCAGAGCAAGATCCAAGGATGATCCAGAAACTACTATTTTTATCAATAATATTTCAGAACTTATTATGTGCACTGCTGAGGTTTGCATGCAGGCTATTAAAAGCAAATCATTTAAATTGTAATTATTTTCAGGAATCAGAAGAAAACTGTTCTAGATCCAACAGTTTGAACTACAAACTCAATATCTCTTCAAGAGACATAAATGAATATTGTACATAACAAACTGAATAATGAAAAGACTACTAAATTCTGAAATATGAATCGACTGGGAACAAACTGAGAGTTGTTGCAATGCATGTACTTCCTTACTGCTATTTTAAATATCCAGCCTCAAGAAGGATCAGACAGAACAGGTAAATTTAATCACAGTCATAGTATGATTCAGTTTAGAAGGGACCTTAAAACCCATGTAATTCCAGCCTCGCAGACGTGGGCATGGTTGTCACCCATCAGCTCAGGCTGCCCAGGACCCCATCCAACCTGGCCTTGAGTGTCTCCAAGGATGGAGCACCCACAGCTTCTCTGGGCAGCCTGTGCCATTCTCTGAGTAAAGAATTTCCACCTAACATCTAACCGAAGTCTTCTCTTAGTTTAAAGACATTCCCCCTTGTGCTGTCACTATCTGACTGTGTAAAAAGTTAGTTCCTTAACTGCTTGTAAGCTCCCATCGAGTACTGGAATGTCACAATGAGGTGTCCCCAGAGCCTTCTCTTCTCCAAGGTGAACAAGACCAGATTTCTCAGATTATTTTCATAGGAGAGGTGCTCCAGCCCTTTGTTCATCATGATCCTCCTCTGGATCCTCTCCAGCAGCTCTGCAGTGTTCTTTTGTCAGAGGCCCCAGGCCTGGACTCAGTATTGCAAATGGGATCTTACAAGGGCAGAATGAAGGGGAACAATCACCTCCCAGGATACTGTAGGTCTTCTGGACTGCAAGTGCATGCTGCTAATTTATGCTGAGTTTTTCATTCACCAAAAATACAATCTAGTATTATATGCTTTACACAAATGCTCTTTGCATACTAATACCACCATATAACAATATAGCAGGGAGCTTCAGAAGTACTTCAGGCTCCAGGAGATACTATTAGGCACTAGGACTTTCTCCAAGAGCACAGAGGAGCAAACACACATCCCTTCCTGCAGCAAAGCCTGCATCCTCATGCAGGTCTGCAGTTGCTTCTTCCATTTTAGGGTTCAACAGGATCCAACACCATACATCTACTGGAACATGAGGATTTTCCTTAGGAAAGCACATAATAAAACAGTCAGTTGTGTAGAGTCTGGTCTCCAAAGCTATTTGGGATACCTAGATCCTACTCCTTTCTCCCTAGGTCCCCTTAGCTGTAGTGATTGGAGCCTGATATCAGTTGAATAAAGTATTTCTGGGGTTAGGCAATTGCTAAACAGAGATTTGCTTGGGGAGCTGTACCTCAGTCTGCTAGAGCTAAGCCTGAGCTACATCTGTTGGCTTACATCAAAGCTTGGTGTGAGGAGCAGAAGGGATTATAAAAATTATAACAGTGGAAATATTACAACAGTAAGCATGAAAGAAGCAGTAGTGCGTCCTCACCCATTTTGCAACTGAAGGCAAAAGCAATGAAAGATTAGAAAGACTGAAAGGCTTTCTTAGATTGGGATTTTTTAAGTGAAGATAATCCGAGGGGAATGTGACTCCTTGCACAAAGCAGCAGGAAGAAGATCCATGCAGAAGACATCTCTTTTAAAGACAGAAATTCTGTTCAGCAAAAAGTACCTCGTTGTTGAAATGCTTGACCCATTAAGTCATCAGTCTGTGTGGGGAAGCCAAATCACATGGATGTTAACAGACTAACAGACTAAACAAAGCTATCTGTGACAAAATAAAGGATAACTAGGCCACTGCAATTCTAATGTGAGAGACGAATTCAAAGTTGCAGAGATATTTAAAACACAGCAGAAAGCATGTTTTCCTAATCCAAGTATCTAATAAGTTCTGGAAGAATAAAACATGCAATTGAAAACACATGCCCAAACTGAATGTGAGGCTGCAAGGGGAAGGATGTTGTAGCAACCAGTGCTCGCAGTAACGCTGCAGAGAACTGACAAAGCACAAAGGTGCTGGCACTGCTCATCAATAGGAAATTGCACGTGTGAAAATGCAGCTGCAAGATGAAGTTCTGCTAATGAAACAGAAGTTTCACTGAGTTTCTCAATTAGATCTACACTGGTAGCTTCTATGGCAGATTGGTTTCAGGCATTGGAAAGAAATGGGTAAAAAGTGAATTACAAGTAGATATTGGAGCTGAATACAACAAAAGCACAGCAAGCACTGTGCCCGAGGTTAAAATTCAAAGCTCTGCATATTTCAAATAACAAGATCAAAACGAGCCCATTTGGCAAAGCCACTCTGGCCTGCCTGCTAACAGATAGAAGTGTTGGAATCATGGAATGAAAAGTCCCAAGTGTGCTTGATTGAAGGGCAGTGTGCAAATGCAGATGATCAATTCAAATAGATAACCTATTTATGAGATTGAATTCTAGACTTCCTTTCAAAGAATTACCATGCAACATTGAAGAATACAGGGTGTATTAAAGGCGTTTAGAAATCCTTGTAATACTGAGGCAATTTCAAAGAGCTTGGGGAAAAGAAAAAAAAAAAAAACAGCATACCAAAGTTAAAATGAGTAGTTGCTTCCAGGCAGAGCCACACAACTAATGTAAGATGCAACCAGCAAAGAATGAGGAGATGACAAAACAACTTATTGCCACCAAAAGCATTTTTTTGTCTGCTTAATTAAGGAAGAATAAGTCCTATTAAAAGGATCTGCCTTTTTCTTTTCTTTTAATGATAATATACTTGGTTGGCAAAGATTTCTGCATTTCTTTAGCAGACTCAGAATGCCTTTTGATTTTATCCAGATTCTGATGTAAAAAGCAATATTATTTGAATGTAACACATATTAAATGGGCAGAAAACCAGAGAACTAATAGATCAGCATGGGAGACAGTCCTAACCTAAAGAGAAAGCTATCACAGAACCTCCAGCAGCTTTCCTAAAGATTACCACTGCTGTTTACTTCTATCAATATTTTGAGGTGGAGGATGATGGAAAAGAATGTACGTGTCTTTGAATATAAATAAATTGTAAGAACACCTTGCTTTGACAAAATTACCAGGATCACATGGTAAATGGCCACACACCTAATTCTGCGTTTGATTTTATGACAGAATGTGGATGTGGGGCAGCCTGTGTTTGAAAAGGTTTAAACCCGCAAAGGATTAGGAGAAAATCACAACCATGAATTCTGTATGGGAACTGCTGAATCACAGCCTGAACCTCTGACTGATCACCAGCCTGAACCTCTGATTGATCACCTGAGGCGAGCACTGAGTCAGCCATGGGGGCACAGGTGAAGGCAATTCACCTGTGCTGCTGGAAGGGCTAAAGCCTGGCTGCACCTCTCCTAGACCCATTTAAGAGCTGGCTACCAGGGAGAAGGATGTCCTTCTGGAGATTCCTTCTTTGGAGTTTTACAGCAAGCCTGGGACAAGGGTAAGCACTCTGTTTATTCTTTTTTGGTGTAATAACTTGCTTAGCTAAACTCTGTTGTATATTTCATAATTGTAACATCTGCATATTCATTGCTTATACAAATTCCCAAGGCAATGCAGTAGCTCATAGGAGTAATTTAAATGGAGGTAGCAAGTACAGAGGTAATTTTTAAACATTATTTAGCACACGTTGAATAATAAAATATAATTTTCCTGTGTAAAAGATACAGACAAATTGTGGAAGTAGTTGGAGAAGTGTTAAAAAAAGGAAACTATTTGGATTCAAAAAATCTAAGATTTGTTTTATTGTATTCATGTACCAATTCTTGTAATCAGTTATTGCTAAATGTTGTACTGGAGGTCTCTGTGATGACATGGCTAAAAGTCTTGGGAAATAGAAAAGCTGCCAGAAAATGGCTTGTACTGAAATAGGCTGAGATCAACAGGTCACATGGGGCTGTAGCTAAACCAGATGCCTAATGCCATAGGATTTCCAAAGCATGCAGAGATTTTTAAAATCACAGCTTGGTATCTGCTGGGTTGCAAACAGCCAGCACGACAAGGAAGTCACCAAAATGGGTGTGTTTAAAAAACAAGAGTTAATGAATGATATAAGCAAAAATGTTTGTGAAAGCTTCCTGGAAGTGTTTGCTCTGATACTGGCTGCAGCTAGTGGCAGGGGTTAAAGAAAGGCTTTGGGGCTATGAGAGGGAAACAAGAGGAAAGGCCAAATGAATACCCATACAAAACTTCTGGAGATCTTTCCACGCTTACACGTTACAAAAAATGGAGTCAACTTAGGACTTTGCTTCTGCTCTGAAGCTGAACATTTGCTTTTGTGGTGGTGTGGCATGCCAGTAGGAGAGAAGCTATGTGAATAGTGTGTCCCATCCATGAGTAAGTGAGTGGCCTGACATTAGCTAGGACAGCAGGAATGAATTAGTACAGTGACCCCAGGGAAGGCAACTGAAGATACAAACATGTTTCCAGCTGCAAATATGGTTTAATAAATGACAAACCTTGAACCAATGTAACAAAGAATGTGAAGAAAATGGACATTTCAGATTCCTCTACCAAAGCAGAAGGGCGTGTGAGTAATGCAGGAAATTCTCACTTGGGGAGAAGCATTATTAGTGTGTGATGTGCATGTGAACAGAGCTTCACACTCAGATTATAAACAGTGAATGGAAGGAGGGAAGTCAATTTAGTAATTATAATCTTGGCTAGAAGGGCTCAAATACACATGAATTGATGTACTGACTAAAAAAATACCAAGAATGCTGACAGGAGTGTGTCACAAAGTGCCAAATCAAACCCAATAATGGGATGAACTGCCTCTTAAACACTTGTCTGCAATATCTAGGAATAAAAATAGTAACATCTGGACAAACTCAGTGCAGCACATGCACTGTTCTGTTATCTTACGCAGGCAGCAGTAAACCATCGCTGATAGCTTCTGAAAATCGTAGACAATTCTCTAACTTGAAAGGTGTGCTGTCTAGCATGGAAAAAAGAAAAAAATAAAAATTATTCCTTGAACCTTGTTATGATAGATAATTTCCAGTCTGCAGCCTAAAAATTTACATTGAATGTGAGCAATTCTGAGCAATATCTGTATATCGGTCAGCTCTTTGAATACAGAACACTACTAGGAGTGAATAAAGTGGTAGCAAATAATTTAAGGAAAAAGATCATTGTGCAACATGCAGAGAGACCTGCATAAAATAGCAATTAGCATAGATTAAAAATCCTAAAACATAGAAAGTTGAGAAGGGAAGATAAAGAGAAGAAGAAAATTTCAAAGATGATATGCATAAAAACAGGAAGAGAAAGGTTGAATTCATACAAAAAAAAAATCCTCTCAACTGATACTAGCTGGATGTTTTAATTTGTATTTGGTAAGCAGAGTGACTTTAAAAATAATAATAATAATAATAATAAAAAAAAAAAGCACTTTTAATGAGATTATTAACTGAAGAGGGTGCCTAATGGGATCAAGAGGTAATCAGCAAATTTGCAGTTTTTAAAGAAGTGACTGGGGAGAGATCTGATGTTTATTTGCAAGAAATCTTAGAATACTGGTGGAATTCCAAAAGGGAGTTTTTGCTTCTATTTTGATGTTTTACTTCTATTCAGAAGGATAGAAAGAGGTGACCTGGTACCTGGGTTGATTAGCATGAGGCCGATATAAAAGAAAATCAAAACAAAGCTGACATGGTATTAATTTTAATAAAGAACAAAGGAAAGATGTAAAAGTGATGTGAGTCAACAATCTTTAAGAAAAAAAATAGGTCTTAATATTGTACATTTTACTATGATGAGATTATAGGTTGAGTTTATAGATGTCTCAGTGTATGCTTTGTAAGGAATTTATCAGGGACACTGTATAATATAGTGACAATGTAAAATAAGATTTGAATGTTGTGTGATAAGTAGGTTTGTCAAACAAAGAATTGAATTCAAGATCACCAAGAGGAGTTGCCTGTGTTGAAAGCATTGTGACATGGGACTGCTGCAAACAAAAAGTATGTTCCTGCCCGCTGTTGACCAAATGTGCATCAAGGGTTTGTGTATGTAGCACCTCATAGACCTTACAGACTGGGTGAAATGTCCTAGAAGACAGAGATGAAGAAAAGCAAGATCATACTGGAGAAATGTGAGAACACAAGGTCCCATTGCAGTGCTGCAGAACTGCTTTCAGACAAGCGTGGTTCTTGGCTGCCTGTACAGGAAATGTTAAATAGAAATAAAAGACGAAACATGAATGACAGACTACTGCTGGAACAAATGCTAAGTACTCTCATACATGCTTAAAAAAGAGACTGTAAAATTGGGGATGGCGTAGAGGAAAGCCTCACTCAGATCAATGACTGAACAAAGTGCCTCTCACTAACAGGCCACACAAATCTGGTTCGCTCAGGTTGTCAGAGCAAAGGAAGCATGGTGGTTTGTTACAGCATGCAAAATTCTTCTGTGGAAAGCACAGGGAAATAAAAGCTTAGATATTTAGCAAGCAGAACAGGAGGATAAATTTATTGGGGGAAAAAAGCAAGGTGGGGTTTCTCTTTCCTGAAATCTTCTGTTCACTTTTGCCAGTGAGAGTGAGTTGTAGTTGGCGTATACTACCAAGATTCCCCACATGCTGATATGCCAGATCACATCAAGCACCTGTTCCAAAACTCTTTTACTGTCAAACGCGTCATAATAAACTAGGGAAAAATCTAACAGTTTGTGATGTACAGACCAAGCTGTAGGTTTTTCTAGATTTAAACTGGCAGTTCATAAAATGAAATTGTAGTGAGTGTGGGAAACGATGAATCAGAGGCATACTTAAAAAGCATCAGTATGAGAAGACAACAGCAACTCTCCTTTTTTTTTTTTTTTGGTATGGAAGATTGCAGTAGACATGACTCAAGTAGCACCCCTTGCTGAAGGGGCAGTTATGCTGAAGTGAGATGGTGTGCACACAGATGCTCAGCTTTACAACTTCTTGCCAAGAAGAGGCTGTTGTGAGAATCATGTTCCTGAATAAAAACTGATTAGAGACATTAGAGTTGGTATTTTTGCCCTTGCTGGAGTTATACAGTGGTGATACAAAGCCATGCACCATGGTGTAGAAGTGTTACCATAGCCAAGTACTTAGATATTGAGAAGTATAAAATCAGACGTAGGAATACATTTTGTCTGGTAAAATATCTGAGCACAAACTTTGTATTAGGTATGGGCATCTTATGAGTTGCTTAATGTGCCGAAGTTGCATGATACTGCTGATCATCATTTGCTTCAAATCTCAGCTGGGATTTGGGTTTGGCAGGAGAATATCACTAGATATTCCCTACAATACTAGGCAGTTCGACAATGGGAATCAGTACAGTACCAACGTCTCTCATTCCCACACACAGACCTCGAAGAACCCACACCAGATTCCCATAGGTGAACGTGGAGCAGCTTTAGAAAATGAAAGTTGTGTTGCTCTTTTTCCTGCCCATCCTGCACTACCAGCCTAGAAATACTTGGGCACATTATTTGAGATATGAGATGCCAACTGGAAGCCATTATAGTACAAAAATCAGTAGCTGTGTCAAAGACATGGGTGTGAACTGCGCTGTTGACATCGAGTGGGGAACTATAACTAATGATGCTATTGCATTTTTAACCTGGAGGATAGAAGTTAGATTTGTTGAAATGTGCTTAATGGCTGCAGGAGTGTGTGCCTTGTTATCAGACTTGGTTGCTCAGTATGGCAATATGATTGTTGTAACACAACAACCTTTGTGACACAGATGGCATGCAGGCTTGCAAGTGGGAAGTTGAGTGCCAAAACAGAGGGAGAAGGGAATGGGCTCGTGCACTCTATGTTTTTGTATCTTGTAAGCAAGCATCAGTGGGTAGCAATGCACTGCTCAGGGCTGAGAACAGCAGAGATACTTGGGCTTTTCCTCTCATCCAAATCCCCACTGCCACCAAACAAGGGATGTGTTAGGAACATCATTTGGAGCCAAACCATCCCCCATCATCTGCCTGAGCACTCTCCTGCCTCTGGAATAAGTCCCAGCCACATTACAGCTGGCTGCAAGGGAAGTATAAACATTGACAAATCTAGGTTTTTCCCTTTCTTTTTTTCCTTCTCTTTTCTGTATGATTTTTCTACTTAATTTGTAGCTGTCAGAGGAGACAAGTCTGTGCTCCTTTCTAGCTGAAGGTTTAGTAAACCAGACCTTCTGGTTTTGGATTAAATTTTATTTCAGGTCGTTTGTGGAAAGTGGTTTTGGAACCTATGACTCAGTGTCTCCGCATTAGAGAAAGCTTCCCTTCCTAAAGTACACAGGCTTGAGTAAATGTTAGAATAATTGTAATTCATTCCCAGGAGTGATTCACAGTCTATGTGAGTACAAGGCCATGTATTAATTGTGTGGACCTCGTAATAGTTACTTTATTTGCTCTGCAATTCATCTCGAATCCTGCAGCGCAACAGCAGTAAGCAAACTCTCCTAAGGAAGGAAAAATGTGTTTTGGGGTTAGTTAGGACTCTCAGAATCTGGTCAGAGACAAACAAGGTGGAAAGTATAACTGTAGCAGGGTGAAATCAAGTGGCATTTTCAGGCTGGGACTTCTGGTGGAAATGGATGACGTCTCTGGGTCTGCTTCTGGGGGCCAACTGTAAAGGATATCTGTGCTGTAATATTGTATTGCTGCTTGAGATGCGCATGGCAAAAGGGCAGTACTTCAAGGCAGGAAGACAAAATGCAGAAGAGGAAATAAAATAGTTCACCTTACAAATATTGATCAGAAATTTTTCACTGCAGAAACCTGATGGCTGTGCTTCGAGGCATACCCAGGCACTGGGAATGGATGGCACCAGAGACAGCCTCGGGCTGGTCACACTCCCTGGAGACACCTGAGAAGTCAGCACCACTTTCCATTCTCTCAAATTTATTTCCTTATTCATCAAAAGTCTAATCTTCTTCCGCTTTCATAAGATTTCTTTTTCCTTAAAATGCTTTACAGGTACTGAGGGGGGGGAGGAGAAGAAGGGAGGGGGGAAGGAGAAAGAAAAACAGTTGCATCAAGGTGAGCTTGCAGTGACAGCTGTCTTTTATTCCTTCTATTTTTCCTAGCACAGACCTTCTGAGGGTGCTTGTCAAGAACGAACTTCCTCTCCCCCTGACTCTTCGTTTCTCTTTCAGAGCAACTTCTGATCTCAGAAATGTATTTTGTATGTTTGATGGATGAAGCAATCAATTTATTTTTTGACTGAGCGTTTTTGGTTAGGAGTAAATTGTCGGCGGTTCTTTTTCCCTGTCCGGCTGTGTATTTGTTTTCTTTTCTCCTCCCCCAAGGTAAATCCAGAGCGTCGTAATGGGATCTACATATACAGTATGTGGCGTTTAAGTAAAACGTTTTATCAAGCATCTTTAAATCTGCACTCAGCCTCATTTAACCTCTAAAATTACTCTTTAACAGACGACCTTCATTAGCCAAATTGGAAGGAACGTGTTCTCTGTTTTAAACAGCGCCGATGAACACCCTTTCCTCCTCTGGAGCAGAAGGGGGATCTGAGGCGGGATGCAGCACCTCCGTACCCCCGCACTGCTCGGGCACGGCGTGCCCTTTAGCATACGGCCCCGCGGGACGGCTTGCAGCGGCTGATCCGCTCGGAGGGGTGCGGGATCCGTGCCCCCAGCCGAGAGATGCCCTCGTTGCCTCGTGAGCGGGCAGAGCTTGCTGAGCGGGCGCTCGCCGTCCACGCTCCCGGGTTGCCTGTCCCAGAGGACGCCAATTAAAGGCACTAATTGGACAGCAATACATCAAAGTCCGCCGCTGAGATCGGCTTCTCTGAGCTCCGGGGGTCCTGTGGGCAGGCTTTTGTTGTAGAGAACAGCGATGCCCCGGATTCCGGTGTCGGTACACGGCCACGCTTGCATCCACCCGCCCCAAATCCCTATGACTTCCCGGGGGTGGATGCCGGCCCCGCTCCCTTTGGGGCAAGATGCGGGAAAACCTCACCCCGGGGCCGGCTCCGCACGCACCCTTCCTGGAAAGAGAGGCGCGGGGCCGGAGCGGTCCTTCTCACAGCCCGGGCACCGCCCGGTGCTGCCTTCCCTGTGCATTGGCAGCGGGTGTCCATCTGAGCTCCCGGCTTTGGGCAACAGCCTGGATCTTCATTCCGAACGGTTTTAGGGTTTCAGGCTCATCTGTATCTGTAAGTCTTCAAAAGGGCAGAAGGGAAAAATGACAGAGTACTCGATGCGGAGCTGACGGCAGGGATGGAGTTGGGCGGTTGTCCCCTTTCCACCCCCCCTGCAGCTCCCTTCCTCCCTCCGAGGATGCGCCGGGAGCGAGGAGGCGGCTCATCATTTACTGCCCACGGAGGCATTTGTTTTTCATTTTGCAAACGCTTCCCTTTAAGTAATTGTTCCTGTTAAGAGCGTGTACCTTTCACCGGGCTCCGCTGCACTATAAATAATCCCGACGAAGATGCAAGGATATGACTTTCACAAGATTGGACAATTGATTAAAACTGTGACCTGCAATTGCGAATAATCTTGGAAGGCTATTTAAACAGATGAAGGCCTAAATTGTCTTGCTTGTATCTGAATTAATTTCTCATTCATCATCATTATGGAGTGATTGGTTCTATTCAGGCTCTGCAGCCTGCTGGAACGAAACTGGATTTAAATGAGACTGTAACACAATTTAAATGCTCTCCGGCTTTAACGAGGCCAATCGAGCAGCTGCAATAAATACAAATATTTTTCTAAACAGCCTTGTTTTAAATAATTACTTAATACTTTCATGTGATGTTCTTAAGTGGCAATTTCTGTCTCTCAAATCCCAGGCACTCCTTCACAAGAAGGGCAGCGGGGAAAAGCATTTTGCCTATTTGCTTTGTGTTTGTGTACGTTTGTGTGATGCACCGATGGTTGGTGATTCTTTAACGCGGGTTGTGTAAATATTGGTGTCAACCCGGGTTGGGCGGGGTCACAATCAGTTTGACTGGAGAAAAAAAATGAAAAATGAAGAAAAGGAAAAAAACGGGGGAAAAAAAAAAACATGGGCGGAAAATTGCGGTGGTCTCTTTGCTTTCGTGTTTGAAAGAAGGGAATGAGAGAATTAGAAAAAGAAAAAAATTGGGGAAGGCAGGGAGCTGCTCCGCGCAGGATCTGCCCATCCACGGGACAGCGCTCAGCGCCTCCGCGGGCGCGGAGGGGACGCGAAAATGAACAGCGAGAGGGGAGCGGGGAACAAACGAGGAGTGAAGGGATGAAGCGAAAGGACGTGGGAGTCACGTCCCACGCAGGAACCTGATGCGCCCGAACGGGGCCATTTGCGGTAGGACGCTCCGACTCACCCCGGCGGTGCGGTACCCCGGGTGACAGCATTGTGAGCTGCGGGACCCGGCCTCGGGGTGACATATGGCGGAGGGTGTTCGCGGGGGCAGTAAAATTAAGTGGCCGTGCGAGCGAGAGAAGAATAGGAAACAAAAGGATCCTTCGGATACATGAGTCAAAAGCTAAGGGTGCCGCACTCTTTGCTGCAGGTGCTGGCAAACGACCTAACAACCGAGCAGAAAATGGGAAAGATGGAGAGCCGATTTTCTAATGATTTGGGCGCTGGAGGAAAGAATAGTGCTGGGAAAGCAGATCCGGTCCCGTTTAATCATACAGCCTTAATAAAAACGTATGGTCTGAGACGGGGACGTAAGCGGCAGTCTCGGCGCTATCTCACTTAATGGCACAGAAGGTGACATAAAACACAACAGAGATGGGTTGAGCGGAGCCGAAGGGGGCTGAGTGATTTGATGGTAACGGAGCAATTTAATGCGCGAGTTACAGCACCGCTCCTCGGGATCGTTTAGGCTTAACCCATTCTCCAGAGCTCATCTTCTTCCTCTCGCGGTCCTTTTTTTATTGGTATTATTATTATTCAGTTGTTTAAAATGAGCATTATCCCAAACATATGCAGTGCAATCAGCTCGGTCACACTTACAAGAACACGCTTTAATAAGGCAATCAATCAAACGCTAACAAGGCGGGGAAGGCCTTTCGGAGCCGAATTGGGCTGGCTGGGGAGCGGCCACGGGGCAACCGAAGGCAGCCCAGAGCCCGCCGGTGACACGAGGGTGGGCACCTCCCGCAGGGCCCGGTCTGGCCAGCACCTCAGCGATCGGGGGTCTCAACCTCGGCCACCGGAGGAGCCCGAGGCGGCGGGGGAATCAGGGGGAGGGAGGGAGGGGGGGAAAGGGCCGAGGCAGAACCGCTGCCCTCCCTGTGGGTGCCCCGCGTGTGGCCGAGAGCGATGCGCGGCGTAGGGCCGTGGGCACCCCCTCCGGCGGCGAAGGCGTTAATGGCCCCGGCCCCACGCAGCAAAAGGAAAATTTCATTATGAAGTAATGAGTAATTCCTCCCGGCGAGATGTATTGTTATATCTTCCACTTCAATTTAGGAGCACAGCGGCTCAATTACCTAGAAAATACAGTCAATTAAAGGCTGCTGATTGGACACGAGGACGGATCATCGATCTTGTACTTTCCAATATCGCTCCAGACACCTCATTTTCCCTCCCCTATTAACTGAAAATACTCTCGGCATTACTGCGACCCGGAGCCTATTTACCTGTCGCAGGCAATCTCTGCCCTGTGACCGAGCCGCAGAGAAATTCACTGCCACCCCCTGTGCCGCAGCCCCCTCCGGGCACGACGGCCGGGGGGTGCGGGAGCCGCGGGTGCGGAGTGACCGTGCTCCGTGCGTGCCTCTGCACGAGGTCTGTCCCCTTTACCCACAGAGGTGGTGCGGGATGGCTACGTTCCTCCTCACACGCAAATCACGCACCCCCATCTATATAAAATACGTGTATTTGACGCACGTGTATATGCGTGTATATATATTTTAATATGTATATTTGTATGTATGTATATACATATGGCCCCCCTAGCTCACTGCGCATTGCAACCCGCTGCATCCCAGAAGGGGTGACCGTGCCTTGCGATGGCAGCAGGTGCCTCTGCCCGGCCGGCAGGAGGACTGCGGCCACTCAGGATCCCCCCGGCTTTACTGGTGTTGGCACTCAGACCCACCCGACGCCTCCTGTCCCCGGCGTTGCCAGGGCTTCTGGGTCGCTCCTTAGCTCCTGTCCTACCGAACTTTTTTTTTTTTTCTTTTTTTTTTTTTTTTTTTTCTCGAGCCTGCTAAAAGGCAAAGTCGTGGGGGAGGGAAGCCAAGATTTTCCCTAGCTCTGCCCTTGGACGCTGTTTACAGTTGTTATTTCCAGAGGGTGGGGGGAGGGAAGTCTATTTGTGAGTGTCCAAAAAGGGCCATCAGTTTCCATGTCCATGAGGACATCTCGCTCAGAGAGGGAGGAACAATCTGCCCTTAATGATTTAAAGATGATGACTTTGGATCTGTTTTATAACAAAAGGCTCTAATAAACAATTTTAGATTGGAAAAATATATCCTGGCACGCTCGTGTCTCTCCCCTGCTTTCCATCCACTGCAGCGAAGAGCTGCTCTGTGCTCCCTGCGCTGAGGACAGAGCGACAACGGACCGGAGGTCCTCAGCAGCTGAGTGCACAGCCGATAGCGGAGGTGTCAGCCCGACTCGGTTCGGCCAGCTCTTGTCCTCCTGCTTGGCGAGCCGCAACTGCACGGAGGTGAAATTCGTCTTAAGCAACGCTTTGTTGGTTGGTTTTTTGTTTTTTGTTTTCCTTATCTTTTTTTTTTTTTTTAAACAAGCGCAATAAAAATGTGGATGATGTGTCGTTTAAATGTGCCTGTCAGCATTGCGGTTAGCGGTGGTGGTACTGTGATGGTACTGCGTTTTGTTCCGACACGGTAACAAATGATGACGGTCTTTGGGCTATTTAAAAATAGAGTCAAATAAACAAATTCTGTTTTGGAAGGAACTTCAGCCCAGCTCGGTGTGCGTGTTTGCTTTCAGAACTGTAGGCTGACGGAAACCCGAGCAAAAGCGATGGTGCTACCTCCTTCCGAAATACCTGAAGGGGAAAGGGGAGGGTATGCGGAAGAAATCCTCCTCCAGAAGGAAGAGAGAACAGTGTGAAGGGCACATACAGATGCAAAGAGCAGGGTGGGGAAGGAGATAAAAAACAGCACTTGAAATGTAAAAAAAAAAAGGGGGGGGGGGGGGGATATGGAGGGGAGGATGGCAAAGAGCCGTATCCAGGAGAAGTCAGTGAGAGAACTGAAGGCAGTACAAAGGAAAGGAAATCGCCTTTGCTCCAATTTACAGACTGGTGATTGTCTGAAGGAGTGCTGCTCCCTGTCACCTAATCTCTTCCCTTGGCGGCTTGTTAGCGTTTGGCACGGGGGCTCTGCTCACGGAACATTGTACATTCGATATTCAAAAACCCTTCTTACATATACATCACTTGCTAATTTCGTCGGTGTGTGCACATTTCAGCGACTGATAATAGGACGTTGTTATTTAAAGGACAAATAGCTCTGACCCGTAGAGAAGCAGCAGCTCGTGTTCTCTTTTTTTTCTTTTTTCCCTGCCAATTCCTGTCTACCTCTTAAAACTAAAAGTTGGAATGAAAGAGGAGACGCGGTGCTGCAATTCTGCTCAAAGCGAAGGAGGAGACAAGGGACAGTAAAGAATGCAATTAAATCACGATAGCAATGTACAGAATGTCAGTTTTTTTCTTTATGGCAAAGCATTGTTTTTCTCTATAGAAATTACTGGATAATACTATTGAATTGCAATCCTGAAACCTTTTGGTTTTGCTGTTTGATCGTTGGTTTTATTTTCTGAACGCCCCGGTAGATCGCAGCTTTGCTTTCTTCATGCGCACCAGCCATTTCGTTATCGAGATAATGTTTCTTTCAAGTATTTCAGATTTCCCCTCTCAGTCCCATAGCTCTGTGCATAAGGTCGGTTGCTGTAACCCGCAGAAGTTCTGGCCCCGGTAGTAAGTCCGTCAATCGACAAGAAAGTCCCCGCTCATCTCTGTGCATTACTGAAATGTGTTTCATTCAGGTAGATCTTGTTTCTTCTCCGTGCTTAAAACCCTTCTCCGAGATAAACCACTGCTCGTCCCTGTTCTTTTTTTTTTTTTTTTTTTTTTTTCCTTTTCTCTTTTTCCCCCATGGAATGTAAATCCTTTCAAGACTGAGTTATTTTTAGTCTTTTTTGTTCTTTTTTCTTTTTTTTTCTTTTTTTTTTCTTTTTTTTTTTTCCATAGGTGTCCACTTCTGGGGATAGAACACGATTAAATAAACATCAACCGTACGTACATTAACTCGAAGAGCACCCGGGAAAGGGGCGAATTATTGAACAACCCTGAGACGAAGCTTTATCTCGTTAAAGGTACTTCTTCCCGCTGGTCCATGGAAACCGAGGTGGCTTTGCTCAGCACCGAGGGGGTGAAAGTGAGGAAGGAGTCCGTCCTGGTGGTGGCCGAGCAGGTAAAGTCTGACCCGGCGGGTCTCTGTGCCAACCCGTTGGACGGGCTGCCGTGGCACGCCAGGCACGAGCAGGGGCTGCCACCGGCGCTGCCGAGTCCATGGCTCGGGGCGGGGTACAGAGAGGGGTGCCTAAAGGCGCAGAGCAGCTCCGGCCGCGGGTACGGGTGGGACAGGACGCGGAAGGTGTCCAGCGGCCGCAGCGGGGTGCTGAAGGGAGCGGCGGCCGAGGCCGAGGTGGCCCCGATGCCCATGTGGGAGTAGTAGGGCAGGGGCAGGTGGGATGGGAAGGGGTAGGGCAGGTTGCCGGTGGCGGCCGCGTGGCTCATCATGTAGGTGTAGAACGCCGGGTCCGCCGGGTGCGGCCAGGTCATGGCCAGGCGCTGCCGCTTGTCCTTCATCCGCCGGTTCTGGAACCACACCTGCGGAGAGAGGGGAGGCCACAGCCGTCACCCGCCGCTGCCGCGCATCTCCCGGCTCCGTGCGTGGCTGAGCCCCGGGACCGCTCCCCGTGGCCGAGCCGACACCGGCAACGGCCCCCGCTCCTTGAAGGGGTCGCTTAAAGCTCTGTGAATCCTGAGAGAGACCCAATGGGGTTGCCTCGTTTGGGTGCTTATCTCCCTTTCTTCCACAGGGGCTCGTTCCAGGGAACCCTCCGGGCAAACCCGACCGCTCTGCCTCTTGCAGACAGAATTACCTGGGATTCCTTTTTTTTTTTTTTTTTTTTTTTTTTTTTCCTAATTTTATTATTATGTGGTGCGAATGTTACAGCAAATAGCGAAGCAGAGCGGGGAAAAAAGAGATTCGGAGCTTCTACTGCCCTCCTATTCCCTCCCTCGACAGCCGAGAGAGTTTTGGATTGGGCTGAGGAGAAGATTAGCTATAATCCAGTGGGGAGAGACCGGATTAGCGGTGCTGGCTGGGATGGCCCCGGAGCCGCGTCGTCCCCCTCCCCCCGCAATGCCGCATGCTGCGGGGTGCGGGTAGGGCCGGGAGAGGGGCGGGGGGCGGGGGTGTGAGAGAGGGCTGCGCTGGCGAAGTGCTTTCCCGAGTTTTGCAAGGAAGTTTGGCTATATAGATTTATATCGTGCTAATTGGAAACATGTCCGAGCCGTGTGTACCTTGATGGTGGTTTCTGGCAGATTTAGAGCAGCCGCCAGCTCACATCTCCGGGGCCTGGACACGTAGTTCTCCCGGTAAAACTCCTTCTCCAACCGGGCGATCTGCTCGCGGGTGAAGGCGGTGCGGTACCGGCGCATCTGGTCGCTGGCGCTGCAGCTCAGCGGGCCCTGGGAGCCGCCGCCGCCGCCGCCCTTGGGGTGATCCCCGCCGCCGCCGGGGCTGCCGGCCCGAGTCTCGGAGCACTGGCCTAAGAGTGGAGCCAGCGGAAGGGACACATGCTGGGAGATGGGTGGGCATGGGGGAATGCTCCCCGCCCGTCACCCCATAGAGCTGCCCTCTCCCCCACACGCCTTCCCGTTTGTGTTTTTTTTATGCCTGCTCCCCTAGAGTAGGGATGCTTGGGAGATATCCATGAGAAGCGGGGCTGGAGAAAGGGGTGATGACCCAAAACACGCATACGGCACCCCGGCAGTGACCGCCGGGCCGCCCGCTCAATCCCCGCGCTGTGAAGCCGGAGGCTGCCGCAGCATCCCCGGCCCCGAGGGCTGGGAAGGGCAGGTGTGCCCAAGGCCTTCCCGCAGCCCAGTGAGGGCCCGGGAGCGGAGCAGTCGGCGGGCAGGAGCCCAGCCCCCACGCCGGGGAGGGGGTCAGGCCCTGGGGACCCTCTGCTCAGCCTCCAGAGCTCGAGGTGGGATGTTTTCCGAGAGCCCCTAAAGGACGGAATGGAGGCAGACATCGCCGTCCGCACTTCCCAGCTTCTTCTTCGAGTGATGGAGGAGCGGGGAGAGGAGAGAAGCGGATCGTTGTTAGGACTGGGGGGGCTCCGCCGGGATGAGAAGGTGGGAATAGGGAGAAGGGGCTGAGGGAGAAGGGGCCTGGCCGCTGCGTTTTCTTTCAAATGCAACTCTCTCTCATTGTGCCCGAGACCAAAGGCAATTAATTCATTGGGACCATTTCCGAGCTGGCGCCATCGAGACACAGAAGTGACAAGGTAATTTGGACCTCTCCTTTTTTTTTTTTTTTTTTTTAACTCAACGTGCAAACAAGGACCTCTCTGCCGCACTCGGGGCAGGCAGGAGTCGGCGAGCGATTTTACGGTCTTTACGGGCGCTTCCGCACTCGCCCGGGCACATTTCACCCTGCAAAACCACAAACAGCTCTCGGCCAGAAAACCCGTTTGATGTTGCTCCCCCGTGCCCACCCCCTTCGCGCTCAGAACCGCGCCGCTGGGGAAGATCCGAAGGGGTTTCCTAGAGAAAGCACCGTCCGCGTAGTAGGGAAGGACGAAAATAAAATAAAAGGATCGGTGCGGGGGGCTCTTGACCCAGGGGCCCTGCGGGACCGGCTGCGGATTTGATGCTCAGGGAAACCTGGCTGCCCTCCAGGGGCGCGGCGGCTGCCCGCTGTCGTGCCCTCCGCCTCCCCAGCGAGCCGCTCGATGCCAGGAAGCCGGGGGCCGAGGGATGGACTGGAGAAGGGAATCCCCCCGCCACCCCCGCCCCGGCTTTGAGGGGAAGCCCCCCTCCGGCAGCCCCCCGCCCCCCGGTGCTGCCCCCCGGCCCGGGAGCGGGAGGGGGCTGCAGGCATGGGAAGGAGTTGGGTACCTTTGCTGTGCTGGTACTCGGCGCTCCCCGTGGCGCAGTCCGGGGTGCAGCTCACCTCGATTTCCTCATAGAAATCCGACTCGGTGTCCGAGCTGCTCTGCTGCCCTTTGCTAGAGGGGGGCTCCGTGCCGGGGGGTTGCTGTCCGGCCCCGAGCAGCGCTGCCGCCGCCGAGCGGCTCTCCGGCACCGTCCCTGTCCCCGGCAGCACCTCCACCTCCTTTTCGTCTTCTCCGCCGCCACCTCCTCCTCCTCCTCCTCTCTCCCGGGACGACAAGGGGCCAGGTCTGGGGCTGAGGCAGTTCCGAGGGATCATCTTCTCCTGCGGCTCCGGAGCGGGGCTCCTCACCGTTTCGGCCAAATTAGGCATCCTCTTGCCAACCAGAGCGCCAAGTTGCGTCCCTTCCAGAAACATCACCATCTCCTTCCTGCTTTCCATCGTGGCTTCTCTTAAGGGAGGGGGGAAACAAATCCAGATCTCGTCCCCCCCCTCCCCGCCGCTCCCGCCCCAGCCCCGTGCGCAGCCCGCGACCCGCTGCAGGCGGTGCGGAGGAGCAGCGGGGAGATGGGGTGACCTTGTGATGCGAGCGCTGCTCTGTGCCGTGCTGCTCTGGGAGGGATCACCATTGCCCTCTTCTTTCTAAGCTGTCATCCACAATGGTGCAGTCGTCATTACAGTACCACTGGTGACGCCACACATTGATTGCCAGCGGATAAATAGAAACGTCTGCCATGGGGAAGATGAAAGGAAGAGTCGGAGCTAATGGGCTCAACGCGTGATGCACCTGGTGTAGGAGCCGCTATGGAGAGGGAAGTGTGAAAGGGAGATGCATATGGAGCGGAGCTGCAAAGAGGTTGTAACATGCGGGCAGAGTTCCGCGGGGGGAAGCCCCGCTTGGCCATTAACAGAGCCTTTTGATTGCTTTAAGCCACCGCCTTGATGTAAAACCGAGGCGAAGAGCCCTAGTCGCATCCTGGGAGTGAGAAGATGCGTACCGAAGCCTCTTCCTTCGATGCATTATTTATTGCTGGCAATCGGCTTCCGCAGAGCTGCATGGATGAGGCGTTAGGAATCCTTTGCAAACTCGAGGATAAGGAAATGCGCTACTGACATTCGAATTCGAATGTAGAAACAGCCTTGGCTTCTCGTTCTGATTAAGTATCGGTGCCCGTTCGTAGAATTTTGATTGAGATTAAACGATAGTTGAAAATTCGGAAATGCGGTTACAAATTTATTGCGTTTTACAGCGGAAAAGATAGAACCGACTTCACTTGTCGTAACTGTAGGTAGTCTGTCTACCTGGTCTTTATCATTTAGTCTCATTTCTTCCTTCATTTTCCATATTTTCGATTCGCTTTTAGGAGGGTTTTCGTCCTCCTCCCCTTTCTACTTTTTATTTAATAGTTTTGCATACATTGTTATCTACTTTCAGGAGGAACAGCTGCGAGAAGAAGCTCTGCCAGAGCAATACAGAGAGAAATTCGCATTATCAAGGCCAGAACTCGTTCTCATCAGCAGATGCTACAAACCAGAGATGACGGGGGCAGCCACAAGGACAGCACTTGTCTGAAAATCAGAGACCTCGCACCCCAAATATGTGCTCTCCTTGGTGTATTTCGATATTTCTAATGAGTGCAGCAAGGATCTCATCTCGAGTTCATATTGACTCGCACGTGTAGTGTCAGGTCATTCTCACCATCTGCCGTAACGAGATTGTTCTCAATTTTTTTTTCTTGGAGCGTTATTGGCTAGTCGGGTTACAGAAAACATTCAGCCAATTACGTTTCCTACCCGGTAAGGAATTTACTGGCATATTTGAAGTGACGTCGCTTTGGTAGGGAACGGGCAGAGCAATGGGAAACACGCTGGGATTTTCTGTAGAGCCCCGCGAGCAGGAAGCACGAAAGCAGGCAGACAGAGAGACAAACAGACAGACAGACAAACAAACAGACTCCCCATCCTCTCGGTCCATGGGTGAAGACGTGCTGCAGCAATAGAATGCCGATTTCAGGGGGATAAAGCAGGAATTTTTACAGGGTACTGCCACCAATCTCTCGCTCTGCCTGTGAGACACGCGTACTCGTTTATGGGCACACACACCACGCACCACCCCGCTCAGACCGCACTGATTTCATCACACGTGTGTTGCCTTATGTATCGAAAACTCCTCGCTCGGTTCCCTTCCCCTTCTTTCCCTTGCCAGCCTCAGACCCGATGTGTGCCCTCCGCGCTCCGGATGAGGACCCGCTGCCGCAGTCCGGCTCCCGGGAGCGGACAGGGACAGGGGAGCCCCAGAAGCGGGCTGCAGAATCGGGCCCAGCTGCTGGAGAAGGGATGAACGGACTGACGTTAGCAGTCCGTCTCCACCGCCTCCTGCTCCCAGAGGCCGGGGCTGGGACGGGGAGCGGTGCACGGGGATGAGGGCAGTGCGGAGCGGAGCAGCCGTGTCGAGATGCGGCAGTTCGGGCAGCGCCGTGCCCGTGGGGCTCTGGTGGCCGCTTCGTTACGGGCTAGTTTCGTGTCACCATCGCCTCTGAGGGCTGCGTGAAGGGTTCGCCTCTCCCGAGGCCCCGCTCAGAGCCGGTCTCACGGGGAAGCTCGCCTTCGGACTCCCTCCTGGCTCAGGCAGGTAGTTGAGGAGGTCTGTTGTGTCTGCGCAGTTCCCCATTACTACCAGTTTTGGGGCAGCGAGGGGAGGGACGTTCATATCTCTTTCTGATTAAAACAGTAACAAGGAGCCGAATGCAGAACGCAGGGGAGCTTCCCCAGACGGGCCGATGTACATGATGACTGCCGGGAAGTTTGCAGGAAATCTTCTTGTCTGCATTAGGTTGGAGCCCTCGCGATGGTTCCCACGGGTTACCCCGGCCGATCCCCACCGATCTGATTATTTTCGTTTCTAATCCATTGCTGCTTCATTCCTCGCCCTGCTCTCAGCCCGATCCCACCGGACACCACCCCCGGAGTTTGTCGCTCCCGTGCTGCTGGCCGTTGTGAGGAGCGGTGTGAGTCAGCGGCAGCACGGGCTGCAAAACACACACTTACACACGGACAGGCAGTCAGACACCCTACACGCAGAGCTATTTGCCAAGAGTAAACACAGAGCTCAAGGCCCGAATGGAGTCTTAGTGAAGAGGAAAAAAAAGAAAAAAGAAAAAAGAAAAAGAAAGAAAGAAAAAAAAAAAAGAAAAAAAGGCTCTGCTGGGCTCAAAGTGCATTAGCACGGCGCTTCGTGCATTGCTTTTATTTTCACAGCCCCGAGGAGGATGCACGGCCACGACAGCCCCTTCCCACACAGCCCGTCCCGTCCCGTCCCGCTCCCCTCTCCCTGTGAATGATGCTGCGCCGGGAACGGCTCCGGCTTTGCCTCTGCCTTGTGTTTCCCACAGATCTGTCAAGTCCGATTTGGAAGGAGACTCCCTCATTTGGGATTAATTTCCAGGCAGATTGGAAAGTATATCTCTACGGGGTTTTCTTTTTTTTTTTTCTTTTTTCTTTCTTTTTTTTCTACTGAGATTTTTATGAAGTCTCCCTCTCTCTGTTGGTCACAATCTGGACGTCAGAACTACCCTCAAAACTTTCCAAACTGATTTATTCCTTCGACCTTTCAGCTCTCCTTGGTGAATTATGGCCGAGGCAAGAGCGGGGAGACAGCATTCAGAAGGCACAAATCGCGGCAGAAAGGATTCCTGATGTATGAGCAGGAAACGAACACAATCTCATCCCAAACCAAAAAATATAGAGGGGCATTCAAACATTTCCAGAGTAACATAGCCATAAATCAGAGGTGTCCCTCACAAGTGTGGAGTCCAGAGAAGGAAAAATCCATCACACACTTTTTAGCCACGGGAAATCCCTTTTCTCCCGTCGGTCAATGGATACGGGGACTCGAGGCCGGTGCTGTCCTGAGGTGGCTGTGATCCCACGGTGCAACCACAGCCCGTCTGAAACACAACCCCTGTCGTCTCCCTAAGACAGAGAAAGCACTGGTAAATCGCAAAGCAATTTAGTGCCAAAGAAAGCACTGATATGAAAGCACAAGCAGGCGACGAAATCAGACAGCTTATTTTTCCATTTTTAATGGATAGCGTTAACAACAATGACGTAATTATCACTGTTTTATTAAGGCTATTTTTTACAACGCAGTTAGAGGTGGAAGCTTTGGAAAGAAGAGAATGATAGGTGCATGATGCTGGGCATAAATACAAGCTGATAGACTGACAGCAAATAACACATAAGTGCACTGAGGAGAGAGGACAGAGCTGCGAGTAGGATGTGCCCAGGAGAGCGTGTAATGTCATTTACAGGACCCGATCCAGCACAGATATCTGCCTCTGTGTAGCTCCGAATATGGGATCCAGGCATCTGCACGGAAGGCATCTGCTTTTCTTTTCATTATTATTGTTTTCCTTGCTAGCTGCCAGAAGCAGCATTTCTCTGCCACCACCATAGGCTTCAGAGATTATAACTCGTTCCATCAAAACCTGAAGAAGAAGGGCCCGGTTCTGCTCCAAGAACAACCAGGACAATTTGCTCGTGGAAACCAGATCTCCTTCACTGTTGTCAGTGAGTACATTGTAAAGGAATTTGGGCTTTTGATTTCAGTTGCTATCACTTCCAGACTTGTCAAGAGCCATAAAACTGCTGCATCTTTTTAGTGTTACTGTGAACTGTAAAAGCATAATCTGCGTGGCAAACTTACTGATTTGAAAACAGAAGAATATTTATGGTGTGAATTTCATTTGGCAGAAGGCACAGGTAAATGAAAATGAACAGCATTTTGGTGGATCCCATGTTGAAGATTTTTGATTTTTTGTTTTGTTTTGTTTTAGATTGAACTGAAGGGGAACTCAGCCCCCAGCTCTCCATGCTGTACATCCCCAGGGCCCCCATCATGGGTGTCTGTGCCCCAGGAGGAATGGGGCATTCATGAGGGGTGTTCGTCACACACGGTATCATTGGTGTCTGCCTCATCACACAGCACGCAGTTACAGCTGGCAGCTGTCTGTTCCCTCTTGCAGAACCTCCCTTCCCAGACATGGGAAGTTTTAGGCCTGATTCTGCTCCATATGGGCCAAATTGACACTGGGCTGAAGCAAAGCTACTTTTCCAGTCTTATCAAGCCAGGGTGGAGAGAGTTGGAGCCGAAGCTCAAAGCACTGAGGATAGACCCTGAGAGGGAGAAGTGGAATCCCCATCTCCTCTGGCAAGAGAGAATGCGTGCAGAGAAGCTGTGGATGCCCCATCTCTGAAGGCACTCAAGGCCAGTTTGGCTGGGGCCCTGGGCAGCCTTAGCTGGTGGCAGCCCTACCCATTGCAGGAGGGTTGGAACTGGATGGGCCTTAAGGTCATTTCCAAACCAAGATATTCTATGCTTCTGTGATTCCATCCCAGCTTGTATACTTGGATCCTGGGGACCATTTTCTTCCCCAAGAAAGGATCGAGAAATCTCTATGGAAGGTTTCTCTGAAGAGCTGAGGGACCTCTCACAATCAGGGGATTGGTTACTCAAGTGTTTTCTGAAGTGGATGTATTGCTCCAGAGACACAACTGTACATCACTTGGAAAGAAGGGGAATTTTCCTTTTGATTCATGTAGGAGAAGAAATGACCTCATGGGAACAAACTACAGATACATGTAAAGACACTCCATTTGGGGGAGAAGGAATGGAAAGGTATGTACCAAAAAATACTAGAAAAGAAGCTAAAAAATTAAGGGCAGAGGAGGGGGGTGGGGGGTGGGGGAGAGAGAGAGGAAGAAAAAAGAAAATCCAGCTACCTAGCACATCCATCCCAATGGCAATCTCCTCACTCCATGCTGATGATCCTGAGAAAAGTTAATGGACTGAGACAGAAGCTTTTGTCCATCTCTGCCTCATTCAAGTTCTACCCAGGGGAAAATAAATAAACAAACAGACAAAAAACAAACCTTGAATATGGACCTTGGGGACACTTTGACTGTCTTTGACTGAAAATTTTACCCAATATCTGCTATCATGAATCAAAAGTCAAAACCCTTAACACCCAGCCATGAATTCAAGAAACTTTGACTACTGGCATTCAAGCTGAAATAACACCAAATTATCATGATACACCTTGACAGCAGCTGTGGCTGCCTGGTTTATTTTTGCACCAGTACATCCATGTACTCTCAGGGGTAGCACATTCATGGGCTAGGTTTATCTGACAAGAGCAGAACGTCCATCCCAGAGCTCTAGCCAAGTACTTCAAGTTGTTTCACTCAGCTCTGCCCCGGGCTTGCATTCTGAGTGCATCCTCAGTGCCCACTGCCTCTTCTTCCCCTGCCTGGCCAACCCATGGTCCACTGGCCAGGGACAGGGGTGCCTCCTGTGGCAGGTGAGTGTGGAGCAGTGCCCTGAGCACTGATGGCAGCACTGGTGAATTGTGCTGATGGGGATCAAGCTTGCACACCCATGCTTGTCTCTGTTCTCTCAGAGCTCAGCTTTGGGTACACTCTGAGCATCATGCTTCGGAAGACTATTGAGCCTATGAGATAAAAATAAGGCAAAAGTAGAGGTGTAGGAAACTTTCACAGTAAGCAACACACTTTTGTCAGTGGGCACTGAGTTCAGCTAGGAACAAACAGGGAATCCTGAAAGCCGAGGTGGGAAGCCTGCAGCTGAGAGACAGACTATCAGATGTATTGGCATCGTGTGGGAGAGAGAAATCAAGGCACGTTCGTGCAACTGCCCTGCCTGAAAGCGGGCGTGAGAAAGGCTAATGTTAGAAGCAAAGCTCAAGTGCCTGTGTGCTTGCTGTTTCTGAAAGAGGAAATGAGCACATACTGGGAAGCCCTGGCAGGGAAAGGCAGGGGTTGTTTCTCAGGAAGGGCAGTACTGCCCGAGGCACGGCTAATAGTGTGAAGGCTGCAGACGTGGTTAACGATGCTCTCTCCAGGGCTGCCCTGCAGTGCTGTTCCGTGCTGGCCGGCTCTGGTTCTCTGCCGGCTCGGAGCGCACGCCTTCAGAGACTCATCTGCCGGGAACAAATCCCAAAGTCTCTGGCATCCATGAAGGATTCGAGGAGGGAACGCGCCCAGCCCTGGCTCTGCGGGGCTCCGGCCGAAGCCGAGATCCCTGTTTCCCGGCCAGCTCAGTCCTGCGCATGCCTCCCACTCCCCTCCATGTGCCGCATCCCTCCTCCCGCAGCGCCAATCGCCGCATCCCACCTCCTCCTCCCACCCGGCCGGCGGTCCGCGGCTGTGATCACCGCGGCCCTACACAAACTGCTGTCTTCTTGCGCCCCCCACTGCTGATGGGCCGCAGAGATGAAAGGAGCCAAGCCAGGTACTCGCCCATTCTTTTTTTTTTTTTTTTTTTTTCCCGCGACAGAGAAGCCCTTTTCCCAGGAGCGGGCTGGCGGCGGCACACCGGGCAGGGCAGGAGACAGCGAGTCCGCGGCATCCCCGAGACTGGGGGGCACCGGCACCTCCCGATGCCTCCCCCTGAGTGTCACAATTCAGGACAAATTTTCTGGTTCTTTCCGAGCTGACATTAGCATCATTTTTCCAGGCCAAGAGCATTTTGCTCAGACGTAAAAGTTCTGGCAACGCAGCTAGGGAGAGAAATCACAGTTACAGCATTACATGTGAACTGGAACAAGTCCTTCCAGCGTAGCACTTGAGAATGTTATGGCACATGGCCTCCGTTTGGCTGCAGTTGTCCATCTGTCCCTACTGCACTTCCCACTGCCATTGGCTACCCCAAAAATGGAAAGGTGGCTGAGGACTGGATGTGCAGAGTGTGAGTACAGAGGAACAAACACTCCCCTGTGCTTTAGCTGGCTTCACCATCTTTTCCTGTGACATAACATAACACTCTTCACTTAAATCCATGGTATATGCTTTATCCCACATCTTCTCTGACATGCATGTCCATGTATCTGTATATAAACACACACGTGCACATTATTTATGACATTTACACATGCAGATATATTCTTCCTGCCCTCGTTCTCTCATTAAAATCCAGTTTCAAAAAATCTGCTCAAATCTGGAAGGACCACATCAACGTGCCAGCACATACCTCCTGCCACGAGTATGCAGCAACCCGAAGGAATCCTTCATTTCCAATCCACAACACCCGTTTTGAATGCTTTCAGTCATGCTGCCAATAAAAATAAAAAATAAAAAGTGAAAGTCTGTGGAACACATCCCATGTGCTGCTCTTTTCTTGTTAAGTGCTCAGGTACGCCTCGATTGCCGATTTTCTACTTAAACCTGACTCCTGCTGGGTAGAAAACGCGAATGACCCGATCTTTATCTCCTCCCCCGCCCCCCTCGGCACCAACACGGCAAGACGCTCCCGTACGGAAAGCTTTGAAACTTTTTCTATTCGCGGCTTTCCCCCTCCAGCTCTTCTGTCTCCTTTCCCCTCGAGGATTATCACGGGGTTCAGTCCCCGCACCGCAGGGACGCGCCGCCCGCAGCTCTCGGCCCGGCCCGGCCCGGCCCGCAGCCAGAGTTCGGTCCCCTCGGCAGAGCCGGACACCAGAAAACACGAGAGGAGGCACACACGCTTTAAACACATTTTGACTCTGTTTTGCCTAGCAGCAGGTTGCCGGGCCCTTGAGACGCATGAAGTGCTCTTTACAGGGAGCCACGCTTTGCTAAGGCATCCCCGACCCCCTCCCTGCTCCCATTTCCCTTGCGGCAAATAAGCACTCCGTAGAGAAGGGAAAATCCTGAGCAAGTTAGTTCTACTTCCTAAATATGCCTAATTGCAGTTGCTAGAGTGCTTGGGGAAAAACCCTACCTATCGTTCTCTACGTTCCTTTTGAAAATACATCTATATAAATTTAAAATAAATAAAGAAATAAACAAAACAAAACCCTCCCAACTCAGATACATACAGTGTGAAAGGGGAAATGCTCCTTGACACCCAGGCTGAGTGCAAGAGATGCGCTAGAAATAGGATAAAACCAAGAGCGCGTGCTGCCAAACTCCTTCCTAGTGGGGGAAGGCTGAAGGCTGCAGAGGGAAGCTGCACAGTGGGAGCTGGTTGCCCACCCTGTCGTGGGTGGATGTGGATTTTCTGTGGAGGAGACAAATCCACCAACCCAATCCAATGGAGCAGTGTGGGCTGAGCTTGCTGCTCACCACACCCTGCAGAGCATCTTCTGCTGAGACGGTGGGAGGGAGGACACCGAACGTTGTGGTAGACAGAACACTTTTAATTGCATGGAGCTTATTATTTTACCCTACAGAAGGGACAGTGAGATGGTTCAGATCCTTTTGAGGTCATCTGGAGGCTGGCTTCAATGACAGCAGCTTGGAATGTGGCAGTAGGAATGACCTCTATCCCCTACAAGCCTTTCCCCTAATGCCGAAGTCACCAAACCAACTCTGCATTGCTTTATACTGCCCCAGAAGGAGCTGATTTCCAATCCAGTGCTAAGGCCTGGAAAACTTTCTGCCCTTGAGTTGGCAACTCCCAGCAGAACACAGAGTGGACATACCGAAACCATGTGTCCTAAGTGGCTGCCACACACAGCACGCAGCCAAACAGCCATCCTTCCATTTCTTTTCTTTTCTTTTCTTTTTAATGACAACATCGCCGTGTGTGCTTGTATAAATCCTCGGTGATTTCACAGCTCCCCACGGTAATATCACCAGGCTGACTCTTATGATTTCCTCCACGCCTGCACAGTTTTGGATTTATAGGTCTCTTACATACTCATTCACAGAAATAAAAAGGGTGGGAGTAGAGACGACTACATTTCTGGCTGCTTTCTGAAGTTTCCATGCCAGATCCATGCAAGATCTAGTGCTTTGGAAATGTGGGTTTGTAAACCAATCCCTTAACTTGCACCCACATTAGGGGGTTAGGCACACACTCCCATGCACACGTACCCACAAAGTCATGCCTGAAAAAGGGTTAAAATATCCTTCGAGTATGTACTGTAAAAGAGAAAGAAAAGAAAAGAAAGAAAAAGAAAAAAAAAGACACCCAAACTCCCCCCAAAAAACAGTCTTGAAGGAATCTTTGTATAGCAGATGCATTAATCCCATATAATAACCACTCTGGTGCCTGCTGGGTCGGAATTCCCCCAGCACTGAGAAATACGAACTTTGTGTGGATTAGGATGAAATCAAATGGATACCTCAGCATGAAAATTGGACAGTGGAAGAGCAGCTGCTGGGAGAGCTGAAGGGTCTGTGTTTGCAGAAGATTAAGGCCCAAGCCAGTCATCACCAGCTCAAGAGAAGCAAATGCAAGTGGCAATGATGACAGGAATCAGGAAAGTAGTGCTCTAAACCTGATAGCTCTTTGCGTAGGAGGAATTCTAAGCTCATCTCTCCATACAGGGGATGTTATTCCATGCTCTTTACTTCTATGCTGTGTGTTTGCCAAGTGTTTTCCTGATGATAGCACAACCTTTAGAGAGAGCCCATCTCTGCCTCCCCTGCAAGAAATGGCTCTGCAGGAGAGCTCCACAGGGTAAGTGCCAAGGAAGGCAACACGTGGGTCTTGGTCAGAACTCTGGCAGATTACAGGAGATCTGTATGTGCCTCAGTGAAAGCAGTCTAGAATAGAAGCCAGCACTTCACTCCTAGGACAGGCGCTAATGTATGAGTTAAGGATATTCTCAGTGAAAACAGGGTGTTGGATTTGATATCTTTTAACAGGAATAACATATCCAACATTTTGCTAGAAGTCCAAGTTCTCTTCATGGACCACTGGCCTCTCCAAAGGGGCTGGAAGCAACCATGTTGGAAAGAAGGCAGCCCTTCAGCCAGGTGTCTGCAGGCTTCCCACTCCAGCTCAAGAGAAAGGCACCATCTCCATATGAATGGCAGACGTGCTGCCCATAGACTATACTTTCCATGGCATCAAGCCTTTACACTCGTACATGAGATCCTTCCTAAGGAGTGGCAGTCTCCCTCCAAGACCCATGAACTAGAGTTTCCTGTGTGTAAGTACTTGCACTCAGATGCACCTTGGATTCACTAGCTAATCAAATACATTTTTATTCTCTCTCTGCCTCCTGCTTGGAGGATTTTGCACACTCTTTGTATGACAGAAGTTACTAAGAACAGTTCAGAGGATGTGTGTATCACACACAGAGTTATAAGTGATGGATATTTCTTTTGAGCCAACCAACACTTTTCAGTGGGTGCTAGCTTTCAGATGCCTACCCGTTTACTACATAACAAAGAGGTGGATCTGACCTATGTACCAGGCAAGTTCAATGAGTAATTTGTACTTTGTAATCTGTAGAGTGACACAGCTCCAGATAGCTGTTATTAAAGAAGTCTGTGACTGGAGGCTAAAGACTTGTTCACACATGGAAATGGCTGTGAACATCCATGCAGAACTTGCTACTCCACCTCAGATCCACACCCCTTCTCAGCCTGGATGAATTTCCTTGTTAGACAAACCCAAGTTTGCAATGGAGATAAGGAAGAACACAGGATCTCATTCAGAACAAGAATGTTCATGTATGGAGGTACTCGGGGAGGCCCATTGTATTTTAGACTCAGATCCTATCTTAATAGTAGATGCTAATTAGCATGGTGTAATCCTTTCACTAACTTCCTAGTTCATCAGGAGTGTCCTGTGATGGTTTGCACCAGGTTCATCTCATCTAAGTGTAACCAAATTAAACTCAGATGAGGCAAAGGGCTCCCGTAAGTCTCCATGTGGATTTTTGGTTGGAACCACAATGCAGGGCACTTAAATTCTGAACTTAAATTCTGTTGGGTATGAGGTGTTCAAACTAATTTATTTGGAAATGGAGGAGGCCTCATTTGAGCAGAGTAGACCCACTCACCCCCACTGTGCCTGTCAGACCACTGGAGAAATGATGATGCACTCAGATGCAAGTTAGCACCTCACAGCTATGACAGCACAGCTGATGGACACAGCATCTCATAGTCCACCACAGTGAGATGGAAAATAGGTTTGTAGAAACCACTGCTGAAACACATTAATTAGAATCGCTGACTCCTGAGCCCTGACAGCTTTGCTGACAGGGCAGAAGAGATCTCTACCTTCAGCTGCTTCATTCCCAGCTATTGTTATTAATTAACCTAACATGGTTTCAGTTTAAATTAACACACCAGACACCATGGCTGAGGAGCAGACATCCCCCTTTTACAGCTGGAGCAAAAATAGTAGTAATCTCTTCAGCTACATCAGCTAAATCGAAGATGAATCATCAATCATGGCCCTCAGCTAAATGCTGTGCTACCCAGATACCCTGCTTATGCATTTACTCCTGCTTAAACATCTCATTTCTGTATGAGCAGCTTTTTGGTCAGCAAGAGGGCAACCAGTCAGCATGTTAAGATAGTAATGACTCAGGAATGGGGATGTCACCTATGGAAATGTCACCTGTGGAACAGTTAAACCAAACATTACTTCTGTAGCCTATGTAAATAGGTGCACAGACAAAACTCACTGAAGTGACAGGGGTTTTTTTGCTGCAGACCAGCTCTGAATCCTCAACAATAAATTTTCCTTGGTGTTATCCATGCTCACATGGGCTTGTTCTGATTCACAATGCTGCTCTCCCATCTGGACCGTTCTGCTGAGCTCAAACTGCTCAGACTGTGGCCATGTCTACATGGCACTCACACGCTGTGTACTGCTGTATGGGATATCTCCAAAACAGCATCTCCAAACCGTGCTAAATCACATTCCAGCCCTGCCTGATTCCACGACACAGGTTTGGGACTGAACCTCATGACATAGTTTAACCAGTTGGAAAGGCTTTTTTTTTTTTTTTTTTTTTTTGAATCTCAGAAAAAAATCTGTTTAGAAGGCACTGGAGTGTGGATGATGAATTTAGGAGGAGAGTGGGAGCCAGGAAATCTGGAGCTCCTTTCCTGCCTGACTGCTAGCTCTGTGGCCTTGGGCAAGACCTAATCTTTCCGACTCCACTTCCCGGCCTGTAAAATATCAGTTGCTTCGTGGTGATGGCTGCAGTAGTGACCGGTTGGCAGTTTTTCTATGGTAAAGAAAACTTTGAACATTATTGCCAGTAGTATTTTAAAGAGGAACAACATCCTCATTGTTCATATTGATATTTAAGGACAATAAGCTCAGAAAAACCCACCCGCTCACCCTATTCATTAGGATCACTTTACAGCACTCCTCCACAAGTCTGTGTCTGGAAAAGGGACAAATCCAGTTTGTAATCCGATTCATCTGCTTAGGGGCATCCCAGGCATTATACAGCTGCTGTGCAACATCTGAAATGGAAACAGCCCAATTTTCATCAGAGCAGATTTCGACTGGAAGAAAATTTTTTTAAATGGCAATCTTCACGCTTTTCTCTCAGGCTTCTATCCTGTACCACTTTCTCTTTTTATCCATTTTGATCACGCAAAAACATCTCCCTTTTCCCTCTCAGCAAGTTAAAATGAAACTCCTGAAACTTTGCAGATTTAACATCTCCGTTTAAGATTTTTTTTTTTTCATGAAAAATGGCTGCTTGCTGTCAACTCTTTTTCAAGCCACCTATGTTCTCAACCCACTCCCAGGGCAGACTCTGGCCAAGTAAGCTGCTGCTATCTTGTGTTTCCTAGCTGTCCCCAGTGCTTGTCCACCATCTCTTTTCCCAGAGATAGAAAACCCACTGTGGTAGGGGACATCTCTGTGTTTTCCACTGTCTCCAAATCCAAGTCCCACTTAATGGTGCTAAGCAGCAGTGGCAGTAATTACAGCAGTGAAGAGGTACAACGAAGGATTTGTTATCCCTAGTAATTCCTCACTGCTGGAGCAGTCCCAGGGGCCATTCTCAGACTATCTGACCCATAAAGACAGGCGCAGCCAAAAGTTCCTGGCCACCCTTGCTCCAGGACTTTGTATGGAGGGGTGGGAAGCTGAACCAAAGGACCCAACTGTAGTTCGGGCTCTTCAGAGGTGGCAAATATATTCCATCTGTCACACCACTGCTTGGCTCTGTGAGCACTAAGTAAATTTGAAATATAGCCCAAACCCTCTATAAAAGGGGGTAATAATGTAAACCTCCAAGATCTATAACCAATGCTTCGCACTCTCTAATGTTCTGTTGTAGATTTTATTGCAAGAATGTTTAATAGAAAGTCATTTACCTACACCCACATCCTGGGTAGGACAATATTGTCTGACAAGTGTCTGTCTGGATGAAACCACAGCAAAGCCATCATAACCAACTTTTTGTGGAAAAGAGCCTTTCTTATTAATTCTGTAGTCTCTGGTTATTTCCCTTCCATTTCCTTGATTCCAGACTTCACTTGCCATTGCCCCTGTGGTGCCTACATGCTCTGCTTAGGAAGCTTTAATAGAGTTTTCATCTCTCATGTGACAAAGAATTACACAACAAGGAATGGCCCAAGCTTTTGTCTAGATTTCTCACAGAAATCCTGGAACTAATTTCACAGTGCCACACTCATGAGAGGACTGACACTGCAGTACTCAGCCATAAACAACCACATATTTCCCAAAGTGTGTAAGCACTTGAGTGTAGGGGGATGGACTTGGAAGACACCAAATGACTCCTCTGGAGAAGCATCCTTCCACCAGCTGGGAGAAGGAGCTCCTCCAGGGCTGTGAGGTGAGTGCAGAAGGGTGCTCAGCCTTTGGCTCTGAGCTGGCTGCTGTTCCAGGGCAATGGGTATTCATCGCCTGTATGATTCTAGTTGAACGGTGTGGGTAGATTTCCATTTTGAACAAGACGCTCACACGAGTTGAAATAAAAAAATGAGACGGGAGGCAGGAGAAGTAGCTGCTGTGCCTGATGGCCACTGATCCTTTCCATGTGAGGGGGTAACCTTTGGTGACCCTGGCCCCATGTCATGTGACAGGGCCAGGAAATAAACCCTGGGCTCTTACCAGCACTCCTGTGTGTTACACCTTTATTGCAGTGATGACAGGTTGATGGCTCCACTGAAAGGTTCTTTTCCTTCAGGGAGTCCTGTCCAATGTTCAGCTTTATCCGTCCATAAATGCTGTCTAAGTAGTGTAGGGCCCTGGAAAAGGTTCCTGCTCCCCCCCGACCCTCCTGCCAAAGGCTGGCTGGGAAAGGGGCCCCTCACCTGCCTGTCAAAGTCACTAACTCACTGTCACCACGGCCAGCTTTCTCCTCTTCACAAGTGGAGGGCACTTGCCTCCATGGGAGACTTTCAGAAGGATCCTCCTTCCCCCCTCCCTGCCCCATCCCATTCCATCCCATTCCAAACCATCATGCTAAAAGAGCAGGCAATCCTCACATGCTTTTCTTGGATCTCAGAAAGACTAGGAAAAGAAGCTCTCGATTTAGATAACTCCGCTGACAGACCATAGAATGACATATAGGTTTCTCTCCCCCCCCTTACAGTTTTATTTCTCCATTTTCCTTCCTGACAATAATCAGAGGATTTTGAGACGCTGCAGGGTTACCCTATGTGCAGGGTTGCTGTAGAGATATTGAGAATAAAAATCGTAATAATAATCAACTGAATAAATAAATGAAATAGGAAGGCTGCTGATCACAAATTGAGAGCTCCCAGTATTTGAATGCAATTATTGCCTGTTTTATTCCTCCCCCCACGCCCCCCAGCTCTCTGTTAATTACCACTCGTGGGAAAGGTAAGCTGACCGGTTTGATAATTCCCAGCACCACAACAAGTGGTAGGAACGAGTTTAAACTGGAGATCCTGAAAGCTTTCTCTTTGCATAAGACGAATTTATAGCTTGGAAACTAAATATTTGTTCAAAGAACTTTTGGAGGTGTTTGAGCACACAGGGGAGATGAAATGGCAGATTAAATATTTCATTTACATGCGATAAGCACGGCATTAAGTCCTATCTTAATTCTTCACCTGTTTTCTGAAATCCTTCGACAAACACGAGGAGTTTCAACTCTGTCGAGCAGCTCTGGGGCTCGTGGGGCTGTGCTGTTTCTGGCCGGGAGCACAGGGACGGACTCCGGTCCTTAACGGGATCCTGCGGCTCAGGCTCGCTCCTTTTTAGCAGGAGGCATTTGCAACGCTCTGCTGCTGGGGAAGGATGGGGCTGCGCCCAGGAAACCAGATCTCGCTGCAGGGGGCACGCTCCGGGGACGAGCTCGGGAGAAAGGCTATAAATAGAAGAAACAAGCCGATAAACAGCAAACGGTTCTTTGCGGTGGGAGCGGGACCCGCAGCTCCCGGGGCTGTGGGTGCTCGGCGCGGCGGTCCCTGCCGTCTCGCTCTGTATAAACCTGAAAGTCTGCAGAGGTGCGAGACGGAGCCCCTCCCGCACACACGCTTCTACACAGGCTCTGCTCTCTCTCCTTGCCAGCAGAAATGCAGAGAGAGAGAAAAAAATCACTCTCCCGCAGGCTGCATTCAGGGAAGAAAAAAAAAAATACATGTGTTTATCCATAGATTTAGGGGATCGTTCCAGAGTAGAAAGTATGTGTAAACATGCAAATTTGTACTCCATCTAGAGTTTACTGGAACAAAAGTTATTCCTTCCTTGTACTTCTAATAGGGAAGATTAAAACAGTACCAAATGTGAGCATTAGCGGCTTTGGAAAAGGGGTTTGCTCTTTATGCCCTAAATGCCTAAACCTAATATTTGGAGGTGGCACACAAGCTGTGATCATAAAACGGGTTTTACTGGGAAGCCATGTTTACTTCTTGTTTATCAGACTTATTTTAATTCATTCTGGGTAGGTTCCAAGAGCTGTGCTGGAGATTAAAGGCAACTGCACACCCCAATTAGCAGCCAGTCCTTTCTAAGCAAAAATATTTCTGAGGGGCGAGATGAAAGTGGGATCATTCTGTTCATTAACAGTTGGGCACTGGGGCGGATTACTTATCTCTAGACAGCTCTACCTTGGGCTTGAACCTCTCAAGATTTAAAACGAGTGTCCTCTTAGACGTGAAATCCCGTTTGAAAATGCCTCTCTGGGAGTGACAGTCGATAGAGCTGTGTGGTACGAGGGCACTGACCGGCAAAACAGCGGCTCTGTGCAGGGCTCTGAGCTCCCCGGCGGAAAATGTAGCTCTGGGGCACTGATCTCACGTGAAACTCCTCAACTGAAGTCGCGGTGGAGGCCATAAAAATCTTCGCTTCCATTCAAGCGAGGCAGCAGAATATTCGCACCGTTCAGGGGGGACGGTGAGGTGTGGGGCTCAGCAGAGCGTGTTCAAAAGGACCTCACAGCTCCACCGTCTCTTTCAGAAGGGTAAGCGGGTGCAAAGCAAGATTTATAGGCCTCTGTGAAGACGTGAGAATTCGGTCTTTCGGGTATAAAATGTGCTCCAGAATAAAGTTTCGAGGTTTATTTGCTTGGCTTTTAGTTGATAAGCTCCATATTACTCCGAAGGGAAACACTCCTCCCGTTTACCGCACGCACAAGACGAGCTTTACTCTCGCACAGAGGCTTTGCGCCCCCTTACCATCCCGAAAAACACTCGTTGGCCGCGGCCGAGCAGCGCGCTGAAGGCAGCCCACGCCCGGCGCCCCACGCCCCAGGCGGCGATGCCCCCTCCGAGCCCCGCGGAGCGGAGCGGTCGCGCCCCGGTGCTCACGGACGGCCTCGCCGCGGCGGAGCCGCTTGGAGCAGACGGCTGTTAGCAGAGCCCCCCGTGCCGCGGGCTCGGCAGCTCTGTCCCCGCGCCGTTACCCCGGGGTAAGTCTCCGGCGCCTCTTATTAACCTTCTAATGAGTAGGAGAGCCTGGGAAGGCGAGCCACCGAGCCGGGCTGAAACCCCCGGGATCCCGACGGGGACCCCGACGACTGATTTATTTTCTGTCATTGTTTTACCAGACAATGCTCGCTTCCCGAGGAACTTCGGGAGGCTCGGCCGAGTATTGTTTGGAAATATCTTTGCAAATACCCCGCGTGCCCTTCGTTTCAGCCAATCGCAACACCTCTTCGGCTCGAACGAGAGAAAGCTCGGATCCTGCCTTTTATTGAAACCAGCGGAGGACCTCGGGAGGAGGGGGCGGGAGGGGAGGAGAAAAGGGGAGGGGGAGCGGGGTCGCGGGGAGCTGTCCGTCGGCATTAATCACGGGTCCGCTTTGTCGAGAGGAGACAGCGCCGGTGTGTGCAGCGCACATGTGCTGACGGCCGCTCTCCCCTCTTCTCCTGGGCCGGGAACCTCACCTGCACCGGGCGTCCCGGCCCTGCGCGGGGCCCCGCGGAGCGCGGAGAAGGCAACGCGGCCGCGGAACCCCGGCACCTGAGCGGCCCGAGGCCCGCCCGCAGCCGCGCCCGCAGCTCCCCATCGGGTGCCCTCGCCCCGTTGCCTCCGCGGGGTTTTCCCCTTTCCCTTCGCTTTCTGTCTCCCTCCCTGCCCCCGCCGCACCTCGCTTTGAAGCACGCGGGGTGACAGGCTTGAAGCAGGTTTGTCCCCAGCTCGCTGGGGCGGGTCCTCGCTCTGACAGCCGGCTGGGGGCACGGCACTGCGGCACGGCTTCTGGGCACAGCGCCTGGCTGCAGGTTTCCATGTGCTGCTCTGGCTGCCCTCCTCGCGAGCCCTTCGAAACACTTTTGCATAAAACAACATTTCGAACATGCACTCCCGCACATCGACAAACACATCCGTGGCGTATCGGACTGTAGACGTGAGTGCGGTGCGCCTACCTCCCTCCTGTAAGTGACCCTTTGGATACTTCGGGGATTTTCCTTCTTCTCTTTGCCAGTCTTCCTGACATGCATTTGCCTTTAGTCATCAATCGGGCAGAAGTTTTTCGGGGCGATTTCTGCGGGAGAAACCTCTATTCATCTGAAGGAGCCCCATGTCCCCTGCTCTGAAAATAACATAATATATTCAGTGCAGGAGTGCGTCTTCGGCACAAACGAGCCTAGAGCGCAGCCCACATCCTGGTCCTTATTTCCCGTGAATCGGGCGTTTGTATCCACCGATGTGAGTGCTACTTATTCCTCGCTGAACAAAAGTCCCCATCAGCTCCCGAAGGCGGAACCCCGGTGAGAGCGGGGAGAACGACTCGCGGTGGGCTCACATGGCATGAAGGGCAAACGGACTGCAGGAGCAGGGAGCGGGTGGCCGTGCGGACACACTCTTCCTCTTACAGATGCTCCCGGCTCCTCTCGTGGGGACATCGCGTCCTCCCCTTCGGCTGCCCATCTCCCATACCCAGAAGGATGGGTGCCTGTCGCAGCCCACCCGAATTCACCCTGCCCCGCTCCTCTGCTCGGAGATGCAGCTGGAGGAGTTCCGTTGTCGCAATTATTATTATTATTTTCATCATCATCATTATTACCACCATAACTTTTATTATTGTTATAAGAGGTCCCACCACCCGAGCCAGTTAGCATAGAAACCCTCCCGTACACATACATTCATTCCTCTCCCAGGTGTTGGGATGGGAAGAAGTATTTTGGCAGTGTTATAGCTGATGCTTTCCCAGCCAGCTCCTTTCCCAGTGTTCTATCTGTGACGGTACGATCCACCTCACCCTTCCATAGAGAAGGTAATACTGCATTTCTTCTGCATTCACAACCTTTCTGATGTCCCTCCTTGCAGATGAAATGTCCGGCTGCTGAAAGAAAAAGAGGGAAAAATTTAAAAAGAAAAGAAAAAAAAAAGCAAAAAAGAAAAAGGAAAAATAAGAAGGAAAAATAAAAAGGAAAAAAATCAGAAGACTGTGAAAGGAATAAAACCCTAAGTCCATAAAGATGAAATGTAACGAGAATGTTGAATACATAACGCTGCTATATAACAGTTTCAATTAGTTGAGTAAGTCCTCTGTAACGTCTTGTAAAGGTGTAAGGACACGTTTACAGTATAAGCAACATAATGTTCTCAACTGTACGAGTTAATTATTTCCAGATTCCCTTTTTTTTTTTTTTTTTTTTTTTTTTTTTTTGAGAAGAGGTGAGTTTCACAAGTAAAGGCTCTGTCCGGGTATAAAACAACCGATGCATTTGTCCAGCACTAAACATTACGAGTTTGTAATTAAAAACGGAGGACAGAACGGACAGCTAAATAAACGGACTTGGGGATTTTAGGGAGAATTTTCCCGGGACCGTTCAGAAATGAGGGAGCACTCTTTTGTCTAACGCTGAGCTGTGGTTATGGCGATCGTGCCTCCTTAGCGCAGAGATACGAGCGCCGAGCAGCGCCGACACAGAGGGCGATAACGCCGCCGGTACGGCCGCGGAGCTAACGCGCTCTGCGCAGCGCCCGGCTGCCGGGCAGTGCGGAGCAGAGATTCGGGCTCCTCCATCCGCAGCGCTACCAAACGAAGCTGAGCGAAGATGTTTGATTTCTTCTTGAACGCTTCCGAACGCCTCGAAACGACCGCTGTAAGGTCTCCGGCGTTCTGCAAGGTCGGTGCATAGCCTCGGCTCTCCCTGGTGGCTGCGTTACGCTTCTTCCCCTCGATGCCCCATTGCTCCCGCGGGGACCCGTGGGACATCACTCAGCCGGCGGGGCCGAGGGGCAGAGCTCAGCAGGGAGGCGCCGTTGCCCTTTTTTGCTTTCCTCTCGCCGCGTCTCCAAGGCGGCCGTTCGCTCATCTCCGTCTTTGTGTGCCGTGAAGGTCGCCGGGCTGGGAGCGCTCGGTGCCCGAGGAATTGAACTTGCCCCCACTCCACTGTGGAGACGAAATTTCACCCTTCCTCCCTGTGCGACTGCGCTGCCCGCTGGAGCCCTCTGTTTGCAGCTTGAGCCCACCTCCCTCCTGCCGGTTCTACTATAGTTTCCCCGGTATTTCTGCATATTTTAATTTCCTTCAGAGCGGGTGTAAAGCCTCTGTGGGTCAAACCGGTGATGAGAACGTTTTTATTTTTCTTAAAGGATGGGATTTCCCATGCTTGGGCCTTTCCTGCAACAGAGCCCAGGACCTAAGGCTCCCTGTGAAAGCTTTGGCTTAACTCCCTGTGCTTCACTGCTTCCAAGCATACGCCGAGGCAAAGCAAGTATTCATTGGTAAAAACCAGCGCAAAAATTAGCTGTCACCGATTGATTGCCAATAAAAAGGCCCACAAATCCCCCTCACTTGTACGTGTTAACCAAAAGTTGTCTGATTTAAAACCATGTGCTAGCGGCGGAGCAAATAAAGAGTTCCAGATTTCTATTAAACAGACATCATTTGCTGCACTTTTTGTTCACGAGGAGCAGCTCACCTTGGGCTCACATGCCGTGTCCTCACTATGGGGACAAGAAGGAAATCCTGCCGAGGATTCAGGGAGAGGTTTAAGCACTGAGCTGCGAGCTTGTCAAAGGTAAGGCTTTCTGAGAAGGAAACACTCAAATGCGCCGAGTCATTGGCCAACTAGAAATTTTTTAATTTTACGATGTTTGTAATTCTATGCATATATATGTACGTGTATGTACATCCCAAAGCCTTCTCTAGATTTCTGTATGGGTCACTGTATGCACACACGCTGAGGGAGGCAGAGCGGCGCTTAAGAGTGAGGAAGGGTTTCTGAGTCCTGTGAGGAGTCTGAAGGTACACTGCAGAACTAGAAACCTGGGAGCCATGATTCTTGGTTTAGTTTTGTTTTCCTTTCTTTTCTTCCTTTTTTTTTTTTTAATGTTCTATTATGACCATTGTTTTCGGGGAGCTCATTGTTTTTGTTTTGTTTTGTAGTGAGGTAACAGGAGCAACGAGTTTCTAATCTCTATTGGCAAAAGCATATTTTCATTTCTGAGGGCAAGAAGAACAGGAATGTGTCTCTGACCCGCACTGGGAACATATATTGTTCTAAAGTAGAAATGTCAAAGTAAAGTCATTTACCACCTGGACGTCCTTGACTTCGGATGATTAAAGTTTAATCCGAGGTGTGTGCACAGCTTTACCGTGTTATTTAAACACATCAAAGGTCATAAAGGGATTCCAATAGCATGAATCGTACATCTCTGTGGAGAAATCTGTGTTTCATCCCAGACTAAGATGCACAGAGCTCGTTAAAGAATGAGAAAATAAAGAGAAAGAAAAGGGGTTGGAAGGAGGAAAAGGAATACAATTTGCACAGAGGATGGCAGAGTTCAAAGCGGCCGGAGGGTCGCCCACTCGGGGGCTACGCTCGGGCAGGGCAGAGCCCTCCGCAACCATTAGCTGCACAGACATCTAGCGGGAAAGCCTCGCCACTGCAGCCCGCCCTCCTCGGCCCCCGGGCAGGCGCTTACCGGCTCTCGACCGCCCGGTTCCGTCCTCTCCTCCGGCCGCTTCTCCCCGCCGCCGCCTCCCACCGAGAGCCGCCGAGCAGCGCGGAGCGGGCAGCGAGCAGCGGGCAGCGGGCAGCGCCGTGGAGCGGCCCTCGCTCGCCCCCATTGGAGGCCGCCGCCACCACCCGGCCCCGCCCGGGACCTGCCCCGACGGGACGGACCCCCCCCAGACCAGACCAGGCTCGGCCCTGCTCCCGCGACCCCTCCGCCCGCCGCTCTCCGCGCGGCTCTGCCCGCCGACGCGCTCGCTGTGCCACGGGCGGTGCTCCAGAGGCAGGCGAGGCTCTCCCCCTCCTTCCCTCCCTCCCTCGCTTGTGCCGCCGGCTCTGTCGCTGTTTACCCTTGCGATAGGCGATGGTTATCGATGAGCGGCTCGGGACCAGTCGGGGCGGGCAGGGAGGTGCTCCGGGAGGGGCGAGAGATTGTCTGGAGACCCTCCTGCTGCTCCTTGGGCGGCGGATGTGGCCGGGAGCGGGCAGAGGAGGCGGGGAGGGCTCTAAATCGCGGCTAGCGTCTACCTCGACCGCGGGTCCGGTGAGAGAACGGGGTGTCCCATGAGGGAGAGGACATAAGAAGCTCCCCGTGAGGGGTGACACATGCTGGCACTTGAGCCACCGACCCCGTGCTGGGAGGATTCCAAGTGTCCCCTTCTAGCAGGTGATCTATTGGTCTCGACGAGCGTTGCCAAGCTGCAGCAAGTCCCGCTGACGCTAGAATTGGTGTCATTTCCCTCGGAGCTATGTGGGTACACATTTAGGGATCTTCTCCCGCTCCACCTTCCCCCCCCCCCCCCTCCCAGGATGTTCGGATCACCTCCAGCTTCCCAGCCGATACCTCACTGTTGTGTAGCAGCTGGGACACAGGTAGTCCCATCGCCGGCCCAAACGATGAAGATGCTCAGGTGTGGGCTCAGAGATTGCCACCTTGGAAGGACTCACACTAATGCTCTTCGACCCCACACATTCTACTCTGGGTTTTGGTTTTTTATTCTTCCAGGCAGGGCTTTCCCTGTCGTCTGGTTCCTTCACTGTTTTAAACAGAGATCCCATTTTTGTCCTCACCTTATGTGCCAGAATCCACTTAAGATCCCGATTAGCCCCCATCCTCTTTCCTTTTCCCTACCTCTTGCCCTTCCCTCACCTGCAGTCCCCAGAGGCTGCCAGGACCTGCGGGGATGATCCACACCTCAGAAAGTAAAACCATCCCTTCGATACCCAGATAGAGGCAGAGACATCTTGTTGCGAGCACACAGGTTTGAATTATTAGGCTATAAATTTCGTACCGTGATAAAAGCTTCAGCTGCGTTGTTCAATATTAAAGGTTTTGGCAATAGCATCACTTGGTCTTTTACTTCCTTTTACCCCTGCCTCGGACTACATTCCCCTTTCACAGATTTCTAAGAAAATCTTTCATGTTTTGTTTTAATATCGCATGTATACATTTCAGGTTTCTCAGCCAACATACAAATAAGAATGGACATATGGCAGGAGCATTTGATGTTTGCAAAGGGGCAGAAGGTACTTGCTAACTGATTTCCGCTGTGGAATTATATGGGATTCTCTTTTTCTATATAGGCAACTTTCATGTTAGCTGGCATATTCTTGCTCACAGTTTTTAAGGTTTCCATCCTGTGGTTATAGTAAAAAGTATATATAGTACAATGTGTCTCTCCTTCTCTCCTCTCCCAGTAAATGCAACTTCATCTTAACTCTCTCATTAGAGCATTGTATGCCTAATGATTTCTTCACAGCGGCTAATTATTGGGTTTTGGATTTGGATTTGGATTAGTTTTGTTTTTCTTTTTTCCCCTTTTGCCGTGCTTTTGCCATCCTCCTGAGGATGTGAACTTGATTGAAATCTAATGGTGAAATGCCACAGATAGCGTAGCTTTTGGACATGGTGTTGTCCAAACTTCAGGGGGAACCTCAGCAAACTTCTGACCTCTCTTTTAGTGACCCCCGGGGTAGTTACAGACCCGGAAACACTCTCCCTCCAGCCTCCCACTAAAGTTAATGGGTCAAACAAGCTCCCTCTCCTTTATTTGCCAAATATTTACATCATCCAAAGTACAGATGACGTGTCCGTTCGTGCCTTCATCACCTCACAGCAAAATTATTCCTTCTAGGCAACGCTTTCCAAAGGGTTATGGGAGCGCGGGGCTCTCCTGGCAGCAGGTGGGCACCAGGTCGGGCTCCGGGGATGCCCCAGCTACTCCCGGGGCTCTCCCAGCCCTGGCCGTGCCCCTCCGCTCACCAATTCCCTGCCCACTCGGCCCTCACCCCGGGTTTCCCCAGCGAACCCGCACACCCGGGGTTGTCGGGCAGGGAGAACTCACACCTGGTGAATAAGGACACTTCTACTGGGCATAGGCACAACACTCTGCGCGTTTCCTTTGCAACGCGACCTACGAGATGCAGCTTTAAGTTACAACCAGCTGTTATATTTTTCTTTCTTTTCTTTTTTCTTTTTACTATTATTATTATTATTGTTTTATAAGGGTTGGCAAAGGGCTGCGCCAGGAGATGGCAGATGATTTCACATCGCGAAGAACTCCCAAAGCAACATGGCGTTGTGAGAGAGGATGACAATCGGTAATTACTGGCAGGCTGCGGGGATCTTCCTCGCTCACAATGGGAAGGAAGCGGCTCGGAGAGGGGACACGGAGCTGGCACAGCGGCAGGAAAGCGGCCTCAAGTTGCGTGCAAGAGTCGGCGGTATTTCTTCCTTTAGGCATCGGTGCTCAGGACCAGGGGGCACGCTTGGCTAGAGACGGACCTTCATTGTTCGGCCGCTCGTTATTCTGCATGTCACAGAGGTTGCTACGAGACCACTCCCTGTTCTCTGTGCCACTGTTGGACTAAATATACTTCGGCTCCCGGGACGTTGCGAATTGTCTTCAGAGCGTGGGAACCCCGGCGTGTGCCCTCCGCTCCGCTCGGCCGCTTGGCACCGCCGCAGCTTCTTCTCCCCGGGTATCTCGGGCTGCTCCTGCCGGGCGGGGGCTGCTCCTCCTGCCCGGAGACAATGGTAGAGCCCGGCCCATTGTCTGCACTCAGCGCAGTGCCGTGCGTGGGTCCGGGGACACGGGTGGGTGGCTGCGCCCAGGTGGGAGGCGCCGTGTGAGGGGTCATCAGGGACCGGCTCCCCCCGGCACGTCCTGTATATCCGCGAGGCTCAAACGCAGAGATCTGGGTCGCTCCCAGAGTGAAGAACGTGTTGGAAGCGCAGTCAGCTGTCGGGTATTTAAGAATGGGATTTAGCCCTCAGCAGGGCCACATATGTAAGTGCTTATCTAAAGAAGACGTAAAATACAATAAGCTTTGGAAAAAATTCATGATTCAGCAAAAATAGAGGGAGTAATATATTTACAGGGAGATGCAAGTTATCGGCTAGCATGCATTTGGCTGGTGTAATGTTTAAAGGAAAATACTGGATAATTCCTGTTTGGAGAACGTGTTCACGGTATGGGTGGAAAAACATTAGTTCCATCTAACATGAAGAGTAGCAAATGTCTGTTGTTATTAAAGGCAGCACGTAATATATATACCTGAGAAATGTACTCTAGGCGCTAAAAAGCATTTTCTAGACTCCGGTTTTACTAGTGTTTTACCGAATAAAATTTTAACAGAAATGCGTGTGCATGGTGAAATGTAAAGCTAATTGGAGAACACGGGATCATATCGCAGTATCGGGTAACTTTCTGCTGGGAGGTGACTGAAGCAGGGAGCACCCAGAGCTTGAGCTGAGGGCACGTAGGCGCTGCAGAGCGCTCCGCCGAGGCCAGCTGGCCGCCTCTGCCCCGCACCCGGTCCCAGATGGCGCGTGGAGCCCTGCGGGGCGCGACCCGACGGCTGTGCCACCCACGCGAGAAGCAGTGGAACACGTGGGGGGCGATGGGAACCCCATTCTGAGACCAAGGGGTGCTCCACTCCCTTACTTTGGGGGAATGTAACATCTCAAAAGGTGAGAGGCACACGCACAAACGCTGACACTGGAGCGAGCCTCTTCGTTGTGGGGCTGGCTGGTGCTCGGTGCGCGAAGGGAGGCACTGGCCCGTGGACACGGTGGCGAGGCACAGGTGTAACGGGGCCGCCTCCCAGCTCCATGCAGACATACAGGGACTGGGGCCTCGGCTGTCGACCCTCGAGACCACCGGGCAGCTCGACGGGGCCCGACTGGACGGGGAGCTCCGGCTGTGCTTGGCAACAGCACCCACCGCCTCCCAGTCGGGGAAGAGTTGAGGATGGAGATGGGCACGGGGCCGGGCAGGGCGAGCCGTGGCCCCCGAGCCGCCTTCTCCGCAGCCACCTGGCCCTTGGAGGTGTCACCGAGGCAGACGATGAGTACTGCCAGCTACGGAGGGGAAGAACAGCCCCTTCCAACCCACCCGCCAACCTGCAGTAAACTGGCGGAGTTTTGCCAGACGCAGGGTGGTTTATCTAGGGGGTCTGTTTTCCTCTCCGTGGAGATCTCCACTCGTGACTCAAGCAAGCAGTCGCTGCCCTCAGTACGCTGAGCCCCCGTATATCATGGGATATTTCTTAAGACAGCCGCGATGAGAGCCCCGCGTATGTAAAGTCTCATCTGAGCAAGGGACTGGAAACGTGAGGAAAAAGAGCTGTTAGACAGACCCAGACATTAGAGATAAACTGCCTCCATCAAGTCAACATTTTAATCAGTAAAACCACTTCTGAAAAGGCAACCAAAAAAAAAAGCTCTTGGAGAATGTACTCAAACAGCTGTCTTCCAGTAAAGGCAAACATGTCCAATATTTCCTGTATGATTTCTTTTTTTTCACTCCTCTTTCTTTCTGTATAGACTACACACAGCCGCCCTCAGCACTGCGAGCCTCGCTGTTTCCCTTAGGTGAAAGTATGGCTTTGGAGTCCACACCAAAAAATAGACATCTCAAAGTCTGCGGCCACTGAATGCTGCTGTGGAAATGTCACAGTACTGCAGGAATGGGGGAGGGGGGGGGGTGTCTTTGAGGGAACGCTCTCTCCCGCACTGTTAAGGAAGGAGCGACTTCAGCTTCCCCCCGACAGCCGTTTAAAGGGAAAGAGAACTGCACAAAGTGGGCCTGAAGCTCAGGAATAACTTTTCCCCCTCTTTTTTTTTTTTTTTTTTTTAATTTTCTTTCTGGTAATGAAAAAGGTGGAAGGATACGTTTAATTGTAATCAGGCTGCAACAATACACCATGCGATCATGTGGTAGCAATTATTACATGCTCCCAGCAGAAATAGAGGCTACACCATTGCAGCTCGCTGTACACCGGGCTTATTTTCTGTTTCAAAAGACGTGACCCGCCGATAGATAAGGCAAAAATGAATACACCCTCCAAACTCTAAGCCCATCAATTACCAAGGGACGTTAATTTGAGTGCGTTTATCCATCGCGCCTTCCCGTTAGTACTGAAGCATTTCCAAGGGCAGATGTAACCGACCTGATAAACTGCTGCGGTGGGTGTCCGCCTCCTCGCTTATCGCCATTCGCAAAGGCTAAAATGAAAATGTTCCCGGCTCCCTTTGTGCGGACGGGAAGAGCCGGTTGCGGTGGAATCCTTCTCGGTTTGCCTGGCAAAGCAACGTGGATGGAGGTGGTAGGTGGGATTTATCACTGCGTTCGGGCAGCCCGCGGCCGACAGAAAGGCAGCGAGGGCTGCAGGGCCGTGCGTGCACACGGCAGCCACAGGGAAATCCTTTCTGCTCACTGCCAGCGTGGAGAGACGGATTTCTATGCTTCCAGCCGCCGAATATTAACAGAAAGCATTCGCACCCGCTGGAAGGACACTCGTGAAAAGATCACAGAATAGTAATTAAGCAAACCCAACGTAACCCAGAATGTAGACCTTGTACGTGAGGGGCAAATCAGGATTGTTCCATTTTCGCTTTAATCGTGTGGAACAGCTCCTGCGTGTTTTCTAGGGAGAAAAAACAACAACACAAAGAGAGGTGATTAGAGGTTCTGTGCTCTGCAGAGATGGCTCCGTGTGCCACACTTCGCGTGAACGGCTTTCGACTCTTTTCGAGCACACCTAATTTATAAGAGGTGGCAGCCTGAGAGTTTGGGTGGACAACACAGATGGGTCCGCACCGAACGTGAGCACAAGGAGCGGTGGACGCCTTTTTTTACCTAGAAAAATGCGGGATGAAGTCCTTGGCGAATCTTCCCGCTATTTCCCTGCACCCCCCAACCCCCCCTAGTCTGCCTTTTCTTTTACGAATTCTCCCTATTTTGCAGCTCTCTCTCCACCCCCCTTTCCACCCCCCCGCAGAACGCGGTGGGAGGGAGAGAGTTAAGATGTCCTGCGAACCCCGCTCGTAAAGCTGCTCACTTCCATTAGAAACACATGAATATCCTGAAATACAGAGTGTCTTTTAAAACGGGCTCAGGAATGTTTATCTCCATCCGTGATGCTTTAGAAATTGTGGAAGAAAACAGCGGTGACAGCTCTCCTCCAAATTGCCCTTCTGGCAGGTAAACTTCAGTCGCTCATGAAAATCAGATTCGATTAAGGATCTCTCCTGCCATCACTTGACTCCGGTGTCTCCCAGGGCTTCTGGGCTCCGTATTTGTATTAGTAACTAAGATCACGCTCTATCTCCTCAATCATCAGCTCAACTCTTTCAGCAGGTTTGCAGAGATTTAGCTCCGGGTTAAACACGTATTTTCAACCATCAGCCCCGATTAATTTTTTTTCCCCACTGCTCATTAATTAGCCTGAAACAATGGGACACAAAGTAAGAGTGAATTTCCTCTGACTACAGCTTTTCTTCCGTCTGCGCCCGACTTTGATTAACCCCCAAGTAGTTCGGCTCCCCTCGGCGGGGCACTCCGAGTGTTGTCACACAAAGGGACGGGACTTAAAAAGCCTCGCAGGTAATCCGTGCCGACAAATCCGGGTTTGTTTTTTATTTTGTTTTGTTGGTCGTTGTTTTGGTTTGGATTTTTTCTTTCTTTTTTTTTTTTTTTGGCCAAGATTGACATTCAGCCGAAAGCACTTTTTGCCAGTCGAAGTGCAGGGACGTCGCAAGGCCTCTTCAGAAAAACGAGTGGCTCTGTAACTACTGCAGGGAAAGATTTACAAATCATTTCTAATTTCCCGTTTGAGGCCAAAAGCTCGCAGCCCTCGGCGGGACAAGGCTATACCTTCGCCTTCACGGCGTCACGGGCGCGCAGTGGCTGCGTTCAGAGCGCTTATAGGGGGCAAATTCTGCCCTTGGCTTACACCTGCGGATTGGGTGACGAGAATGCGACTCCAGCGCAGCCAGGGGACGCATCTGCCACTGCAACCAGCTGCGATAGCTGCCGCGGGGTTGCTGCGCGCTGCGCTGAGACTGAAAATCGCATGAAAATGGTCCGGTTCCGAAGGTTCCAGAGCCTTTTAAAATCCCCCTTGTGATCACGGCTGTCCATCCCCTCGCCCCCCAAGGTATTAATGCTCATCTTAGAGGAAACGACTTCACGGATGTTTTTCTCTCCGAGATGTTTTGCGCACTATGTAAATGAAAAGCGGTTTGGAGGTTTGCATCAGAGCTCCTGGAAAATGCATGCGCTCTGTCCTAGGAGCGTAGTTGCTGTGTCTTAACCTTACTTTGTACGAGAAGAAAAAAAAAAAAAGAAAAAAAAGAAAGAAAGAAAGAAAGAAAGAAAGAAAGAAAAAAAAAGAAAAAAAAGAAAAAAAAAAGAAAAAGAAAAAAAAATATCATGGAAGAAGTTTTACTTTTTTTTTTCTTTTCTTCTTCTCTTTTTTTTTTTTTTTTTTTTTTTTTTCCGGAGGCATAAATGGAATCATTCAGCTCTTGAACCAAGTTCCCAAAATAAAATGTTGTAGAGAATAGCCAAAACCAATCGGTTTCTTCAAGTAAACGCTTCCTTATTCTTGATTAGTTTAGCTAGCACATCCCAAACCTCGTTTTATAAAAATAAAATAAAATAAAATAAAATAAAATAAAATAAAATAAAATAAAATAAAATAAAATAAAATAAAATAGAAGCTCCTCTAGAATTGGTAAGGAATGAAGCACAATAGTAAGGAATAAATGCACCACTGTCATGGCGAGGGGATAGGCTCAAGCCTATTTTATCCCTGGTGTTCATTACAGGGTCCATGATTTTCGGAGAACATCTGTTCTGCCCGATGCCTTCAGCCCTCACGGTTCTTTTCTGATATTTAATGGCAGATCCCCATTAAGGCAGGAAGGAATTACAGCCCCATGGCTGGGGAATTAAACCCGTTGTTGGGGAGGGGGTTGGAGGGATGAAATAGTCCCCCTCTCGGTGTCAATAATTTATTAAAAGTGAGTCCTGGACAAATTCGGAAGCGAAACAAACGCGTCAGGTCCCATGTCCGACAATAGCTTCTTCTTGGTGCTGCACACGTACCCGTAATTTTGAATGTTTTGAGGGAACGGAACCATTGCAGGGCTCCTACCCGCGTCACAACAATAGGGGAAGGGTACGGCTGCATCCCCCCTCTTATCAGCGCTGAAAAGCGCGGCCCTCTTTCCTAGCGATAAATAGAGCCCTGGCGTTGGGAGAGATACGTGGAAGAGAGAAAAGAGATCTCTTTAATCTGATCTCCCTTCTCCCTTTTGCACACAGAGCTGGAACGGGTCCAAGTGGGTAAACAAAACAAAAAAACAACCACCAAAACTCAGCAGACCGGATGCCTCCCCCACCCCACCCCCCCCAACCCCCTTCCCCCCGCTCCCTCTCCACCACTTGTACAGTTCGCACCGGGACTCAGAGCTGCAGTTTCACACGGCTTCTCCTTCCCGATGGAAGAGGCTGGAAGAGCCGGGGCAGATAAGCGAGCAGCGGAGCTGAGAGAGAGGAGAGCAGGGCGATAGGGGCGGGCTGGGGGGAGGCGAGCTGGGGAGATCGCTTTCTCATGGCTCCCCGCTTTGAACAAATCAGACACATCTTCGGGCTGTGAATGACACTTCTCACATTGGCTAGGCTGCAACTTTCAACTTGACCTTGGCCTCTCGCCGTGTCTAACCCGTATGGAAAGCAGCGCTGCCCCAAGGAGCTGCCGCCCCTTCGCCTTTCCCTGCTCTCCCCCTCCACCCCCGCCCCCCCCCCGACACCCCCCCATCCCGCCGCAGGGCGATGCGGGGAAGCGGCTCGGGAAGCGGAGGAAAACAAACCGGCCCGGTTCGTGCCAGCCGAGAGCCGTTTGCCCGGGGGAATCCACAGGTTTCAGAGCTGGAGCCTGGAAGAAAAGGAAAAATATGCGGGGAATAAATATTTGCTTTTGGCCACGAGGAAGAATGCGGAAAGGAGTACGCTAAGTCAAAATGGGAACCGTTTATTGGCTACAATGAAGGAAGAAAGGGGCTAAAGCGTTGACAAATTAGCGGGGGGAATGACAGAGACTTCAGGTATCCGGCCCATCTCACGTAAAAATCACCTCGAAAGATAGATGGGCTCCGAAGGGCCATTTCCCAGGGCCGGCAGCGATGGGCGAAGCGCAGCCCTCGCGGCCACGATGGACGTCCCCGGGACCGCTCCGTGCTGGTCGCGATGCGGGAAAAACAATGCTCCAACGTCAATGGGAAGCACAATAGCATCATAAATACGCCGAGCTGTCAGGGGCTTAACAAAGCGACATGCAACAGAAAAAAAAAAAAAAAAAAAAAAAAAAAAAAGTTTTCAGGATGGGAGGATCTGGGGGTGCTCGTCCGGCACATAGGAGGGCCGGGAGCTGGTGGTGGTGATGGGATGATCGCCGCTTTGGGTCAAGTTTATGGGTAGAACAGTGGTTCAAGGTTATGAAAGGATATCTGCAGGTCAGGGAAACGCATCCACATTGGTGGGAGGTGCGGATGGTATTAAAAGTGGAAATTATTTCGCACTAAAAAAAAATATAAAATCCGATGTTTACCGCGAAAGAACGTAATTTCTTTTTCTAGAGATTGCTCACATTAGAGATATGACCTTAAATATATATATATATATAAAACAGCCAATAAAGCATTTTTCCCAGCACAAAAAGGCGCCGTGGCTCCGTGTGCACACTGTGCAAACCGACGTGAGATTTTACGGCCAAAGACGATTCAAGCGGAATTGTAGGCCCCGGCTTTTATTATCACAGTAACAAATAATACAGCAGAGTTACGACGGAGATCCAGTTAACCCTCCCGCTCCCCGAGCCCATCCTAAAACAAATCAATACACGAAGCAAATCTGGATTTCCCAGTCAGTTCCTCTTATCTGGCTTCGGAAGCTTCGTGGCGAGAGGAGCGGAGCGGCTCTCGGGCGGTCGACGGGCAGGAAGGAAGAGGGAAAACACCCGAAAGGCCCCCGGAGGCTCTGCTGGAGCCTTATCTGAGACCCCGGCAGCGCTGTTCCGCCCGGTCCTCGCGGCGGGGTCCCCGCGGCACCTGGGCGGGGGGGGGCCGGGCCCTCCCCGAGGAGCGGCGGCCGCGCAGAGCGGAGCTCGGGAAACCGGAGCGGGTGAGGGGAGCTCTTCCCCTCCTCGCGAAGGCCGGAGGGGGCCTCTCGGGTTTCCGCGGCTCCCGGGGCGGGGAGGACCGAGGGAATCGGCGCGGGGGCGAAGCGGCCGCGGTCCGGGGGGAGCCCCGCACCTCGGGCAGCGTTCCGCGGCGACAACAGGGCCGAGCGGCTCACGCCTCGGTGGCGAGGGGAGGAGGGAGGGAGGAAGGAGGGAGGGAGAGAGGGAGGGAGGAGACGGGGCCCCCTCGCCCCCCCCCCCCCCCGGCCGCGCCCGTGCCCCGCGCGGCGGCCGCCGGGCCGCGCCATGCCCGCGCCCGTGCCCGCGCCCCCGGGCCGGGACCCGGCCCCGCGCGGTTATTGCATTATTTAATTATCTCCACTTTATTCCTTCAGATGTTTATCAGCTGCTTTGCATATCACGTGGGGGCGGGCGGCCCAATGAGGGCCCGCCTGGCGCGACACTGGCGCGTCAGCCTTGGTCAAGTCCCGGAGATTTAGTATCTCTTTTTTCAGTCTTTGGGGCTTTTAAAAAAGAGCCACTAGTCTCAATGCGGAGCGGGCTATGACAGCCTCCGTGCTCCTCCACCCCCGCTGGATCGAGCCCGTCATGTTCCTCTACGACAACAGCCTGGATGAGATCAATAAGAACATGGACGGGTTTCACGCCGGCAGCAACTTCGCGGCGGCTGCGGCGGCCAACCCGTGCCGCAACCTGATGGCTCACCCTGCGCCCCTGGCCGCCCCCAGCGCCGCCGCCTACACGTCGAGCGAGGCCCCCGCCGCCGGCATGGCCGAGCCCGCTGTCAAGCAGTGCAGCCCCTGCTCCGCCGCCGTGCAGAGCTCATCCGGCGCCGCGCTGCCCTACGGCTACTTCGGCAGCGGCTACTACCCGTGCCGCATGACCCACCACAACGCCATCAAGTCCTGCGCCCAGCCCGCCTCCACCTTCGCCGACAAGTACATGGACACGTCGGTCTCCGGCGAGGAGTTCACGTCGCGGGCCAAGGAGTTCGCCTTCTACCAGGGCTACGCGGCCGGGCCCTACCAGCCGGTGCCCGGCTACCTGGACATGCCCGTGGTGCCCACCATCGGCGGCCCCGGCGAGCCGCGCCACGACTCCCTGCTCCCCATGGACAGCTACCAGCCGTGGGCCATCACCAACGGGTGGAACGGGCAAGTGTACTGCCCCAAGGAGCAGAGCCAGCCGCCTCACCTCTGGAAGTCCACCCTCCCGGGTAATCCACCTGCGCTCCTCTCCGGCCCCCACCCGCTCGCCCCCTCCCCGCTCCCGCGTCCGGGTCCCCCCCGGACTCCCCCCCCGGCTGCCCCGTCCCCGCCCCGCCCGCGCTCCCCGGCCCCAGCCCGCCCCGGCGCCGCGGGGATGGCACCGGTGCCGCCCCCTCCCCCGCGCCCGACGCATCGCGCCTCGCCCGCCCGGGGCTGCGGGAGAGGAAACAGCTGAGAGGGACTGCCGGGGCCGGAGCCCGCGGGGAAGCGCGCCGGAGCAGAATTTTCCATAAGCATTGAGGCCGGGACTGCCCCTCGCAGGGCTGAGCCCGGGCGCTGCCGGGACCGGGCCCCCCCGTGCCCCTGAGCCGAGCCCCGAGCGCTGAGCGGGGGCCGTCCCGGGACCGGGGAGGGGGGAGGGAGGCGGCCGGAGAAACCGGCACTGAGCTCAGGGCCGCCGGAGGATGTCCCGAGCGGTCGTTGCGATTTTCTAACGCTTGTCGCTTGGTTTTTGTGTTGCAGACGTCGTTTCGCATCCCTCGGATGCGAACTCGTACAGACGTGGGAGGAAGAAGCGAGTGCCCTACACAAAGGTGCAGTTAAAAGAACTCGAAAGGGAATATGCTACAAATAAATTCATAACCAAAGACAAACGGCGGAGGATATCGGCGACCACGAATCTGTCAGAGCGACAGGTCACAATCTGGTTCCAGAACAGAAGGGTCAAAGAGAAAAAAGTCATCAACAAATTGAAGACGACCAGTTAATGGATTAACCGTGGAGAAGCGGCAGCTCGGAAGGATCCGAACTTTTTTCCTTTCTTTTCCTTTTTCTTTTTTTTTTTTTTCCTTTTTTTTTTTTTTTTTTTTTTTTTTTTTTGTGTGTGTGTTCAGATTTAAATAATTATTAATAATAATTAAAAAGAAAAAAAAAGAAAAGAAAAGACAATGAACTTCTTCTCTCAGAACAAGCGATCTGTATCCTTGGAATTATAGCATTTTTTGAAAAAAAAAGATTGCTGTAGCAAATGGTTAAAGCTGACAGTTCTCCTGCAATCCCAAGCAGACAGTGTAACTGCCAAACTGAAGCCCACATCCCCCGCCGAGAGAAGCGCTTGCAGTTCAGACACACCATTTTCCGAGCAACTTGTAAGTACTTCGGTGACCTTCCTGTTTGAGAACGCTCATCGTGGCCACGATGGGAGCTGGTGAACGTCAGGAGCTCGACGCGTACACATAAGCTTGTTTTCTTCCATTGCAATCCAAACTGTATGTTGAATGACTGCTCAGGTAAACCATAGTGAAAAAAAATACAATTACTGTATGTTTTAAAGCAATGCATTTAGTGTTAAAGAAAAAGAAAGAAAAAAAAAGTAATAATAAACCTCGAAGGTACTGAATAAGGATTTCAGAGACATCAGTAATGAAGGAAGCTCTGTGGAGGATCTATCCTGATAGCAAATTAGAACCATCGCAAACAGTGGGGATAGAAAGGGAATTATTTGCTTGGAGATATCTGTTGGTTTTATTATTTTTATTTCCGAAAGATGATTTCTTGTCATCTGTTTTGTTTGTTTTGTTTTCCCCCTCAGACCATACAATAGATACGTTGTAAAGGACTCTGCCTATTTTAAACCTCAAATGATCTTCTAGAATAAATACTTTAAGTCCCTGGAAATTTGTAGTTGTTTGACTCTGGGTGGATACCAAAACACCACCATTGGCATTCCTGCATAGCTAAAAAATAATCCCTCTGTGGAAAAAAATACCCGAGAACTTCGAACTGAAATACATTTCTTTTTCCCCCAGAAGTATTTTGATTTATATAATCTATATTTTGATCTATAAGTAATTAGTTGTTTCTCCTTGTTTATTGTCTGTTATGAGGCCGCAGTAGGACATTTAGGGATTCTTTTTACAGCACCTTTTAATCCAATCAGTTATTTCAACCAGCACATTATTTTGTTTTTATTCACTATAAAAAGCTATCGTGTAAATAAAATGACAAAAAATCAGCGCACTGTGAAAATGTATTTGTGCACCCTCATTTTTTTTTTATTTTATATTTCTACTGAAAAAATGAAAATCCAAGACGTGTAGATAGGCATAGTAGTATTAATACTGTTATAATAAAATAGTCACTGTAATAAAACCTGGAAGAAACACTCCTTATTTTTCGATACCTACATGCATTCCATAAGAGAGTAAAAAAATATAATGTATGACCTGTCATGGGACTGTAAGATTGTTGCCTTCCATTGTGTAGCTTATGTACAGATACACGTGTGCGTAGAGATGTATCAGTGCCTATTTTACTTTGTTTTATTGATGGAGGATGTTTCTGTGGGAGCAGGCCCGCCCGGTAGCCAGCGTTCCTAGAGATGTGCTGTGATGTTCGGGAAAGCTTTGCAGAGGGTTTGGGGCCAGAGGAGAAAGAGGAGGATGGCACCGGCCTCGCAAGGCGGCCCGCTCAGGGAAGTGGAAGCTGGCGGGCAGCCCTGGGGCCGCGGGGCCGATGGCGGAGGGGAAGGTGGGGGCACTGCGGCGAGGCCGGGCCGGGGAAGGCCCAAACCTTGACCTTGAGGGGGAAAACTCCGGTTTGTGACCTTGACTTTTGACAGCTCCCACTGCCGCCGCCGCGGCAGCCGCCGCCATTCGCGGGACGATGGCGCCACCTCGTGGCCGCGCCGCGCCCGCACCTGGCCGCGCCCGCGCAGCATCCCCTGAGCGGGCTGCGACCGCGCGGCACCGCGCTCAGCGTCGGCCTTCTGCGTCTCCGTGCTCGCGTATCTCTTCTTGTCTACGGTGCGTGAGGGAGGGAGAAAGAAGGCCTAGTGGTTGTGCTCGGCTCTCCCTTCTCCGGAGGTGTTGAGGGAGCGGCAGGCCCGGCCCGGCGTTGAAAATCTGTGTCCGTGCGGTGCGCGGGGCCGCAGCGCCGCGGGTTCGGTCGGGTACAAAGGCAGAACCGCTTTCGCCTCCCGTCTCCTTCGGTGGTCTGCAGCTCTAATTAGAGTTATCGAGGAACCTTTACGGTACGTTTAGAGGGTATCGGATGCCGCTGGCAGTGCAGACTTCTAGACTTACATTTCTGAAATTCAAAGGGCCATACCTCTGCCGAGGGCTTGCTGGCGCTCAGACTGGAGTGTTATGCATCTGTGCCATAACTTACATGGAAAGTACCTGCAAGAAAGCTCTCTGTTTTCCAGGAAGCCGCCGTGCTCGAGGCGTGCTGGAATCGCAGGGCCCGGGGTGTGCAGGGACAGTTCAGAAGGTGTCAGGCCTCTGGCACTTCACAACACTGTGACATGAGAACATCGATGCACCCATGCAGATATTCGGAACTCTCTGAGTGGGTTTTCCCCAATTTCAGTGCAGGAACGGCAGGGGAAAACTGGCCATGTGGTCTGTGGTCTCACCGTCGGGCTCTGTTCTGGGGTGACAGCGTTATTCCAGGAGGGGACTTGAGGCAGTCCCCATGGCAAGGCTGAGAGGAAGCAGAGTCCACAGAGCCGCGGGGCATCTGTCTGCCAGGGCCAAGCAGAACCCGGCTGGGATGCCAGCAACATCCCCGAGCCCACTCAATTGCAGCTGCCTGCCCGGCCCCCGGCTGATTTTTAGTTGGAGAGCTCCACAAAAATACCGTGCTGGGGCTCTTCGGACCTTAGGAATGGGCTCTTCTCGGTTGCACCACTAAAACAGGTCTGGTGATAGCTGCTTGCACGGAGTGTACCTGCGGCCAGCAGGCAGATACCTGAGATAGGCAGCAGGCAGGAAAGCTCATTGCAAAGCTTTCTCCAAAAGGAACCAAATGGCCTGGAGAAAGGCGCTTGTGAACTGCACTTGTTCTTGAACCGAGAGGATAATTCTATTTATTCCGTTATATTTCGCAACCTGTGTAATTATGGCATGAGACACGCCACAAATTGCATGTATTTCGGGAGCTGAGGGTGATAGGCACGACTCGAGCCCGCGGTGATTGTGAATCTGTGGCAAGAGCTTTTCTTTTCACACCGTGCCCCAGAGCGATAGAATTCAGAAGACCTTGAAAGAAAAGCTCAAAGAGAATATGGCCGACTTTAATAGAATAACAGCTTAAAGGGAAAAAAAAGAAAGAAAGAAAGAAAAGAAAAGAAAAAAGAAAAAGAAAAAAAAAAAGTAAAGAAAACAAAGAAAAGGAGATTAAAAAAAAAAAAAAAGAGGAAAAAAGGGGAAAAAAAAAGAAAAAAAAAAAAACAACAAAAAAGTGGCGTTGAATCGGAGCTACCGCTCAGAGATTACGTTTTCACACTGCAGTGCTTACCGTTTAAATCTGCTAAGCATTTTTAGACCGTGGATTAGCGAACTCGAATTCCCACTACCGTTCAAATAGCTGCGCCGCAGATATATTTCACAGGGTAAAAAGGGGAGAGCTTGACTTGTGACCACTGGCAGGAGTAAGGTGACGTTTTGGACCGGACCCCCGCTCCCGTGCGAGGCAGCCCGAGCTCTGCAGGAGGAGCGGAGCGGTCGCGTTTCCCCGCTCATCGCGCGGCCCGGCCGCAGGATTCGGACTCGCGGGCGGCGGAGCGGAGCATCCCCGGGCCCGGTGCGTCCCCGCGGGGCTGCGGTGACCCCGCTGCCTCCTCTCGGGCTGCGGGACACGGCCCGGAGCGCGGCGGCTCGCTCAGGTGAGTGATGGCCGGGACTGCGGGGCAGGGGGCTGTGCGCCGAGCCGCGGGGATCGCTCGTGTGCTGATCTCGTGGGAAAGCGTGTAAAACACCGCTGCGCCTTCCCACCTCTGCCCGCAACCCGCACCCATCGCCACGTCCACCGCCGCGTGTTCGGGGCCTCGGGTGGAGGTGTGTGTGTGTGTGTTCGCGTTATTTATTGCCTTCATTTATCATCCAAAAGCTGTTGGCACATGCATTTTCAAGTACAAATTGCTGTTGTAGTACATATTCCCCTCTCACTAATTCGCCGCCAGCGTGCTAAAATGCATCCTTGATATGCTAAATAAGAAAATATTCACCATCGAAAATAATGAAAATAATGAAGCCCCGCGACGCATTGCTTCACGACGTCCGTCCATATACGCGGCTCGGAAGGACTTAGTATTTATATTCCTCGCGTAGCCGGCAATGTTTTAAGACGGTGGTGGAAAGCTCGTTGTCCCGCCTTGTTGTGCGGAGATAGACGAGCGAGAGTTTTAGTTGAAGGCATGGAAAAGTATACATATATACCGGAAGAGGGATTTGGAAACAAAACAAACACAGAACTAGAAATCCAACCGCGCACAAACCCAATATTTTCTCGGCTCCCCCAGAAGTACAGCCGCTGCCCGTAGAACTCGATGTGTGGAGGGACGTTGAAGGACAGAGAAGCGCGTTACTACTGTGCAGTGAGAGCCTTCATCGAAACAAGCATGTCAGAGCCATATTTCATTCCCTGTGTAAAACGCGAAATACAATTCAAGATATATTTTTATTACTTCGCTTTCAATTCAAATAATTCTTGAGAATTTCAGCGGTTGATAATCGAATTCCAAGTGTCGGGCCTTTTTTGTGTATTATCACCCAGCTGGGGCGTCCATAGTCCCCATAACCGGGAATTCCCATAGACAGAAGTGGCCCTTCGGCTGCGATGCGGGCAGAGGGCATAGCATATGTTTTGTCTTTTTTTTCTTTGTCTTTGTTTTTTTTTTTTTTTTTTTTTTTTTTTGTCCCACCGAGAAAAGAATCCGTATTTAATCTTTCCAATCTATCCGCTCCTCGAGCTCTTGGCAGAAGCGAAGGTGGTTTGCTGTGGGAAATAAAGTCTGACAGGAGCATATTTCCGAAAAAAAAAAAAAAAAAAAAAAAAAAAGGAAGAAGAAGAAGGAAAGGAAGAGAGGGAGAACTGCAAAGATGTCTCTTTTTCCGCCTTCTTTATCTCAGAGAGACTTCCGCTTAAGGACGAGGAGCCCTTCTGAAGCGAAGGGGGAGAATATGGTGCTCAACACTGAGGTAATCAGAACAAAATCGCCCCGTGTTTGTAGAGCAGGGGCTTTATTTTGTATACGAACGAGCGGGTAAGCATCTCGGCCTTCAGCCTATGAACTTAAGTTTAGGGGGGAAAAAAACGACTAACCTTAAATGAAACCCCACTCCTCGTGCATTTCAGCATTATCCGTGGGCAGTGTGAGCAATAAAAGCAAGACAGCTTTTCATACGGAAAAAAAATTAAAATGATTTGGCAGGCGCTAAAAGGCCGGTTGTTGCCATTCGTAACTTTTTCTGTTGCTTTTTAATGCACTTTAATGATGATTTGGAGAGATGGCTTCGTGCGTCTCCAGCCGGTGCGAGAGTCGAGAGAGAAGAGGGGGTCATAGGGGTGTCCCGCGTGTCGCGGAGGGGCCGTGGGGCCGTGGGTGCCGCCCGCGGGACTTTAACCTCATCGCGGGCCCTTCCCTGCCCCCGCCTCATGACCGGGCAGCCTCCCCCGTGAATGCAGTTGATTCATGAACTAGGGGACGAAATGCAAATGTTCATTAAGTCTTTCCTCCCTCCCTTCTCCCTCCCTCCCTCCCTCCGGCCTCCTCCCCCCCGCTCCCCCCCCCCCCCAACCCTAGGAAAAAAAAAAAGAAAAAACGAATTTCTTTTTTTTTTTTTTTTTTTTCGCTCCAGTGAATGGCTTCAACATGGCGTGCTGAAAGGCAGGAGGCTTCGCCCGCTCCTAGATCTGAATTGTGATTAAACATCCCCAAAGAGAGCATCTCCCTTCCTCCCTCGCTCCCCCGCCCTCTCCTCCCCGTGGCAGGGAGAAAAGCGCCCTCTGCTACGTAGGAAAGGTCAAGTCCTACAGCGCGCAACCCACGGTCATTACTGTACTGTGACCCGGGGTGTACTGGGGAGGAACGGACGGGTGTCCCGTGATCAAAAACACTTGGATTTTTTTATTTTTTTCCCCTCTCTTTCTCTTGCGGTGGGATTCGATGGAATTAGACAGCATTTTAGCCTCCTGCCATCATCTTGTGTGTGTGCAAATCGACATCGGAAAGCATAGGGGACCGGGAGAAACAGAGAGAGGGAAAATAAACAGCTCTGACAGCAGTGATAATAACGGCAACGATCCTAATTAGCCCGTGGTATCGCTGCGTTTTGCAATCAGGCTGGAGCTGGCAGGAAGGACGCTGTGCCCTAATGGCTACACTTCTCTTCGTTCAAAGGCAGGCAAACAGCAACTAGAGCAACAAAATAAAAAATATGTATATAAATCCAAACCAGCAGAGACCCGAGTCAATGGGAGATCGAGAAGGAATGTTTTGTGGACCGGGGATATTTAAGCAGTAGGGGAGAAAACAAAAAAATGTGCGCTCCATCCTCACTGCTGCGGAGGTCTCCAGCCCAGCGCAGGATCCTATCTGTCAGCCTCTGCGGGGATTGATCTTTGCACAGGAGAGACACGTCAGGATGCCGGGGTAAGATTTTCCTGCTCTTCCTGGAAGTGAATGTTTGTCCTCTCCCTGTGTTCGGTGGTGAATGAAGCCACGAAGCCAACAACAAACCCACCCGCACGGTCCCGTGCGTGACTCGGAAGGCCTTTGCGGAGGGTTTTGCAGGGCTCCGCTCCCCCCCCCGCGCCCACCCACCCTCCCGGCTCTGTGCGTCCCACGCTCACTGGGAGAGGGGTGCGGAGGCTGCGGGGTGATGCTGACAGGCACGGGAAGCCGCTCCCAAATGTAAGCTCGTTTCTCCTGCCGACTCCACCTTTCCCAGAGCTGCCTCTTCGCAGCCCAGCATAGGTGGAAAAAAGGAAGGCTCCCGGCAGGCGGGGGGCCGGGAGAGCTGGGGCAGAGCGCAGGGTGCGGGAGCGCTCACAGTCGGGGCTGTGGCTCTCTGGGCTTTGTACGTCGGTAGCGTTGGGTCGGGCGGCTCTGCGAAGCGGCTCCCGGCTGTTATTTATCCCCGGTCGTCTGTGCGTGGTCGCCTCTGAAATTATTGTACTCTTTGATGAGACGGGGAGGAGGGTCGGACGCTCTGTGTGGGATGATGCGGGGAAGGATATGAGAGGCGGGTTAACCTGTCTGCTGGTGGCCAGGGCTTGGGCGTGTGTCTGGGGAAGGAAACGCGGGCCGGGCGCTGCAACCTGCCGGCTTACAGCGATCCGAGGGCGTCGGAACCGCTCTGGGCTGAACACTCCGGGCAATGCGCGTGTATTTATTCCTGATAAATTGGCCTCGGCCGTCGGCTTGGGTTGGCAGTAATTTTCGATTACTACTAGGGTGTTTGCAACGCTTTGGTCTTACACCTCGATGTGCCCTCGGGCACGCGTGAAAAACGGTAATTTGAATACCAGGCCATCTTGGATGAGCTCCGGCTGCGGCCAGCTGTTGGCTACCATTTAAATACGGCAGGTTTTGCAAAATGGAAACACCGCGTCGTGTGAGCGCTTGGAGATGAGAAGTAAACCAAAAAGGGAAAGGCTGCGAATGGCAGCGCCGGTGCAGCCCCGGCTCCTCTCTGCGATGTCGGAGCGGCTCTGCTCGCAGCGCTGCGGTGCGGCACCGGGAGCGGGAGCTCAGCCCGCACCGCCCGGAGCAGCCATGTTGGGCGCACGGGGAGCTCTGCCCTTGCGGGTGTCTTTGCGTGACAGAGAGAAGGACAGACAAGCGAGCAGTCCTCCCTGAGCCGGCTTGGCTGTGCGGGGCAAACGGCTCCGTGCGAACTGAATGAGTGTTTTCAGCTCTGGTTTTAGACCAATAGATTGCTGTGAAGGTCGTTATCCAAGTACAGGTAACTCCATTATAACGCAGCTCTGAGAAGCCATCCAAATACGAAGTTCGGGCTTTCAAGTCGTTGATTTGACAGCCCCGGCACTGGGATACTTCCTGTGCCCGCCCCCTGAGCTATCCTGAGGAAGAAGCGTTCTTACTCCGGTGGGTTTCACGATATGTGAAAAAGGCTCTCCTATAAAGTTAGCGGTGTGGTACAGTAAAATCCGCTGTGTTTCTTGGCGAGTCGGGCAAAAATACAAAGGGGGAAAAAAAAGAAAAAAAAAAAAAAGCAACTTTATAAATCACTGTTAAAAACCAGTGTGCGTTAGAGAAAGACTCATATCCTATAAAATTCAATGCTACTGAGAATCCCGGTCGGTTAACTCGACTCGAAATGCTGTACCGAGTGCAGTAAAGTTGCACCACGGCATCACGGAACGGCGTGACTTCGAACTGCGCGTCCCGGCGTTGAGACATTTCATTTCGGTAGTTTTTCTGCTCCTGATGCGGAGGGCACGTTCTCTATAGCTCGTATTTCTCGTGTGTTGCTCGCTCGGAGCTCGGAGGGAGAAGGATTCCCTTTTGTAAGAGGCACGGCGGCTTGATTTTTTTTTTCTCTCCGAATATATTTCCTGGATTAACAAATCTAAGGTCAAGTTCAAGGCATCCGTTGTAGCGATACTTTTAAACGTAAAGCGACGTGGGAATGTTTGGGAAGAGTTGTTTTTTTTTTTCCTTTTTTTTTTCTTCCTTTTTTTTTTTTTTTTTTTTTTTTTTTTTTTTTTCCCCCTTATGTATAGGGACGCGGCGTTCCGGGCTGCGGGAGAACTTTGCACGGGAACACCGGAAGGCTGTGGCCGTGTGCGGGGATCTCCGCCTTGTGGGACAGCCCCGCACTTCCCAGGGCTCGGTGGGGACGTTCAGTAAACGCTCGGATTAATCCTACGTAAAACCGTTGGGCGTGAAAGGTGGCTGCAAGCTGCCGGCCGCCCTCGGCGCCAATGTCCCGGTTTTTATTGTGGATTCGGGTGGGGACCGGTGGGAAGAGGCTGGGTTCGGTATCGGGGGGAGATAACGGAAAGAGTTGGCTTTCGGGTTCGTTCTCGAGCCCGCCGCTCGGTGCGGACAGCCCTCCCTGCACCTTGTTGGTTTGTTTTGTTTTTTTTTTTTTCTGCTTTTTTTTTTTTTGTTTTTTTTTTGTTTTTTGTCAGAGTGCTCCTGCACCTGTAGTTGGCTCCATAAGGGGAGGAAAGACTGGTTGTGCCTTTTCACGTTTCGAGAAGGTCTTGAAGAGCTTTCAAGTGCAGAAAAGGAGACAGTGACGGCAGCATCCCCAGTCAGTCAAACTGCGAAATACTTGACCGTCTACGATCGAGCCTCCTTATGCCCTCTTTGTTGCCAAATCTCCCTGTATTGTCTGTCGGAATCAAACCGCGAGCAGTAAACATAACCTAAATTTTAGAGGGTCTTCAGAGAGACCGACGGGGGGCACAATGCTGGGGAGGCGGGCTGTGGGGCACACGGCGATGAGAAACCCTCCGCGCTAGTAAAGATGCTGGGTGTGCATGACGACAACAAATAGTTCGGCTGCAAAAGGGCAAGAAAATAGTTCTGGGGAAAGGAAAGCCTTCTTGCCGCAATAAGCTTCCTGTTCTGAAAACTGCGCTCAGTGTTTGTGCTTGCTGATACAGTAGGAGGCAGGGTGAGTTCAGAAGGAGCGATCCATCCTCGCAGAGGGATGCAAAATGTCGTGTTTGGTGGCCAGAGACGGGCAGATCTCTTTAGGTCCGGAGCTCAAGCTGAGAGGTGGAAAAAAATACCTCCCTGCAACTTTTCGATCTCTGCAACTAAAAAGAGAACGTGACAGAGCAAAGGAAAGAATCTCGGTAATTGATATTAAAAATCGATCTAAATTTTTCTGCGCCCAGATGAGCACAGCCCTTCGAGAAGTTCAGGTCTCCAAAATAACGCAGTGAGATTCAACGCAACAAACAAGGCAGAATCACCTTGCCTCGGGTCCGGTTTACCTCTGCCCTTTCTCGTTCCACATAGTCTGCAGTTCCCTACGCAAAATCACAACCATACAGCTCGGGTTCGGGACACAAATAGCTGCTCTGTGTCACAGCATGGGGCTTCCTTCTCGCCGCTATCAAAAATTACTTCAGATTATGGGGTAAACCAGTATTTGAAAAATCGTATCGAAGTATTGTAGCACTTCCCTCCATCACGGCGTTAAAGAGAATTTAGATTTTTGGTGGTGGTGTTTTGGTTTGATTTTAACAGAAGGATACGCGCTTTCCCTAACGGACAAAAGGCAAACAGAAAAGAACAAGCGCCTGTTAAGACCTTCTGAGCTCGAAATGCTTTAAATCCAAACAATAACCACGCTTTTCTGAAGCTGCATTCCTGGCCAATTTTGAGAAGAATTATCGCCTTCTGGCATTATTTTCATTGGAAAAGAGGGAAGGTGGCGAGAGAGCCGTGAATTCCCTCATCCTACGTTTTTCTAATAAGACTTCGTAGGCTGTCATCAGCCTGCACGCTTACAAAGCGCCTACGAGAAGAGCCTACGAGACTCAAACCGGCAATCGGGAATATTTCAATTAGCTCTACCCGACAACGATTGCCTTTTAGCACACGTTGCTGCTGTTAATTGCAGGCACCCACCCTACCGGCAAAGGTAAACGCTCGGCTTACCGCATTTTTAAAACAAAACAGAGCCGAGGGGGAAAAAAAAAAAAAAAAAAAAAAAAAAAAAGGAAAAAAAGGAAAAGGAAAGAAAGAGGTAAAAAAAGAAAAAAGAAAGAAAGAAAAAAAAAAAAAGACAACAATTTGGATACTATAGAACTTGACCTTTCGGAGAACAGCGGCAGTAAGTTAAACAGTCCCCTTTGCACGCGATGTGTATACATAGAGCCGCGCTATCGAGGCGTCCCGGCTCTGTTTATATTCCTCCAAAGAAGAGCTGTAGCTTTCCCCCGCTTTGTTTAGCTTAGCTAACCGGGTGACCGTGCTCCCAGCCTCTCTGCCTCTTGGCCACGTCCGTCCTTTGCAAAACGTTCTGCAGCAGCAGAGCTGCAAAACTCGCAGCGTTTTGAGTCTCCCTAATCCGGCTGAAATACTCGGGGAGGCGGAACGAATGCATTTTGCTTCTCCAAACGCAATGCCTCCCTTTGTTGATGTTGTTTTCGTCGGGCTTAGGAAAGGGAAGGCTCGATTTTCCCCCTTCCTCGACACGGAAGTCCCAATTACTGTATTAAAAGAGCAATTCAACGTTAGACCAAATAATCGACATTGATAATTGTGCTGAGCGCAGCAACCTAACAGCAGGCTCCCTGCAATTACCCACACATTCCGAGGCTTTAAGCGAACATTATCTCTGTTTCACTTAACAGCAAATAAAGCAGAGAACAGTCCATGCCGGGCGTGTTTTCTCGCTCCCTGCCTTCCCCGGAACTCTCCCGATGGCTGGGAAAGGCGTTTTGGGGTCCCCCCGCCTTGAAAAGTGGATGAAACCAATATGCTGCTTGAGGGGGTGTCGGGTTTTTATTATTATTCTTATTTTTACTTTTGGGAGCGAGCAGCGGGGAGGAGCAGTCTCAAAGTAGGCATCGGGGCCGCACGTGTGCGCGCTGTGCCCGCGCACGCACACGCCCGGTTCGCAGAGGGTGGCCGGGCTGCAGCCTCCCCCGGTACCCCTCACCCCCCCCCAACGCCTCCCCCTTGCCTCGATTTCCCTTTGTGTGCAGGAGCTGCCCCCACCTCGGGCACGTACAGCCTTGTGCCAGCGCTGCCCCGGCTCTGCCACGGGGTGAACGGGGGGGGGGGGGGGGGAGGGGGGCGCAGCCGGGCCAAGTAGGTGGCGTCCCGGGGCCGGGCAGCCCTGTCGTGTCTGCTCTGACACAAGCTGAAGTTGACTGCCAAAGTGCTATAAAACCGCAGGTCAGTCTAGAACTGTTTTCGGTTCTCCTAGACGCGCCGCGTTCAATTATAGCCTTAAAAGCCGTAATACAAGTGCAAGAATTTGTTTGCCATCACCCAGAGGCGGGGCGAGGCTCTGCAATGGTGGCGCCTTTGTTATCTCAAAGTCACCGAAATCCCAACGCTGCCTCTCTGTGCGCGGGGAGGGGCGGCAGTGCGGGGGGACGGGGGGGGCACGGTCCGTGCCGGGTGCCCAAAGAGGGCTCCCACCCCTCGACCCCCCGCCTTCCTAGCCGAAGAACCGGGATAGAAATGAGATGCGTTAAAGAAAAAGCCAACCAGAGCTCTTGCACCCCCCACCCCAAGTTAGAGGAGGGGGGAGAGAGGGAGAGGGAGAATCCCCAAGCGTTTTTACAATCCCCAAACGACAACGCAGTCTTCTGCTAGCGGTTTTGACGACATGCGATCCCTTTCCATCCACTTTCTAGCAAACACGTCAAGCCTGAAGATTAATTCACTAATTTCAAGTTCAGCTCGCAGACACGCAGCGAGCATAAGTTCTCGCAGCAAACCAAAATAAAGAGTTCATTACGGGGATACGTCCGGAGCGTTTGATTTGTGAACGGTAACCCTTGTAAAATAAGAAAACGGCATATAAACATTAATGCTAATAAATTAGTTTACTCCACTACAAAGTAATTACTTGATAATATTGAATTTACAGCTCGAATTCAAATGCATCAGTTAACTATAACGTAGAGAAAATACATAATGAGAATTTTTTTTTTTTTTGCAAGCAACATGATTAGATTTGTTATCGAGTCGGTTATGATAAGCTGAGCAATAAATAAACAAATCGATGTTGATATTTAAATACCGAAGATCTCCAGAATTTACTATAGAACTTTCTCCGGATATATAAATACTTCCACAATGCTGCAGAGAGAAAGGGGGGGGGGGGGGGGGGGGGGGAATCCAAATATTATTTCTCCAGCATTTCGGTCTCCTTTCCATCAGTCTCCCCTGTCCACTGGGGCACAGACCTCGAGCTCCATCTGATTTCATCAGAGCACCGACACCACAACAGCCTTTTGCCGCTCTATTTTTCTGTTATGATTAAATCCAGCCGGAACCCAAATGTTTCTTTTCTGAAATCGAGCATCAGAACAGCAAAAAAAAACTTTTATTATTTTTCCCAACAGCCGAGGGATGTCCATGCCTCAAAAGGTGCTGTATTCTTTGGCGTATTTCTCTGTTTTCTTTGGCTGCGCTCGTTCGGTGGGGTGTGCATTTTTTATTGGCAGAGAAGTACTTTTTAGTCTCTGCCCTGTACAATCCGCTTTCTATATCATCCCTTTCATGCAACAATAGTAAAAATTTAACCACGTTTTTAAAATAGGTCTCCCCGGGTCTCAGCCTTCGGCGACGGTACGAGGCAGAAAGGAAAGGATCTCGGGACGGCGAGTTTGTTCCTAGGGGTTAACAGTATGTCAAATAATTTTAACTGGGCTTCTGGCAATTAAAGCCGGAGTATTTGTCGAAGCGGGGCAGCCCTACATCCACCGGTTTTCCGAGCGGTTAGAGGCGGTGCGGACGCGAAGAGATCAGCAAACACTTTTTAGCCCAGTGCTCTGCAGTTTAAAAGGCTTTTCTGGCGTGGCAAATAGGCAGGGGATGGTTCGGGGAGGTGGGGGTGGCGGTGAGGAAAGCGAACCTGCGTTCTGGGAATCCAATACTGCTAAGTACCTCTGGTGAGGCTTGGCTGGAGCCGCACGGGGTATTTGAGGTTAATATGTAAGGGAGGGAAGGAAGACACTAAGCGCTTCGGAAGTGAACATGAATGCAAGCATGTAATCTATTCACCATGAAAATCAGTGCAGACTTGACCCAGGCACATTCTTGCTAGGAAGGTTTCCAGCAAAACCCTGCAGGGCGAGGGGGCTTTAAATATATATATAATTTTTTTTGTGGGGGGTGGGGAGGTGGGGGGCATGGGGTGAACCTGAAGACCCAACCAAGGCAAATGTACAAAAAATAAATAAATAAGGAAAAAAATAAAAGGGGAGGAAGCCATCAACCCTAAACTGACCGCTTTCCCAAAGAGCGCTTCCTGCTAGGAAGCAGCTTTCTAGAAGGAGTCGTTGCTTCATTTCTCCTGCTCCCTTCCTTTCGGAGCCTGCCAACGAGCCGCCACACACCCCAGCAAGCGAACAAACAAACAGAGAGCTCTCACCTAGCCCTGTGGGCATTGCTAAGTGCTGCAGAGCCAGGGGGTGCGAGGGGCCGGGCGCTAAGTGTGGGGCAGTGCCGAGCGGTGCCTTTGTATCCTGCACTGTACCGGGGCCAACCTGCGCGGTGCTGCGCGGTGCTGCGCTGGGCTGGGAGGGCGGCGGGGGCGGGCGGCGCGGGGCCGTGCGGTGCGGGTGCGGGGCCGCGCGGTGCGGGTGCGGTGCTGTGCGGGGCCGCGCTGCGCTGCGCCGCGCCGATCTGTTGCTTCCCCCGAGATGGCTACAAAGAGGCGCGGGCCCGCAGCCGCCGCTTGTCAATTTGCACGGCGCGTCACGTGGCCGCACCTCCCCGCCGAGGCCGGAGGCTCTCCACGTCAGCTTACGTCTCCCAATTTCTTACTTCACGGATCTGCTTCAAAGGGGCAGCTGCGCTAGAGAATCATGTTAAGCTCAGCTAATGCGGAGAAGCCGAGGTAGCCCTAATGATGGATTTTGATGAGCGTGTTCCTTGTTCCTCTAACATGTATTTGCCAAGTTGTACGTACTACGTCTCGGGTCCTGATTTCTCCAGCCTCCCTTCTTTTCTGCCCCAGACCCCGTCTTCTCGCCCTATGACATACTCCTACTCCTCCAACCTGCCCCAGGTCCAACCCGTGAGAGAAGTGACCTTCAGGGAATATGCCATTGATCCCTCCAGTAAATGGCACCCCCGGAACAACCTGCCCCACTGCTACTCCGCAGAGGAGATCATGCACAGAGACTGCTTGCCTTCCACCACCACCGCCAGCATGGGCGAGGTGTTCGGCAAAAGCACCGCGAACGTCTACCACCACCCCAGCGCCAACGTCTCCTCCAATTTCTATAGCACGGTGGGCAGGAACGGGGTCCTGCCGCAGGCTTTCGACCAGTTTTTCGAGACGGCGTACGGCACGGCGGAGAACCCGTCCTCCGCGGACTATCCGCCGGACAAGAGCGGCGAGAAGGCGCCCACGGCCGCCGGGGCGACGGCGGCAACTTCAAGTTCGGAGGGCGGCTGCGGCGGGGCGGCGGCGGCGGGGAAGGAGAGGCGGAGGCGGCCGGAGAGCGGCAGCAGCCCCGAGTCATCTTCCGGCAACAATGAGGAGAAATCCGGCAGCTCCAGTACGTATAAAGGCAGCGCCCGAGCGCTTTCGGAGAGGGACTTGGAAATGTAGCGCACCGCCGCTGTTAAATTTTTATATGCTGTTTTATAAGCATATAAGGTTTATGAAGGGCCTTTAGATTTCCCCCAACAAAACTTTGTTATAAAAGGCGAGATCACGTGTTTAGTGCTGAAATTGGCCGTGAAATACCCACCGGGCGACGGATGCCTTTAAAAATTTTTCTTTCTCCTTCCTCTTTTTCTTTTTTTTTTTTTTTTCTTTCTTTCTTTTCTTTTTTTTTTTTCGGGAATCGTAATAAAGGGGGGCTCTGCGGTCGGCTCTCGAAAATATAATAACGTGCGTCGGGCGCCTGTAAATTCGGCAGAGAAGGGCGATCCCGGCTCCTTTGATACCGATGTAATCCCGTGATTTTATAAAAGCCATGTGTTGCACCGGGAGCCTAGTTAGGAGCCGCATTCAAAGCCATCGCCGCTTTAACGATTGCGCTCGAGCCGCGTTGAGCAGATAAAGTAGCCGCCTGAACTGTAGCAATATATTAAAAGAAACAAATTAACCTAAAGCTGGCCTTTTTGTCTAAAGGAAGCCATTTTACCCGGGCGCTGTGGCAATTACGCGTTGCCTTCTGTCCAACAGTTTGTTACTTACAATTGTTATTCAATCTGTCAAAGGCTGATTTTTTTATGTGGGCTTTTTAAAAGGCAACGCCAGTATACAGCTCGGGGAAAAATACCTCGACAATGAACTGTACCAGAAAAGGAAGTTTTTAAAGGGGTAGCGGCTAGATTGAATGCAAAGGGCTTCTGAGCCTCGAGCCCTTTTCTATTGCGCTTAATGAACTTTAAAACCGCGGCGGCTAAGCGCGAGGAGAACACCCCGAGATGGTGGCCGAGCGTGCTGGAAAGCTGCCGGCAGAGCGTGCGGCTGCCGTGGGCGCGGGGCTGCGCCGTGCCGGGGCCGCGCGGTCGCTCTCGGCCTCCGGAGCGGGGAGCGGAGCTCCGCGGGGTGCCCGGCTGCTGCGGGGGCGGCGGGGGGCGGCCGCTGCCCGATCTCAGCTCGCCCGGCTCCGGCCAAGCCGCCTCCGGGGGCTTCCTCCCTGCCTCTCTCCCCTTCCTCCCGCGGAGCGAGGCCTCAGCCCCGCTTCCCGGCGGGGTTCCGCCCTGCCCGGGGCCGGAGGCGTCCCGGTGGGTCCCGGCTCCCCGCAGCTCTCCGTGCGCTCAGTCCTGCGGCTGCCCAGGGCGGCCGCGGATCGGGCGGAATGAGCGTTGTAGCGTGTCGAGGTGCTTTGCCCCTCTGTTCCCCCCCGGCCCCGCCGTGACAAACCCTTCTGCCTTTTCTCGCTCCACAGGTGGACAACGGACCCGTAAAAAGAGATGCCCCTACACCAAATATCAGATTAGAGAGCTAGAAAGGGAATTCTTCTTCAGTGTCTACATAAACAAAGAGAAACGCCTCCAGCTCTCCCGAATGCTCAATCTGACCGACCGCCAAGTAAAAATATGGTTTCAAAACAGAAGAATGAAAGAAAAAAAAATTAACAGGGACCGATTACAATATTACTCAGCTAATCCACTACTCTAAAACTCGTAGCGTTTTTCAAGACGAGATTAAATTCAGATTTTGCCCTTGACAAGGTCAAGCCACGAGGTTACGTGGAGGAAGGAGGTGTGTATCTGACGGGACTCGAAGAACCCGAGGTTTTCCATACATGTAAATCTGCTCTGGACCTTCCATGACGGTTTATTGTTTTGTCTATATATTTACGTTCCAACTGGAATCGGTTTGATTTTGCCACACGTGGCGTCCATCCATTTCCACCGCGCGCGTCACCTCCGAGCGCCAGGCCCACGCCTCTCACCTTCCCGCACCGCGTTGGGCAGATCCGGGAGGGGACAGGGCTGTCCCCGTGTCCCGCTGCCCCCTCGGAGCGTGGCGTGGGCACCGGCACCGCGAGCGGCCGCAGCCAGGACGCAAACTTTGGGAAATGATCTCTCGTCCTTCCCGGAAGGAAAATGTCTGTGGTTGAGGCAGTGCGCCATTGCCCATGGGTTTGAGAGGGGAATTAAGGGAGGGGGGAGAGAAGTAAAAGGGGGGAAAGAGGGGGGGTGACATGCCTACACCTTCACGAGTCTGACCACGAGCAGTTGTAACACGGATGTAGGATGGGTACAATAGTGTTTCCTTTGGGGTGGGAGGAAGCGGGGATGGGGGTGGGAAGAGAAAGAAATGAAAGACTGAAATATTTACTTTAAAAAGAAAAATCAGGTATAAATTTGCCATACATCGCAAAGAAACAATCACTGAAAAGAAAAAGGAAAAAGGAAACAAAACAAAACAAAGCAAAGATTTCTCAAATTATAACTAGCACTCATTTTATTTATGACAACGGCCTGTGCGTTGCCACCTTTTCGGAGACAAATCATATTAAAATGCTAAAAATAAACCATTTTCTAAAAAGCGTGAATTTCAGCGTTTTAAAAGAAAAAAAAAAAGAAATACGGAGAGGAAACTGACCTTCTGGCTTCTGGCTCGCAAACTTTCTTCAGGAAATACCTGTGGAGAACGACAGTTTAGCAAATACCACACAACACTTAATTGAAACTTGGAGTTGTGCAATGCGCTAACGTTGGATCATTAAAATAACTCAATTGCATGCTCTTGTAAAGGTGACCAGTGAGGAGTTTAATCAGAAGCCAAACAGTGTAAATACGGTCATTTTGTTGTCGTCTACTTTAAATGTCACGAGCTCTACTTTGTCGCCCAGCCGACGGATGCAAAGAATGGAGAGTTGTTCGGAGTTATTTTAAGTATCTATAAATATATATATTTCCCTGCAGGAACCAAAGCGTGGAAAAAAAAAAAAAAAGAAAAAAAAAAAAAAAGAAAGAAAAAAAGCAATTTTAAAAAGAAAAAGAGGGAAAAAAAGGAAAATATTTAAAATTCTATATCGGTTTACAAAGGCTACGGAGTTCTATCGTTAAGGTAATTTGCTGATGAGAATATCTGAATGTATATTTCATACAGGAGCGATGTTTTACAAGACTTGTAAATAATAAAAAAGAGGAACCCATGACCTATTTTATTCGAACGCCTTTTTTTTTTTTCCTCATTTTTTTTTTCTCCTACGGGGCTGAAGGGTGTGGGGTTTCTTTACATGTGCAACAAAGTGGTGATAAGGAAGTTTTTTGATGAGTAAATTTACCAAATGGATGTAAGTTCTTTGTCACGGTTCACCAAACGCAGTATCTTTATATGCCATCACTGTTTTCCATATGTATCGACTATGTGTATATACCGTTTTCTTTTAATATCTGAAAGTACTTGGTTGCATGTATACAGTGGAACAGCGCACAAGGCAAATAAAAACAATGGAAACTTTCTCTTTTTCATTCTGGCGTCGCGTTCCTGCATGTCGCTTTGCCTGATGTGGCTTTGGCACCCGAAATTCCTCATGACCTTGTGGGGTCATTTGGGGAGAAACGATTGTCCTTTTGTAGAGCTCGGCTGTTAAGTCTTCTGCCTTGGTGTGGCCAAGCAGACGTGGTCTGGTTAGGAAAGGAAGGTGGAGAAGGCTCCTCGTTAGGCCGTGTCCTTGTGCTGTGGGGTGAGGTCCCTTGTCACACCGGCATGTGACACCGCAGTGTGCTCCGCCACGTGTGGCAGCGTAAGCGGTGCTGGGAGTGCTTGAGACTCATTTTAGAGACCCGTCCCTAAAGAAAAGGGACGGACGAGCCCTCTGTGGATGGAGGGCTCAGGAGAATGAGGGCCCTAAGAAAACCATTGCCTCCTTCGAGAAAAAACGCGCCTGGCAGCGCGGTGGAAATGGGCCGGCTGGGGTTGTCCTTGATCTCCAGGGCAGGGAGGGGTGGGATGGGGCGGGGGGAGGGCTGCAGGGAGAAAATAGATGGGGGGGAGGACCAAACCAAAACAATGGATGGGATGGGAACGTGTTTTGGGAAGAGCAGCTGAATGTTGAGTGTTGACCCCGGTCCTGATCGGGAGAAGAAAGTACATTCTGTTTTCACATTGTTTGCTGGCTTTGAACTTCTGTATTGCTTGGACATCACCCATAACCTTGAGGTGAAGCACTCCCACTGACGCGGGCCTTGCTGACAACCACCGCCGGCCAGACAGCGCCTCGGCGGAGGGAGCGCTGAAAAACGAAGGGAAGGGAGGCTCTGGTGTTTGTTTGTTTGTTTGTTCGTCTGTCTGTCCGCGGGGAAGGCGAGCCGAGAGGGGACGGACGGACGGGCGGACGGACGGGCGGCAGGCAGGGAGAGAGGGACGGATGGGGAGCGGACGGGCAATGAAAGTTTAGCGAGAAAGCTTCCTTTCCCTGTTAAAAATTAACTGGCATTCACGGCCAATCCCAGAGACAGTTAAACTACGGAGTTTCTCCGCTCGGGGTTTGATTTCCTAGCCCAATAAAATCGCATCCTCTGTGTTGCTGTGACAATGCGGCCATAAAAAGTGTCCGTGACTTGTCCGCTCGCAGAGGCGGAATGCACCGCTATAAAGGCGGCGGCTGCCGCGCCGGGCGGAGCGGGAGGTGAGCGGCCGGCGGCCCGCGGCGGGGCCCGGGGCTGCGCGGGACGGCGCGGCCGCCAGATGGCGATCGTCAGATCAATGTCAAAGCCGCCGGCCGAGGAGAGCAGCCCGGCGGAATCTTGGCCTTTGTTCACTTCGCGGCCGCACGCTCAATTAGCGCGAGGGACCCGGCCGCGGGGCTCCGGCGTAGGCGATGCGCGGAGGTAAGTGCTCTGTGCGTGCCCCGCGGCCAGAGGGGACGGCGGGTGCGGTGCCAACGCGGGGCGCGGGGAGGGCCGGCCTCGGCACCGGCAGTGGAAGCGGAGCTCGAAAGTTGGTGATTAAAGTGGTGAATGAACGTCGCAGGGGCTTTCTGAGGCGCTGCTGACCTTTTTCTGTTTCTTGGTAAAGTTTTGGCCGGCGGCGTGGAAAATCCACGGTATCTGGAAATACTTCTTTTTGCAGAGAAACTCGTAGATTTCTTCCAGTTATAAAAATTGTAGCGCTGGAAATATTATGAAACTTGACATTTATGTGGGGAACAGTAGGTGTCTTCAATCAACTAGATCTATGGCAACCCAGACTACAAATGACAGACAATTCTGACGATCTTATTGGACTTGAACTGTAGTTTAGTTAGGGTCGCTTGGTAACTTAAAAGGAGAGCCTGCTTCCTCGCAGCTGGATGCAGCCTGTGGTAAACAAGTTTTGACACACTTATGCTCAAAACTAAGCATGCTGTTGCACATTAAGTCAGCATGCATGAAGGACCAGATTGGCCGGCCGTCCACCCACCCATCCATCCATCCATCCATCCACCCATCCATCCATCCACCTATCTATCTGTCCATCTATCTATCCAATCTAGAACATGGGCCATAAACAACCAGCAGTCTCACATTCTCATGTGCTCAGGGCTGCTCGGGGTTGTAGCTTTGAAACTCTATCCCGGCTATGAGTATCCTAACTCCAGGTTACTTTTCTCGCCCATAAAAGTTTCACATGTTTTTGTTATGTCTCCATTTGAGAAGGGGCGGGGGGGCAGGGGGAGAGGAAATGCGGTATTGTATGGAGATACTGGTTTGGCTACATATTTCAGCCCGCTTGTATATTAACAGAGGGCATACTCTATTTAAATAGCTATCTCAGGGAAAAAAAAAAAATTATAATTGTGTTGTCTTTGCTCCCCCAAGAGTCTTTGTATGTAAACTAATGCGAGTTGCCTCTATTTTAAAGACAGCGGCCTTTAAAACAGTGCTCCTGGGGAGCTGTTGCAAGCCTAGTTAAAAGCACATGTTGAGCCGGCAGAGAGCATTTCTCAGATGATTATCGGAACCTATCGATTTCATCAAAGATGCTCCATTAAAAGCTCGGGACCCGATCTCTTCTGACCTCCCCTCGGAAACGTCGGGCCCTAAGAAGTCACGTCCCGAGGAGGAGCGGGGCAGTCGCTGAGGGTCCCTTTGAAACGTTTCGTTTTACACCAGCCGAGTTAAACTCAGCATATTTGATCAAATATTTATTTTTCCCCTTGTTGTTTCCCTGCTCCATTCAATACTCCGCTGAATAAATCAAAGGGACCCCAGCAGCAGTTAAAGCGCCCTCTGGTTACGAATTGTTTACTGACGGCCGCGGTCATAGGATAATATTTAAAAAAAACAAGCTCGTTTCTTACAATAACTGTTTATTATTTCACATGATTTGGGTTTGCGTGTTTCGGATGGAAGAGGCGAAGCCAACTCAGTGTCTACACTGTGTTTAATTAATCGTGTACTCGACTTCAGTGCACATACCACATCCAAACCCCTGGGAGGCTTTTTCATGAGCTCTTTGGGTTTGTGTTTTGTCGCCGTCTTTTTTTTTTTTGTGTGTGTGTGTGTGTGTGTGTGTGGGGGGGGGTGTGTCATAATCTTTTCATTAAACGCCCCGAATCAAAGCGTCGGGCCAACGTGTGTGTGTGTGAGCGCTGCACCGCAAGCAGAAAGATATTTGTATGAGCACCCAGATCTTATGGGCAGTTACAAAAAGGGGAGAGGGGATACAGTTTCAAACGCTCCGTTACAGCTGCGCGGCCCATCTCTCTCAATATAAAGGGTGCACTTAAAAAGGCGGATTTGTATGTTTACGGTTCTACCGACGGCCGCATAACCCGATACCGCTGGTACTTCCTCGCGGTGTTGGGGCTCAGCAGACAATAGGACCCCCTTGTTCGGAGCGGGGCCGGGGAATGGCGATGGGATGGAGCCGGAATGAATCGGTCGGGGCGCGTTTTGTTCCACCGCACGCCAGAATTCGGAGCTCGTCAGACTCATTCGCAAAATATGTTCCTAATCCAAACGAGTAAACCGATCCGCGCAGCCGCCGAAACATATTTAGGAGAACGAGCCCCCGGATGGCGGAATAAAATTGAATCTCACCCTCATTTTTAACAGCATAATCCGCCACAACAAGCCAAGCCCCCCCTCCCCCTCGCCCACCCCAACCCTCAGCGTGAAAGTATTTCTAGGCAAGATAAAATTAGTGAGGCCGTCATTTGTCACCTAACTTGGCACGGCCGCAGTTCCTAAACCTCCTGTTTGAAATCCGCCTCCTTTGGAGCAATTCCAGCAAAAAGAGGGGGTGGGAGGGGGAAGAAGGGAGGGTAAATAAATAAATAAAGGAGGAATCTGGCGCGCACACACACGCACGTTGCTGACGACTGACAGTTCCAATATTAAAGAACTATACCCTGATTGCATTAATTTGGGGAAAGGCACACGACGCACTGCGCGCTCTGTCCTCAGCCAGGCGGCGCATGCACTCCGCGGCGCGCTGCGAGGCCCTCCGCCTCTCCGCACGTTGCACTTTTCCCCGTGTCTACAAATAAAAACATATTTTAATTAGCTCGCAAAACGGGTCTCCGGATTAACGGCGCTGATCTTTTGCTTTATACGGGCTAATAATAAAAAAGATAAATCACGGTTTAACGTGACGCGTTTTGAAATTTCCAGTCAGGAGTTCGCTGAGGCTGAGCTGTCGGGTTTTATTTATTCCCTTTTTGTTTTTAATTTTAGGCCAACCAATAAAACGGCTTAACGACGCTATTAATGCATCTATTATATTTTTCTTAGATCAATAAAGTTTTATTTTGATAGCGTTGTCTACGCACGCCGCGAATTCAGATTCTCCACGAAATCACCCACTAGCCGGCTTTGATATTTATCAGAATTTTATTTGCTCGGTTTTATGGACCCTGGGACGGCTTTCCTTACGGAAGCGGAATTAGAAAGAAAGCGTTTCTCGTCCCCTGGCGTCCACAATATTCTTTAAAATTTCTTTTAAACGGGGGTTAAGCTCCGAGGGACACGTTGTTAAGCGCCGGCAATGCGGTAGCTACACCCAACGCATGCCAAATTAGCTCAGTTTAGTCGGAATTGACCATTATCTTTTATAGTTAAGAACCAAGCGCGCGTTATTAGTTTTACTTCAGTGGGTTTGATGATGCCGGTTACTATTTGCCTTGGCCTTGTTAGCGATTAAAGAAAGCGGAGATAATGCAGCTCCGAGCGGAGTTCACGATCGAGGCGGGGTGCCCCGGCAGCCACCCGGCGTAGGGCTGAGGACCAAACGAGCGGCCCCGACCGGCGTTCCCGACGGCAGATCCCGCACGATCGGAGCTCTGCCTTCGGGCACAGCCACCGAGAGCCGAGCCACGGCCCCTGCGCCGTCGAACCCTCGGGGGCCTGAGTGAGGGGAGGAAGAGAAATGAGGCTAAAATCTGGTTTTCTTCTTCTGAATCATCTCTGTCCTCCGCGCCTTTTGTCTGATGTAGTCTGCGTTAGCAGTCGAGAAGGTGGAAGCGGCCAACTCGCGTTTGTTGTGATGCGTTTTGGGCCCCTTTTATTCAGGAGAATCTCTATGTCCTTTTAAGGGCCTTTCCTCGCTTTAATCCAATTTTTAAAAGGGAGCTGCTTATTTTAAAAACAGCTTTGGAAGGATTTCAAGCGTTACTCCTCGATTCCGTACGGTTTTTAGGTTTGCAATCCATTCCTATTTAATTTGGCAAATGCAAAACAAACATACCGCAAGAGCGGACTTCCCCAGAGTAATTTTTATACCTGACTTGTGCAGAGAAATGTATTGGGAGCGTGGAGCTGGGGCTCACGTTTCACTTTATTTAGATCTGCATTTATAACGCTAAGCCTATTGATAATAGCCTTCCTGTATAGGAACCAATAAAATGGTTCCTTGCACGGTATTAATTTTGTTAGCGGTGATACGGCCCTCAGAGGAATCTGATAAGGGTTTGTCCATCACGCATTAACACATCTCGCATTTGGGAAACACAAACGGTATTACGGGAGGAAACGCAGGGACAACCTCGGAGGGTTTCCGCAGGGTGTCGGGCCCCCTCCTATCCCCCATCCGACAGGAGATCCCGCTCGGCACTCAAGGGTAAGCCCGAGAACGCTGGGAATATAGGGCGCCTTTCCATCAAGGTTTTATGGCGACTGTGAAGTTGTAACGACCTCTCCCTGCCGCAGCCTTCTAGTTGACGAAGACGGAGCCTCGGGAGGGCCCCAGCAGAGCGGCTTGCTCACTTGTGTCCCGCTGCCCCAGAACTACCCGTCCGGAGCAATGGCAAAACTGGGGAGAAAAAATAAAATAGTAATTTCCCTCTCGTAGGCGACCGCTCACCCCGGAGACCACGTGAGGCGTGTCAGAGCCGGGGGTGGGGGGACAGCGCTTCCCTCCGGGGCTCTCTGAACGCCAAGGGTAGGGCCGGGACGCGGCACTCTGCGCGGCTCTGGCGAGGGCAGCGGGCAGAGCGGCCGCATCTCTTCCGGCCCCCCGGGAGCGGGGCCGCCGGCTCTTCCCGGGAGGAGATGCCGCGGGAAAGAGGAGCGAGCTCTGCTGCTCTCGGGTGGGCAGCGAGAGCTGGAAAACCTCGAGTAGTCCCAGGCTCCGCTCGGGCTGGAGAAGCCTTAATTCCTCTGGCCAGGCAGGCAGGCGACTTCAAAATGGCCTAAGCGAAAGATGATGGAAGTGAAAGCAAGCGATCATTAAGCGATTCATTAAAAAATCTATGTGTCTCTCTGTCTGCGTGCCTGTCTGTCTGCTATCTGTCTGCTCCCTCCGCCACAATTACAAATTGGCAGGACAGAGCTGTCTCCTATCTCAGGATTCATCTGCGTATCCTTCTCTCTATTATTTAATGCAGCGCTTGCGACAGAGACGGTGCTTCTGGAGAGGAGAAGAGTGAATGACCCAAAAGGGGGGGGAGGGGGGGTGGGGGGGAGGAACTGGAGCGGGGGGGGAAATAAAAATGATCGCCCAAATATAAACACGCCAATAAACAGGGTGCGCAGCATCGTGCGAGCATCCATCTGAGCTGCTCACGTCTGGATTCTTTCTGTGGCATATGTCTGGCTTTGGATTTTAAATGGCAATCAGACCTCGGGAAGAATCCAGCGTTAACTACAGCATTAGAAGCTGCAACCGCACAATTAATCCTCCGGAGTGGCACTGCTCCCTCCGAGATTCCTAAGCGCAGCAGCCAGCTCTTTATCTCTTGGAAATGTTAGCTGGGGGTGATATGGGGCTGAAAGGACTCCCTCCCTTTCAGGGTTTCGAACGCAGGAGACACCAGGGCCCTTTACAGTTCCCGACGATTGTGATAAACAATAACACGTCTCTCATTCTAAAAAAAAAAAAAAAAGAAAAAAAAAAGAAGAAAAAAAAAAGAGACAATCAAATAAAACGAGCAGAGCCCGAGCATAAAACACAGGGAGAGCAGCGGCTTTATTAATTTCGTGACACACACACGGGCTGCTCGGGGAGGTGAGCACGGATCGCTTCCGGAGAGCCCGACCGCGGGGAGAGAGGAGCGATAATAAAAGCTTCATCTGGCCGCGGCCGCAGCCGGGGTGTCATAAACACCACCGCGCAGAGCGGTGCGTGGGGCAGAGCGGAGAGAGCCGGGAGCCGCCGCCTGCCCCGCTCCGGCCCTGCCCCGCCGCGCCGCTCCGCACGTGTGCGTGTGGCTGGAAATCCATATCGCACATTAATATCCATCCATATCCCAAATTCAGAGGTCGACCTGAGAGCAAGCTCGGTGCATACGAAACCAGACGGGGAGGGGTTGCTGGGGAGGCCCGGGCTTCCATTGGCTGCAAGCGTTCGCCGCGGTGCGGGGGTATCTCTAATCATATTCAGCATGTTTTGCACAAGAAATGTCAGCCAGGAAGGGCTATCCGCTCCCTTCGCCAAATTATTCCACGACAATGTCATGCTCCGAGAGCCCGGCTGCAAACTCTTTCCTGGTGGACTCGTTGATCAGCGCGGGCAGAGGGGACGCGGCGGGAGCAGGAGGCGGAGGCGGAGGAGGAGGCGGCTACTACCCGGGCAGCGGGCTCTACCTGCCACAGGCGTCCGAGCTGTCCTACGGGCTGCAGGGCTGCGGACTGTTCCCCGTCCTGGGCAAACGCAATGAAGGTACTTCGCAAAGCATGGTCCCCAGCACGCACCCCTACGTGTCGGGGATGGAAGTGTGGCTAGACCCGCCCCGCTCCTGTCGCATGGAAGAGCCGGAGAGCCAGCAGGCCACCTCGTGCTCCTTCGCTCAAAACATTAAGGAGGAGAGCTCCTACTGCCTCTATGACTCAGAGAAATGCCCCAAGGGCTCGGCCGCCGCCGACCTCGCTCCCTTCCCGCGGCTGAGCGCCGAGGTCAGCCCCTCCGCCAACGGCACCGGGGTGCCGGTCCCGGGCTACTTCCGCCTCTCCCAGGCTTACGGCACCTCCAAGGGCTACGGCGCGGGGCCAGCCGGGGCGGCCCCCTTCGCTCCGCAGCCCCCCGGCCGCTTCCAGCCGCCGCCGTCGGGGCCGCCCGTGCCGGAGGCGGGCAGGAGGGAGGACGAGGAGCGCTCCCCCAGCCCCTCGGCGTGCGGCTCCCAGCGGGAGGACGAGACCCGCGCTTCGTCGTCCACCGCCGAGGAGCTCTCCCCCGCGCCGTCGGAGGGCAGCAAGGCCTCTCCCGAGAAGGAGTCCGTAGGTAAGCGAAGCACGGCGGGGTGAGGCTTAGGAAACGGTGATTAACGGTAATTAAAAAGGAAACGCGGGCGAGGAGCGTCACGACGCGAAAGGAGGATCCTGGCTGCCCCGCAGGGCTGCCAAGAAGCGCTGCTCGCGGTGACCTTCTGAACTTTGTAATATTCGGGCACGGGGTTGCCGTAAAAATTAACGTCCGTCCTATAGCTTAAAACCTCGAGAGCCTCCGCTCTGGGCAACTTTCGCCTGCGTGCGGCTTAAACGTATAGAAAAACGAGCTCAGTCTTTCCCCTGCGATGGGAAGGTGCCTACCAGATAACAGAGATGTTTGTATGGCATCCAAAATAAGCAATAGGCAGTGCCAATAAATAAACCTATTAACGCGGTAAGTTATATTTTACGATCCAGAATGCTTTTCGGAATAACAGCCGCGCTGAAATGTGCCATCTATGAACTGCTATCAAATTAGACTGATGAATGCACCGCGAATATCCTTCAGCGTCTACACTAGATAACAGGGTTGTTATTTATTCATTCGCCTATTTATTTCCCTCTCCGGTCCCCATGGCGAAAGCCTAGCTCCCCTTCCGTGGGCCGCAGACTTTCTAGGCACTCCTCTCTGGCTGCATTTCAGACGCCCTGTTATTCCTCCAGGCGCCCCGTTGGAGAATAATAATAATTAAAAATAATTTAAAGATCAAAACGAAAGGCAAGCAAAGGAAAGCTCCTAGAGAGCCAGCCCCACGCCTGCGAGCCACTCCGAGCCATCGAGGGATCGGTGTTACTTCTTTCCCATACGGTTCCAGCGATAGGACTTCCCGCCCTGAAAGGGGGTGATTTTTTCCCCCCTTTCTTTTATTATTATTTTTTTTTCTTTCGCCGATTCGTGGGAGAGCAAAGGGCCATGGCGAGGCAGCCCGGGAGGCAGGGAGCTAGGGCCCTGCAGCTCACCTTGTTTTCAGCCCCCAGAGCACACTTATGAAGCTCAGATCCTCCCGTTTCGGGCGGCTTTTGTTTTTGGAAGCAGGTGTCTCGGGAGGGCCGAAAGGCTTCAGGCTCCTCACCGAGCCGCCCCCCAGGAACGGCGGGGTCGGAGCGGGGAGAAGCCCGTTTCGGGGGGTCGGAGCTGGACTCCCCTCCGAGCATCCTAGCAGAGGAAAGGCTGCCCCATGGCAGCCCCAGGGCCTTTAGGAGAGCGCTCGGGAGCTTTCGGAAGGCCACCACATCCCAGCACTGGAGGAGCGAGCCCCTGTATGCGCACACACCCACACACGCTTTCCACCCTCTCCTCCAGCTGTTTGCTTCCTACCCGCTGGTAATGTCCCTCTTTTACTTTCTCAAAACTAGGCAATTCAAAAGGAGAAAATGCAGCAAACTGGCTAACCGCAAAAAGTGGCCGAAAGAAACGGTGCCCCTATACCAAGCATCAAACTCTCGAGCTGGAAAAGGAGTTTCTGTTCAATATGTACCTGACTCGTGAGCGTCGCCTAGAGATCAGCCGCACAGTCCATCTCACAGACAGACAAGTTAAAATCTGGTTTCAAAACCGCAGAATGAAACTGAAGAAAATGAACAGAGAGAATAGGATTCGGGAGCTCACAGCCAACTTTAATTTCTCTTGATGAACCTATAAACACATCTTTATGGTTTAAAGAGCCAGTATCATTTTCCTAGGCTGTAGTCATCCGCACCTGTATGGATTAACGATTTTAGACGTTCTCAGTATGTCCTTAAAGTCTTAATGGCTGCTTCGGGGCTGCGGGGGGAGCGGAAGAAAGCCATGCTAACGCTGAGGGCCATGTGTGAGCCTCCTCGGTTCCTGCAGCCTTCCCCGGGCCCGCTTTGCTCTTTCAAGCTTTGAAAGCCCAGAAATAGGATTTCAGGAGCTGCAAACATTACCCCCCCCCTCCCCCCTTCTCCCAACCCTATGTCTCTCCGAAAAGTAAAGGAGCATTCTTTTAAAATATAGGCGGTGTAACTCGGACTGTAAGTAGCTTCGGAATGAATTATTTAAGCCGTGCCATATTTCTATATATTAGGAGCTCAGCTTTTTCTCCCTCTGCTTTCCCTGTCTCCCCCCTCCCCCTTTATCCTTCCCAAAGCAGGACTTGCAATAATGAAATGCAGGCATCCTTTAAAAGGACTTCATGGGAACTAGCGTTAAGAGCAATTTTTTGTTCTTTACCTTGAAAGTCAATATTACGGCTTTGAAATTGGCCAGGAAAATGAAATCTCTTCTCTTTAAAGATATAAAAAAAAGTTCGTCTCGCTCATGGACTAAATTATGACACTTACCTCTGAATTTCTCTCTCTCTTTCTGGTTGTAGATATTTACGTAACGTAGTTTTGCTTAAAGATGTGGAATTAGTGATTTTTTTTTTTTTTTTTTGGTCGATAAATAGCGTTACCGTTGGTAACACGGGATAAGCACACAACGATTCCCCCTTGAGAGAGGAAAAAAAAAAAAAAAAAAAAAAAAAAAAAAAGCCGTCACTTTTTCCTCACTAATTTCACTGCAAAGTGTACATCCTGAACATCAAAAGGACTTTCTGAGCCAGAGCCTGAGATAGCGAGGGAGAGTTCGTCCGTCTTCCTTTATACTGTGAAGTTACGTGCATCAAAGGGTCAAGCTTATAGGTGAAAAAGATTAGAAAAAGATTTTAAAAAGGAGAAAGAAAGAAGGGGAAAAACTATAAGTACAGATATGTATAAATGTCTATTATTATTAAAACGCCGATACCGTTTTAAGCAAATGCATTCTATCGTTATTATAAATGTTAGTTCTAGCTATATCTAGTTCTTACCTTAAATCGGAATAAATTAATATTGTAATGCTGCTGTGCGTGAAAAAGACGATGTTTATGTTCTCATAGAAGAATAAAAAAAGTGGAATGAATCCTTTTAATTTTACCTCTTTTTGTGACTGTTTATCCTCAGGTTCTACTTTATGTCTTCGAGAACTTTTACAACAGGAATAGTTGCCTAAACCCCCTGCAATTACTTTAGGAATCTATTTAAATATTACCTAGACAGTCGTAATTTGTCTGGGCCATATAGCGATGGTGCTCTAAGGTTTGTCGGCTTTTGTTCAGTTTTATGACTTGCTAGTATATCTGGATTGTTGCTGTCTTGAACGAGTGGTTTCAGTTGACTGAGGAGCTGCACAGACTGAGGAAGCAAATTACAATTTCTTGAGGGTAGGGAAGAGATTTTTATTTTCTCACCCACCCCCCCACCCCCACCCCCTTTTAATCACACACCTTCGAGGGTGCAGAGATCTTTAGCTGCCGAGGACGGTGACAAACCGTAGCTTTATCTCAGGGCTCGGAAGAAACCGTGAAGGTGAGCGCATGGGGAGGGGGGAGGTGAGAGCCGCCTCCGTGTCACCGGGCCCCCTCGCACAGGGCCGTTCCCTACCTGGCTGCATGCGGGAGCGCTTATTCCCCCCGGGCCGCCTTTGCATCCTCCCTCCTTCGCTGCATGCTTAGCTAGCGGGAGCTCGCACAAAGGGAAGGCACAACGAGGGCTGGCAGAGGAGCGACAGCTCCAGCTTTCTTCCCGGGTATGTGTGTGCTGGGAGGAGGGGGAGAGACTTTGAACCCGGGCTTAGAGGGAGCCGTTAGCTTTTTATGATGTAACATCGCAGCGGACGGCCTTCCCATCTGCATGGAGAGGCGAAAGCCGCCCTCGGGGGGGGGGAGGGGGGGGCTCTGATGCTATTTCTCTGTTTCCCTGAACCCGGCTGGGGGGCGCGGGGGGCCCGGCGGGGTGCGTGGGGAGCGAGAGGGACTGCGGGGTCACGTTTCTGGTTTTATTTCCGTAGCGGGATCCTTGAGTTAAAGACCACGGCTATGGGGAAAGTAACTATTAGCGCCTGAGAACTGCTCTGTGGTTTAGGTAGTTTCATGTTGTTGGGGCTCCACCTTTCTCTCTACAGCACGAAACTGCCTTAATTACTTCAGCTGATATCATCACCAGGTATGCTTGGTGCGAGGGTCCTTTGTGCCCGAAGAAATCTTAGCGCCGAAGTTATCTGTAGGCGTCAAGTCCCAATGCCATTGTTCCCCATCTGCAACGGAGGCTCCTCTGATTCCTCAGATAAACACGGCAGCCGAGGGGGGAAGCTTGACAAGTTCTTCAAGGTTAGCTAGCTCCTAAGCGAGTCCCTGCCTGCTTGCGGGATTTTCATATCTCTCGTAGGCTGCATTCAAGGTCAGGTGCGTTTTTGCATTCCGCTCGGCGTGGGTAGAGCTCGGGCGGAGGGATCGGAAGGGGGGCGAGGGCGGGGAGCGCTTATATTTTTTTTCCGTCTGGATTTATTCAAAAACGGAGGACGAAAAGCTCTCGGCCGCCCGGGGGAGGGGAGAGACGGAGCCGGGCAGCCCCTTTTCCAGGGGCGTACCGACACACGGGGCCCCGGGCCGCCCGCCCCGCCGAGCCCGCTCTCGCCACTCGGTTCCCGAGGGGTGACCTCGGAACCCCGAGCCCTCGACATCGGGCCCGCTCCCCCGGGCTCATCGCCACGCGGCCCACAAGGCCTCGGTTACGATCACGATTGCAGCGTGCCCGGAGCCGCTCTCCGCGGCGGCGGAACGGGCAACAGCGACCTCTCCGGGCCCTCCGCCGCCGCCGCCGCTCCTCCGCGCTGCGCCCGCCGCCTTTTGTGTCCGCGGCGCCCGCGGCGGGGGCGGCCTCCCGCCGGGCTCTGCGCCCGCAGCACAGGGCGGCCAGCGCGGTCTGAACCGGCTGCCCCGCAGCGGAAAGGCGGGCACGGGAACGGGCAGGGAAAGGCATTCCTGTGGGGTTGGGTTTGGCTTTCTATTTTTTTTTCCTTTTTCCCCCCCCCACCCCTTTTTTTTTTTTTTTTTTTTTTTTTTCCCTAAATGACCGATCGATTATTTCTGCTTAAAGAGAAAGAAAAACTTTTTTTTTCTGAAGCTCCAGACGGGGCTGCAGAAACGGAGAGCGGTTAGATAGCGGATTTGAGGCAGACCTACCCTAGCTGGATCTTCGCGGGAGACGCCTCGGCCGGGCCAGGAGCAGATGTGTACACCGCAGTCCGACAGCACTGCTCGTGTCTGCTTGTGAGCACCGTGCTGCTGTCGGGCTGCCCTGTTCTGTGTACATACCGACGGTGTATTTACAGTGCGTGCGTGCCTCTGTAGCCTTCACGCACAGCTTTTCCTCTGTGCTTTATATCTCTTTGGATTCACATCGCTCCGCTTTTGGACCGCTTCCCCCAAACTCTGAGTCATTCTTTCCGCCCGCTGTGCCAAAGCACCGCTCCGCGCCGGTGGGTTCCGTCCGAATCGTTCACAGCGGCAGGAAAAGGCGAGACGGCATTCCAGCGTAAAATCCGCGCAAAGCCCGCGGCCGCGGAGCTCTGCCCCTCGCAGAGGCGTGCTTCCTGCCTCAGCAAGAGGGATGGGAGCGCCGCGGGTTTCGCTGTGCCGGGATGGAGGCCGGGAAGGGTTTTATTCGGCCACGAGAACGGTGCCTCGTGCCTGGAAATTCCAATTTCGTACCGCGGTGGGATGGCCGGTCGGTCTTTCCCGGGATCTGCTGCCCCAAATCCCGCAGTAACCGGCAAGGTAAACGGTACGAAACCGGTGCAGCCTCCCACGAGCTCTCGTGGCTCGTATGAAAAACGTACTTTGGGGAAAACAGCCTAAAAGGTCGAAAAGGGAGGCGAGCGCTCGAGCGCTATCAGCAGCGCTGTGACCGCGTGAAAAACGCCTGTAATTATTTGCCATATTTTAACTCGCGCTTTCCGCACAACCTCTCCTGCCGCTCGGGTGTTGGCAGCGAACGCGTTCCGAATTTTACAGGGAAATAAAAATGCAGACGCGTTCTTTTAAACGTTATTGTTATTGTTATTCATTTGCTATTATTTTTGGTGAGGAACCAAAAAAATTGAAACCCGCCGCAAGTTGAGAACCCAAATTCGAATATAAACATCCAGGACTCCTGCAGCTAAGATTATTTTTTTCTGAATGGAAAAAGGAAGTTCTACAATCACATTTCACCACAGCTGACTCTTAATAATAAATATAAATGACGTCGAGTTCCGTCTTTCCAGGAAAGAAATACAATTATTTTTCGCTATTACGGCGCGTCTATACAACGGCCACAAAAAATAGCGGAGGAGACCTTTATGTACATTTTTTGAATTGTTCGAAACTAACGGGCTCCCCGTTTGCGGGGATCCCGTAAGTGTTTTATAATTTTCTAACTCTAATAGGGGATAATAGTTTCATTATGGGCCTTTGTAATCCTGAATGGGGAGAGAGCGTCGTTAAAATGGGATCTCCATGCGATTTCTGACTAAACTGTTGGGAGGACATGAAAAGAAAAAGCGAGAAACAGAGAGGGGAGAGAGAGGGAGAGAAGCGGCCCACACAGCCATGTAAAACTAATTAGAACCACACTTTTGCACGCACGATATTTACATGTGATTTTAATTCTCACTCGGCCTTCCCTTCCGTTCAGGGGGCTCTGCTTTCAGCACAGCACACCCCGAGCACCCCGAGGCTCCTACGGGGATTTCGGGGCTCCCCCCGCACACCGCAGCACCGCGCGTCCGCCGGAGGGACGGGGACCGGCGGCGGCGCGGGCGCGCAGCGCATCCCCGTTTAATCCCTAACACTGGCCTTGGATCTGGCCGCGCCTTGCTTTCCCCCTCTCCCTCCCCTCCTTCCGCGGAGGACCGTAACCCTCCGCTCGGTTTCCAGAGCGCGTCCTGCTGCCAAATCAATAACTTCTCTCTGTTCCGCGGGGCGCGGGGCGGCCGAAAGCGAGAGCCCCTTTTACATCCTCCCCTCCGAGCGCGGTGCCTTACTGCAGCGGGCACACGGCGCTTTTTCTCCCCTTCCTCCCCCCCACCCCCCCCGCCGCTTGGCTGCATAGTTAAGAATAAATCGGAGCCAGCGACGCCGCTGCCCGCCGCTGCCCGGCTCCCGGCGGCCCCTCTGCCGGGGGGGGTCCAAGGGCAGGGCCGGGCGAGGAGGGAGCTTCGGTCACTGCCGCGCTCAGTCCGGCCCGAGGGGGCCGAATCCCCGTGCTCCGGTCCTGCCCGGGTCCTCTTAAGGCCTTTCGGAGCGGCTCCGGCCGTGGGATGCGTCGGGTTTGACTTTTCGTTGCCGGTCCCGCTTAGCGCGGAATGGAACGGGATTATTTACAGGGAGCTCCCAAACGAAACACAATGGTATAATTTAACCTTTCCGAGCACTCGTAAATTTTTACTGCTGTGAAACACAGCGATGCAAATGAGCGCGCTCATAGTTACTGACTTCATAACAACCCCGTGGCTCCCGAAACAATAACTCCTTATGAAATATAATAAATATGTATTTAAATACAGTACGCCGCAACTGCTATTTTGCTTCTTTTTATTGCTTCGATTGTTGTATAATTTTATGTGAAGGTCTCCGACCAGAAGGGTTTGGTGGGTTTTTTTGTGCCTTTTTTTTTTTTTTTTTTTTTTCGTAGGGAACGCGACTCACTGATGGGATGATTAATTACGGTATAAAATAGTCCGCTTAAACGAAAAAAAAAAAATAAAAAGGAGAGAGGGGGACGAAGAGAGGAAGAGGAGAGAAAGAAAGGGAAGGGGGGGGCCATAATGCGGAATCCGATCTTTTAATCTCAGTTGGCCGCAATTAAAACAAACTCCGCAGTATAACTCAAATATCCCTTTGCATAAAAACATATGGCCTCGCTATAAAAATGATGGCTGGAAAACACTGACCCATTAATAGCCCGCGGACTGATTTATACTTTATTGTTCTGCTCCCCCGCCACGTGACCGGGGCAGCCAATGGGCGCCCGGGCTGCCCCCAACTTATTACTGACTCTACTTCTCCGCCAGCACCAAGTTGTTACGTGAAAGCCGCAGCCCCGAATTGCGGCGGGTCGGGCGCCCGCGCCGCGCCGCGCCATGTCGGCCCCCGGGACCCTCAGCAACTACTACGTGGACTCCTTCCTGGTGCCGGAGGGGGACGAGCTGGCGGCCCCCCGCTACGCCCCCGCGCCGCTGGGGCCGCCGCCGCGCCCGGCGCTGGCCGAGCACCCCGAGCTGACCCCCTGCAGCTTCCAGCCCAAGGCGCCCGTCTTCGGCCCCCCCTGGAGCCCCGCGCACCCCGCCGGCGCCAGCGGCGTCCCCGCCGTGTACCACCCCTACGCGCACCACCAGGCGCCCGTGGCACCGCCCGACGGCAGGTACATGCGTTCGTGGCTCGAGCCTGTGCCGGGCTCCTTGTCCTTCCCCGGGTTACCTACCAGCAGGCATTACGGCATTAAACCTGAACCGCTGGCGGCCAGAAGGGGTGACTGTACCACGTTTGACACTCACACTTTGTCTCTGTCTGATTATGCTTGTGGTTCTCCTCCAGTTGATAGGGATAAGCAAAGCCACGAAGGCGCATTCTCTGAAAACAATGGAGAAAGTGAGGCAAACGGAGAGAAACCACACATTGATCCAAGTAAGTGGGGCTGCGGGGAGGCGCGTCTGGGGCCGGGGAGGAGGAGGCGCGGTGCGGGGCTCCGCGCTGACCGGGCACCGGGGGCTGAGATCCGCGCTGCCCCTCGCGGGCTCTGCCGGGATCCGGGACGGCTGCGGCTCTACGGGCCGAGGGGAGAACAAAAACCCTCTGTGCGGCTGCGACTTGAAATAAAGTAAAATAAAATAATTGGGAAAAAAAATCCCATCTCTCCCGCCCTCCCCGCCCCCCCTCCCCCGGCCACCCCAGCCAACTTCGCAGGACATACTCGCATCCTCCCGCAGCACTCACGGAGCGGGTGCCCGAGAAGCATTGGATGTGAATGTGAGCTGCGGGGCCCGGGGGGGGGGGGGGGGGGGGCAGCTCAGGGCCGGCAGCCGGAACCTCGCCGTTGCGCGGTGCCCTCCTCCCCCTCCGCCTCCCGGCGGAAATGCCCGCGCTGGGCGCCGCGGGGCCGCGGAACGGAGCTGCTCCTGTTAATAACGCCGTGCAAATAAGGGCCCTGAGCTGCAGAGGCTGTAATGACGACGGCCGTGGGCCGGCTCGTCAGCTCCCCGAGTCCTGCCAGCGATGACACGGGAGAAGGGTGAATTGTAACAGAGAACCAATTCAGACGAGCTGCCGCTCCGGCCGGGCTGGCACTCGGAGCGGCTGCGGGGAGGGCAGGAAGGAAGGAGGCAGCCAGCAGAGAGCAGGAGGACGGGTGTTTTCAAACTGCATCCTACAAACAACTAAAAAAAAGCAAAGGGAGGCGGGGGCGACGTGGCTCTGCGGCTCAGGGGTCTCCGTGACCCCTCCCGTGAGTGGGGATGTGGGTGCTCCGTGCCCACCGCGGAGACGAGGGGCACCCCGACTCCAGGACCCCCCCACACCCACAAGACACCCCCCTGATCCTCAACTTCTTCTCTCGCTCCCCCCGCAGATAACCCTGCTGCTAACTGGCTCCACGCGAGGTCCACCCGGAAAAAGCGCTGCCCTTACACCAAGCACCAGACGCTGGAACTGGAGAAGGAGTTTCTGTTCAATATGTATCTCACCAGGGACCGCAGGTACGAGGTGGCCAGGCTCCTCAACCTCACCGAGAGACAAGTGAAAATCTGGTTTCAGAACAGGAGGATGAAAATGAAGAAAATCAACAAAGACCGAGCGAAGGATGAATGATGGAGATACGCAGGTTAAATGGAAAAAAAAAAAAATTAAAAAAAAGCATAAAGTAAAACAAAAACAAAAAAAAAGCAAACAAACAAACAAAAAAAAAATAAAAACAACACCAACAAAACCCTCCCCTCGAGCCCTGCCATGCAATGCATCTGGGTCCAGGCCTCAATTGTTTTTCCAAGGCAAATTCTGATTACGATTGTACCTTGCTTGTCACAGTAGCATGGAGAGGCCAGTTGCCAGGAGAGGTACAGTAAGACTTTTCATTTTCTAATAGGAAAGAAAAAGGGGGCATTAGCACGAAACGGCTGTTGAGCTAGCTTGTATAAATCTACCTGTTTCTTCACTTAAGAAAAAGAGGAAAAAAAAGAAAAAAAAGAAGGAAAAAGGAAAAAAAAAATAGAACGACGAGCAAAAACTACCTTTTCATAATGCACAACTATTTACGGACTGTATAGTTTAGTCGACGTAGTTAATTTTATTCGCTCTTTGCGCGGCAGAGAGACCTCTGCTCTAATACTTGAACACTGTGTTTTATTGTGGTAATTATGTTTGTGACTCAATTTATGTGCTTGGGTGCTGTACCGGATGTAATTGTGTAAGCTAGAATTCAATTTGAACTCAGGTTGTTTATTATAAAAATGGCATAGAGTATAGCTCTGTAGCGTATTAAGTCTTTTCTGTATAATTAGACAGTTAACCTTTGATTGTAAAATATATATTATATATATATATATACCAATTTAAACACACACACAAAAGTAGAAAAAAAAGTTTGTCCGGGATGTCTGGGAATGGCGGTTCTCAAAATACATGGAAACGAGTCGTTTTAGTATGCACAGTTGATATATATATCGTACTGTCTGTGTCAGTTGTATATATGATCTATATATGAAAAAGTAACTAAGCAGACTAGCTTAATATTGTTTTTGCACCAGTGAGCAGTTAGCAGATTTCGGAGCTATACGTATATGTGAAAGGGTAACTACCTATGGTTTACGTTTTAATTTTAATCAAATGATTTGATGGTTGTTGTAATGAAGGTTAATTTTATTGATAATAAATTATACGCTATAAAAACCTACATTTGGTTATTGTAAATTTGTATCGCTTATTAAAAAAAAAAAAAATCATAGTAATAATAAATCCGGGAAGTGATGTTGATGCAGAACGTACACTGTCTATTTTGAAATAGTTACCTCATGGCCTACTGACCAAATCGTTGTGTTGAAATGATATTTAACTTTTTGCCAAATAAAATATATTGATTCTTTTCTATTCCGTGATGTTTTAAGGTTCTTAAGCAGGAGTTCCACCCGAAGTCCCCAGCGGATGTGGCGGGGCTGAAAGCCGAGCTGGGGCTTCTTGTGTGCTCTTCTGCAAACGCAGAGCCCCAGCACGGGAAAAACTGGGCTGTTTTTGGCTCTAAATGGGTCCGGAATGCCTTTGGTTCCCCGAGGGGGTGAGGCCCAGCTCCCCCCTCCCGGACACCGCTTCGGAAGCCGGCTCTTAGCGATGGAGATCGGCAGCTCCTGCAAAGAGGAGCGGGGGCTCCCGCTCACGATTTTATTCCATTTCTACGGCGGGGCGGGGGTTGGTGCGGACCGACCCGAAACGTGCAGCTCTCCTCGGAGCGGGCCGTCACATAAATCGGTGCAGACGGCGACATTTAGACCGGGCCGCTTCATTGCTCCTCGATAACGCGCCCAGAGCTCGGCGTGCTGCAGCGAGCTGGGGAAGGAACCCGCGCTCCGAGCCCATTCTAAATTCCCTTCTGGAGATAATCGCCCGTGCAAAAATATGGTATTGAGAACGTCCCTCATTTCTTTCTCCCTTCGCCTCCGCGTAGGGGATTTTTTTTTTTTTTCCTTTTTTAAATGTCCCGTGGCAAATAAAAACAACCCGCTGCATTTTACTAGCGCCGCAGATTATGTATGTATATAGAGAGACAGAGAGAGATAAAATTTTACTGACAATTATGGTAGAATTTATGGTGTCAATTTTACTCGCTGGTTCAGTCGAGGGAAAGAGCAGGACTGGAGCAGGGGAGGCAAAATCCGATTATTCCTGTACAGCAACAACAGAAGGGAGAAAAGAGATTCTTCGGAGCGGGAGATTTCTGCGCCCCCCCCCCCCCCTCGTCCACCCCTCCCCCGCCGCCCCGAGCCAAACCGGGCTCTGCAACAAAAGAAATCGCGGAGTCTGCGAGCGCTGCGCTGCAGCCGCGTTGGGGCGGACATATTTCCGCGAGGGCGGCCCTGCGCGCCCCGACACCCCGACAGGGTGGGAGCGGAGCCCGCTCCGCTACCGCGTATCCATCGCACAGATATGTACCGAGAGCCAAATAAGACGGAGCGCACTCGTGGTCTTTGGCAGAAGTTGTTGTTAGGAAAATTCAGAGCCGTGCAGCGCAATAAAAGAAAATGACTGCTGTAACCGTTTATGGGGTGTAAAACGCTGCAGGGCGAAAGGCAGAATGTAGGGAGCCGGCACGGAGCGTACAGATGTGCAGAACTGCGGGGGGAAAACGCTGTCGGCTTCACCTTGAAAAAAAAAATAATAATAATAATAAAAGAAATCCGGGGTAAGATTTGATGAGTTCTAATTAGTGAAAGGAGCTCGTTCTGGCGTGCACACACAAAAAACCCCTAATTGAGCCCCGAGCCGGTGTTTGGGATGCTGGGACGCCCTCTGTTGTTGCAGACAGAGGCAACTTCAAAGAATCAGCATTAGGAGTGTGTAATAAATGACGGGTCTGCAAACTGTCTGGAATTCGGCCCTTAATGAGTTTACAACTGTCCAGCCACAATTAAGATTTTCTACAAAAGCCTTTTCATTTGTTTTGTCTGGCTGTTTTAGATAAAGCGAGCGAACGGAAATAACAGCCTTTATGAGCCTCCCCCCCGGCCGGGCTGGGCCAGGCGCGGACGCGGACGCGGAGCTGCGGGGCGCGGCCGGAGCGGGGTCGCCTGCGCGGTGCAGTTCCGCGGGGCGAGGCGGGCTGGCGGCGCGCAGGCTCGCCGGCAGGTGGCGCTGTGAGCCCGCGAAAGAGCAGCCGCCCGCCATCAAGCGCTTGGTCGCCTCCCGCCAGCGCCTAAAATGTCGACGGTGTGGGTGCAGAACGCGGGCCGGAGCCACGGGCTGCGCGTCAACACAAGGCCGAGTTCTTTTTTTTTTTTCCCCCCACTATTTTCTGCTCTCTCTCTCTCTCCCTCTTCTTTTTTTTTTTTTTTTTTTTTTTTTTTTTAATCCAATTCTTCTTCTTCTTTATTTTTATTTTTTTCCTTTCCTTCTCCTTATCCCCGGCTCACTGAGCCATTAGGGTACAGTGCGGGTAGCATCAATGTGTGGCCGCAGCAAAAGCTCGCTCCTCACCGCGTCCCGCGTTATTATTCTCAAAGCATCCACCACGCTCCCTGTCAGCTGACAAAGCCGCGGCACAGAGCTGCGAGCCCGTCCCCTCCTTCCCCAACCCTCATCCCGCTCAAATCCTCCCGTTTTCCCGGTGAGGAATGACATACACAGAAAATGCGGGGACAGCAGCGCTGGGACAGAGCAGGGGGAATCGGGGTGCTCCCGGCTCCAGCCGGCCCTGCCCGGGGCATGTGGTGGGCACGGGCAGCCCTCGGAGAGCGTGGCAAAGACGGGAGAAGCAGCGCTGCGGAGCTTTAATTGGAAAATTATTTACTGGAGAAGGGAAATTTCCAACATCTGTCTCTGGTACAAATAAAACTCTGCCTGCGTCCTCGGCAATTCCCGCTTCTTGCGACCCGCTGTATTTCCATCGTACAGATGCTAACAGTCGGGTACTCCGCAAACTTGACGCGTCTCAAAGTCACTCCTAACTTCTTTTGGCCCGCTACTCTGATTTCATCCTCTCGTTTTCGTATTTTTCTCCATTTTGCTTTCGTTGGCTTTCGGTCTTTGGAATGAGAAGTAGTGGGGAATGGTAGCTCGTGTTCACATGTTGCCGAAAGAAAGGGGGGAAAGTAATTGGAGAGAAAACAGAAGTGGGAGGGAAGGAAGCACAAAATGTGCTCTGCTAGAAGATCGTTGTATTTTTCAACTTAGAGTCAGACAAGAGAAAGAAAAAAAAAAAGCTGAACAGCGCTGTGTAACAGAACTGCTTTCTCTGCGTTTTATTTACATTTCCTTAAATCAAAGCCAATATCTTAACATCGAAATTCAGCATCGGAAAGGAATGCGCGCTCTGTGCTATTTTTTCCCCACCCCGTTGTAAAGATTTAATTCTTTCTAGGGATAGAGAGCAGCAGCCACTCCCCGCTTTCTAATAAGAGCCTTCTTATCAAATGTTTGTCTACAAAGGCGTTGTTAAACTTGTTATGATTAATTCCTTTTTTTTTTTTCTTTTTTTTTCCGAGGGCAGTAAAACTGCACCGAAATTAAGAAGTGTTTATGCGTCGTCATGAGAAGTAATAACGTGGCACAGCGCGCTCCATTATAATCGGGGATAAATTACGGCGGGATTCTAAGACAACAAAAATCCTCTCTAGTGCGAAGCACATCGCGATCTCTCCCGGCACATGAGCCATAACCGGGCAGTGCTCCCAGGTCGCACGTAACTTCTGAGCACCGTTTAATCGCTACCTTTGACTTCCCGGAAAAGCTCGGGACGCACAGTGAGGCACCCCCGGTTCTCCCACGTAAAAAATAAATGCAGTGAATGCCGCCTGGAGGATTATTTTTAAAGCGTGTGAGAAGATTGCGGTGATGGAAACCTCGCAATCTCAGCTCGCTCGCTATTTCCTCGACTGTAATATATAGACATATATATACACATTTGAATACGTTTTGCAGGCTGCTGTGTCCGAGGTTGTTTGCATGCGACAGAATGAGACATTTCGGGGCTATTTCCGAGCAGCGCCGTGCCGGCGTTGGGCGAATACGCGGGGGGTGGGCGCGCACATAAGGCGGTGGGGGCCAATTCGGAGCTGCTTCGACGATTTGTTTGGCGGGAGGCATTTTGACGTTGTTTTTATTATTATTTGTGGGTTGGCAGATAAAAAGCTGCTAGCAAAATAAAAGAAAAGGCGGCGGTCACAACACACCCCCGCAAAGCTAACGGCATCGCAGCGCTTATTTTGCAGACACGCGGAACCCGAAATACACGCGCCCAGCCCCGCCGTTCGCTTCGACGTTATCAATATTAGAGTCTAGACATCGGCTATGTTTGCCGTTTCTTTCTCCTCGCGTCTTGGTATGTTGTCACCAGAGGAGCAATTTATTGGTCTAATGTCATCTACTTCAGCTTCTTTGATCTTCTGAGTCGTCGTCTTGTTTGCTTCGCGTTCGTTTAACTTCTTGGGCCTTTCTTCCCCTCCGGCAGCCTCTTCTGCCGGAATGTTCCCACATCGACCGCAGCGATATTGCCAAAATCGGAATAAGCTCGAGCAGAGCCCTTTTCTCCAGATTCTCCCCAGCGCCTCCGAGTATCAGCCGCGTTTTCACGTGCCTGGCGCTTGGCACATCTCTAGGAGCAGCCGCCACATTTGCATGCTCTGAGGCTGCAATATCTCGGGGACCTCGCTCTAAGAATTTACTCGCTTCTGTCAGAAACCTGTATTCATGGGGCTGCAATAACCGCGCATAAAGGCTCCCCAAGGGCGAGCGTGGAGGTGTGCGGGGGGGAGAGGGTGTTCCACGTTTACAAAACGGAAAGTTTAGGGTCCGTGCGAAATATCGCCAAGAACAATTTTAAGTGGTGAGAAAGTCTTTGTACACGGGGCACCAAACTATAATTGAAAGGAGAATTTCCGGGGCAATTCCATTGTGCTCCTTCCAGTTTATGATGTGCAATACAGGCAGGCAGTAAAAGCTGTCTTTACCAGGACTCCCTGTCTGAGGGAAGGAAACTCATTTTACGATCCGTTTAAAGGAAGGGCACGGTGCAGCATCCTCAATGCAGAGCCATTCGCATTGTTGGGGAGCCGGGGTTTAGAAAACCGGCTGCGTTCCCCTCGAGCTGAGAAGAACGGGGCCGTAAGGTATGTACAACGGAAAGGTAAAAGGGGTGCTGGGAAAAATAAATAAATAACAATAATAAATAAGGCTCAGGGCAGAAGACATTTGCAGGCGGCTCCTTGAGTGCAACGTATTGTTTTCTTTTTGCTTAAGGCGCTCAGAAAGTTGAACGTTCCCTCAACAGCATGTTGTACGCTGCCTTTATTCGGGGGGCGGTGGTATTTTCCTTTCTACCCTGGGAGGAGGGCCGGGCCGACTCGTGGAGGGCTCCGCGCACCCCTATGCTAGGTTCGGGCTCCGGGAACCTCAGTGGCGGGACGGGGTCGGTTGTGCCCCGTAGCCGAGTGCGCCCCAAACCCCCTCCCCGTATACCAGTGACCCCTCTGTGTGCTTGCAGCACGGACAATAATAACAATAATGAGCGCTTTCACTTCTTTCAAGTTGTTTTGTTTTCAACGTTCTCCCCTTTGGCCCCCCTCCCCGTCCCCCCGCCCCGTCTAACGAGGACCACATGGTGCCCGCCCCCCCCCGTTTCCCCCCTCCCTCCGCCGTCGCCGCCGAGCGGTTCCTCGGAGCGGGACCCGGGTTCCCCCCCCCCCGCTCGGCGGAGGCGGCGGTGCCGTCGGGGGGCGGAGGGGCGGCGGCTCGACGGCGCGGGGCGGCGGCGGCGGCCCCGGCGGCCCCGTCCATGGCCGGGCACCGGCGGGCCGCGGCCGGCACCACCTGTGAGGCGGGCGGGGATTGGCGGGCGGCGTCATATGACCGGTCACGTGCTGGAGGCAGCTCAGTCCAAAAGAAAATGGGGTTTGGTGTAAATCTGGGGGTGTAATGTTATCATATATCACGCTACCTCGTAAAACCGACACTGAAGCCTGCCGGACAACAAATCACAGGTCAAAATTATGAGCTCTTCGTATTATGTGAATGCGCTTTTTAGCAAATATACGGCGGGGGCTTCTCTTTTCCAAAATGCTGAGCCTACTTCTTGCTCCTTTGCAAGCAACTCCCAGAGAAGCGGCTATGGACCAGGCGCGGGTGCCTTTGCCTCCTCCATGCCCGGCTTGTACAATGTGAACAGTACCATATATCAAAGCCCGTTCTCTTCCGGATACAGCCTGGGCTCTGATGCCTACAACCTGCATTGTTCCTCTTTTGATCAGAACATTCCCGTCCTCTGCAATGACCTAACCAAACCCAGCTGTGAGAAAGCGGAGGAAAGCAACCTGCACAACCAGGCTGAGGCTAATTTCCGGATATACCCCTGGATGAGGTCTTCAGGTAGGGGCGAGCGGGGCTGGAGCTGTGGCAGCCAGGCAAAGCGTGTCGCCAAAATTACTGTCAGCACAGCCTTGATGGTTTTAATTATAGCCGAGGCGCCATTGCGTAGAAAGCCCGTGGCATTGTATGTAAATGAGTATCATAAAACTTTTTATTGCCCAATTAATGGGTTCTAGCCTCGTAAATTTATTTAACTCCATTTGCTATGGAATTTTAGCATTGAGTTTATTCGCGCTTTTTGCTGCAGAAATGCGGAGAGTTGGCTGCGTGCTCGCAGAGCCCCCTCGGGTGAGCGTCCCCATTGCCCTCCGCCGAAGTCGGGCAGAAAAGCTCCGCCCGGGGGGGGAAGGGGAGCCCGGGAGCGGGATCGGCTGTGCCGGGGCTCCGCCGGGCCGCGCCGCGCCGCGTTCCCCCCCTGACCCCTCCGCGGAGATAAGAATCTATAGAAACGGACTGAACAGGAAAGCGGAGGGAGGGGAGGGAGCCGGGGGGGGCTGGGGGCGAGAGTGTGTGAAAAGCGAGAGCTCGCTTCTGGGGCTGAACGCGGGGTATTGTTTACGATCCGGGCGGGGTAGGGGAGCGGGGTGTGTGTGTGTGTGTGTGTGTGCAGGGAGCCCCAGACATTAAAATAAAATAAATACGGCCCGGCCTTCCAGATTTTTATTTCCCCTTGCGAAACGCAAAAGCCTGGAAGGTTTTAGGGAAATATATCGCCCGGGGGAAAGTTCCTCCTCCCAAAAGCAATTTCCTCCTCCACCTCCTCTCCTGAATGCTTTCTCTCCACTTTTTCTATGTCTCGAGCAACTTAATTTTTGCTTTGCCCGAGCAGGACAGGTCGTGTCGCTGAAATGTCTTTGTTAGGACAAAGTGTGTGTGTATGGGGGGGGAGGGTTGAGTGAGGGGAGGGGGGGGGGGAAGGGGGGAAGGGGATTATTCACTCTCGCTTGGGCCGGTTTTGTTTTGGTGTTTGTTTTTTACGTTGGAAAAAAAAATGGGGATGAAATAAAAAAGATAAAACTTTCCTCTTCTCTTCCTGCCTAACTGCTGGGCGTGTGTGCCTGCCTGCCTGCCTTCAGGTCCCGATAGGAAGCGAGGGCGCCAGACCTACACCCGCTACCAGACCCTGGAGCTGGAGAAGGAATTCCACTTCAATCGCTATCTGACTCGGAGGCGGCGGATAGAGATCGCCCATGCCCTCTGCCTGACGGAGCGGCAGATCAAGATCTGGTTCCAGAACCGGCGGATGAAGTGGAAGAAGGAGCACAAGGAGGAGAGCTCCAGCACTCCGGCTCCCAACGAGCCCACGTCAGCAGCAGCGTCTGTGGAGAAAGTGGAAGAAGATGAAGAAGAGGAGGATTAGGGAGTCCCATTCGAGGAAGCAATCTCTTAGAATAACGTACACACGTGACAGCTGTAAAAGCTCCCTTTAAAGAGAGAAAGGAAAAAAAAGAAAGAGACACTCACTGTTTTTATTAAAAAAGAAAAGAAAAAAAAAAAAAGTTAATCAGTTCCCTTTAGTTCTGTCTTGCAAGCGAGCGTTTGCAAACATGAAAACGTCTCTTGGGTTGGACTTCCAGCCCTCTCTCCCCTCTCCCGTCCTCCCCAAACCCGCCCCGTGGTAGCATATCCTGAGAGCATCCTACAATCATTTGAGTTTTCGTTCACCCACGCTCGGGTGGGTTTCTCTTGGGGACGTTTCGGTGGGAGGACTGCTGCTCGCACATAAAGTACACCGTGACCTTCCGAAGTAACTACCTGACTAAATAGTCCCAATCACGTCGTAAGGGGAAAAGTGCATTAGGCTCGTATTGAGGAAAACTACCTAATTTTGAATAAGTAGCTCTGCACTTTTCTTTTTTTTGTATTATTATTTTTTTTTCCTTTATCTTTTCTTTTAATTATTGTTAGGAAAGTACCATAACTAACAGCTACACTAACAAAAGGTAAAACAGCAAGCGAGGGGGAAAAAAAAGATGTGCCACAAACCACTACAATCCACAGCAATGAGTCGTACTACCTATTTTTCAGACTACCTATATATCTTGCTCCGCCTACCTATCTTCGAAAGTATGCTGTATTTTAGTAGTCAGAAGAAGATAACGTACTAATGTGAATTGCAAAACGCTTTTAGAAACATAAACGCAGTCGTTCGAAAAGCACGCATCGATAGCTTTGGTATAGAATTTGGTACCGTAAAGGCTGAATATATTTAAATTTAAAATAATATATTTATTCCAAAGCAATTATTAATGAAAACCATATGCTGCAATATATCTCTGTCCGCGAACCTTTACTCTCTGGAGTGAGGGAGCGAACGCACACGCCAATATTGTACAAAGCGGTTTAATATCTACCGTGGGCTTCTACCTTAGGCTGCCTCTGCTCAAGGCCGTTTCCTTATCCTGGGTTGATCTTACTCAATATAGCTGAAAGTGTTCTTGGCAAAGCGAATTTAAATGACCATGTAATCGCCTTTCAAATATCTGTTTGTCCTGATGATCCCAACGTGTTAATATGTAATACCGTGAATTTTCCTAAGATAGCAGATATTGTATATTTGAACGATTTTTTTTTTTTTTTTTTTTTTTTTGTCATTTATATTTGTCTTGGAGCTCATTTGTAAGACCATGTCATAAATTGGGAAGTATGTAATTAATTGGGAAACTTTGTCGCATGACGTATCGTTCAGATCTCTGTATAAACCCGTCTCGAAGGTTTGGCTAAAGTTTATTCAAACAATTGTATGTCACAATGTGTTTCGATGTGTTCGTTGTGAACATTTGGATATGCCGTGTAAGTATTGGAAGTGGAAAAAAAAAATGTCTGTGAACTCTCTTTGGAAGTGATCCCGTGTTCAAGTATCCCCCACGATAAATGTGTTTTATGTCACCCGGAAAATAAAGATGCTTGTTGACAATTCATTGTGCTTTTATTTTTATTAGGGAAACAGTTCGAAGGGAGAATAAAAAATAATTCACACGCGCAAATAAAGAATTTCGACAACATTATTATTATTATTTTTCCCCCATGATCGAAAGGAATAAAATAATCCGAGGTGACGAATGGCCAGCGATCAGTCAATTTCTCTACCTCGACTTCGACTTTTTTTTTTTTTTTTCCTCTCTCTCTCTCTTTTAAAATTAATTTATTTATTTCTTCCAGCGCGGTTGATTAATAAAGCGGAAAGCTTCTTTATGGCCGGGCTTCCTTCCACCGTGCTTCGGGCTCCTCTAGAAAGCCCGAGCCCGGCCCAGGCGACCGTGACAGAGCCCCATTGGCACGTAGGGAAACAAGATTTAGGAAGGAGCAAAAAGTGAGGGGCGAAACTTCCCGAGGTGAACGCTCGGCTGCGGGCAGGCGGCTTTCCGGGGCCGGGGGGCACGGGAATGGGGCTAAAAAAAGGGGAAAAACAGCCCCGCTTTAGGAATGAGATCCATTCTGCTGTGTAGCACGCGACGTCGAGGCGAGAAAGTGTTTTCAGTGACGAAAGAAAAAAAAAAGTCAGAAATCAAAAATCGGAAATTAAAAATTAAAAAATAAAGCAAAAAAAATTATTTTTTTTAGAAACCCGAAAAGCGCCTTTATTCGGGCGGCCGAACGCGGAGCAGAACGGGAGCATCGTCTGAGCTGAAGTTCCCCTTCACCGCCGCGCTCGGTCCCCGCCGATGGACTAATTGCAATTTTAATAAAATTAGTGCGAACTCCAGGTCTGGTAAAAAAAAAAAAAAAAAAAAAAAAAAAAAAACTCCGGGGCTGCGTCTGTGGTAAGATGGCGCCTCTCTAAGACCTGCCTCTTCTTAGTGATGAGGAAAAGGCCATAAATCCGTTGTTGTTTATGAAAATTTACAACTTTGCAATACAACTTTATGAGTTGTTCGGTTTTTCCATTGGTCGTTGTCGGTCATGTGGATGGTAACCGTGAACATGAACTTTTTTATAATTTCCCTTGCGAGAATAGAGCCGCATTCTTTTGCTGAGCTCTGTCCTGCTTCGGATCTCTCTGGCTTTCAATCCCCATTTCATTTGCTCTTTGTAAGGCAATAGTGAACAAAGTGTGCGGAGGTTCGGCATAAGCAGCCGCCTAGAACACAGATCCGGGATGGCAATTTCCAGTTCCCCCGCTGGAAGGTGTGGCATATTGGATTCAAAGCACTGGCGTGGCAGATTTTCAACTTGCAACCTGGCTAATTTCCTGCTTCTTCTGGCACCAAAAGGAGGGCGATTCGTCTCCTGTGCAGCCAAAGCGACAGCTGTCAAAGTCGCAGGGGCTCCTGTGAGCCAGAACCTAAAAGGTGAGAAATGTATATGACACTGCCGTAAGCAGGGAAACATGCTTTAATACGGGGAGATATTAGACGTGTGCAATTAAAGCGAATGGGAATGTGAGCGGCCAGAAATAGACGCGGTCGCAGCTCGGTTCCTTTCGGTTTAACCTGTGCATGCGGAGATGCTGAATAAAACGCCGATTTGCTATTATTTATTCGGGAAGCGTGGATTTTTCACCAAGTTTATTTCTGTTGGCGTTTGCCAGGGGGTCGCTATGGCATTCCGAATATTTTCTAAGAATTCAGGTTTACAGCATCAGTCTGGGAGGATTACTGTTATTATTATTATTTTTTGCCGACAAGGGGGGGGGGGGGGGCGAGAGGGGGGGGATGATTTATATATGTGTATCAAAGCAATATTTTTCTTTCGCAGCATTAACTTTAAGCTCCATCGCGGCAGATGAAATTTAGATGTGATTTATCTGTAATCATTTTAAGGCTGTTTTGGAGGGGGGAAGGAGGGGGGGTGGAATCACGGCGCGACGCTGCTGTGTCCGGCGGAAGGTTCTGCCCTGAACGCGGCTGTGCCTTTGGTTGTGTCTCTTGGATGGTCGCCGCGGAGCCGTGGCGCAGCGCTCGGGCGGCGGCAGCGCTCAGCCCGGCTGCGCGGAGCGGTGCGGGGATCGCGGAGCCGAACTCATTCTCCCCTCGCTGTGAGCGGGGAGAGGGCGCGGGCCCCTAACCCCCAACCTCCGGGGAAAGCTCTCGGGCCCCCGCCGCCGCCCCTCGGTGACAGCCATCACGGATGAGCGGCTCGCAGCGCTGTTTGTGCCGCCGAAGCCTCGCATTTGCATTGCATTGCGGTACCCGGCGGAGTGGGGCTGCGGCGAGCGGCGGATTATTTATTGCGGGCGGCGGTGCTCAGTGCTGCCACGGCGTGGCCGAGCGGCGGAGGCGGGCACAGGGCGCGGGGCAGCGCCGGGAGACTGCGCCGCTGCTGCCGGCACCGCGCAGGGGCTTAACCCCAGCCTCCCCCCATCCAAAAATATATATATTAAAAAAGAGATATATTTTTAACAATGAAATCCTGCCTACCGCATCTCTACGGAGCATCGCTCCCGTGGGCCGATATTGCGCTGCCCCCTCCCTTCGCTGTGCCCTCGGTGTGTGTGTGTGTGCATGTGTGTGAACCGAGGGCGGCCCTCGGTCTGTGCCCCCCGGGCTGCCCCCAAGTGTCCCTCGGGTCAGAGCGGCCGCTTGGCCGGCCCGGAGCGCTTGGATTCGAGCTCTTGGTTAAAGGCTTGGGAGCGGGGGGGGGGGGGGGGGGGGGGAAGGGAACGCTGCCGAGCAGAGAATGGTTTCTAAGAGGTTTTGTGCACGAGGAGAAGGAGGATTTTGGGGTGAGGAGGGGAAGTGCTCCCGCACCTGTACCTGTGGATGAAGAGAAGGGTACGCGGGATGCAGGGAGCTCTGCAAACAAACGCACGGCCGGCAGATACCGGGGGCTGAAGCGCGGGCTCTGTGGCAAAATGCTGCGGCTGCCTTCTGCTTCCCTGCAGGAAAACTGCAGTGAATGTGGCCGGGCAGGCAGAACTCGGGGTGCCGGTATTCGGGGTGCGCGAGGGCAGGGGGAGGAGCGCAGAGGACGTGCAGTTATGAGTGCGGCACTGAGCGCAGCGCCGAGCGTTCGGCTGTCACCGAAACGGCTCAGACCGCGGCCCGGCCGCACAGAGGAGAGCGCTGAGTGCCTTCGGATGTTATGAGGGCAACGAAGAAATGGTTTTGCTGCCCGCGGCCGGGATGTGGACGGTTCGGTTTGGATGCGAGCGATAACTCGAGGGAGAGAAGGAAAAACCAAAAGAAATAAATAAAAGAGAGAGAGAGAGATAAATCAGTGCACAAGCAATGCTGCAAAACGTAAATAAAAGAGAGCCTTGCGCGACTTTTTAAACGTTGGTCTCCGTGCGGTGGATTCACACAAAGGCCGCCCGAGCACAACTTTTTAAAGTAGGGCCGCTGCGCTCTGCTCGCCCCGAATATTGATGTTTCATGGCGCGTTTTCGTTCTGCCCCACGTTGGGAGAAATCCTCTCGTTTTAAACCTCTTTGTGCTCACCGCGCTGGGTGCTGGGCTGCTGCCGTTCCCCCTTTTTATAGCCCTATTTGCAGAGAGCACAAAACTTTCCTGGGGAAGGCAAACACGCGTTTCCCAATGAGCCCGCAGCTCAGAGCCGGCGTTCTGCCAGGTGTGGCCGCGGGTCGGCCGGCACCGGGAGTTTAAGGAAGTTGAAAAAAAAAATTGGAGGCAATCAACATCTGAATGTGAAAGTCCAGCTGAGGCCGCGAACAATACGAACTATTGTGGGGCGACGTTTTAACTCGCTGCTGTTTTATAGGTATCGTAATCAGCCCCCGGAAATGAGATAAATAGTCCTCCGACAACAACAGAACTCTCGGGTTAAAGCTGCTTTAGGAAACGGGGCTCGCACGAATACCACTTTCCGGCGGAGAGCGTTTAAAAATAGGATATTGGCTGTGTTGTAACGGGAACACGCACGGCTCGGGGTGTGCCCTCCTCCTCAGGAACCGCGGGGTTACGGCTCCGCCGTGCGCATCGCGGCGAATTTCATCAACACTGTTACTATCCCAGCCCTGGGCCGGGAGTGAGATTTCCGCTACGGGTAACTGCCATGTTGAAAAATGAACGTGGAAATGTTTGTTTCGCGTTGTTGGCTTTTTTTTTTTTTTTTTTTTTTCCCCTCTCTCTTAAAGACACACATCCGTGTTTAATCAAATTATTTTAAAGCTACGACGAAAGCGATTGGCTTCTATTGACTCGTTAGCAGGCCTTTATTAATTAGGGATAGTCCCGCCAGCTCGTTGTTGGTTTCGGATGTTGGGTTCCTTCGGCCTGGCAGCGGCCGGGGTGGGGAGTGAGGATGGCCGACACGTGGAGGTGTATCGGGGCTGTGCGCGGGGGATCGCCCGTCCTTTCTCAGCCCGTTCTCGGACACTGGGGCGGAACACCCCCTCCCCGCAGGCCTCATTTCCCCGCTCGGGCCCACAGCTCGCCGTTAATTGCCGGAGCGCTCATTAACACCCGGGACCGGGCCCACGCGGGAGGCGCAGCCTCACACAAAGCTGGCGCCTGGGCGGGAAGCCCCATCGGAGGGGGGATTTCAGCACATCACCTCCAGCCCGGCGGCCTCGGCCCCAGCGCCGCGGTGGGGACGGCGGCGGGGTGCGGTCTCTCTCCCACCGGCAGAGCCCCTCCGGCGCCGCGCTGCCCCTTCCACGCTCCAAACTTTCCCTCCGCAGCATCCATCATCGCCCGCCCCCTCCCCAGGGCCGGGGCCCGGCGATCGCCCACTCCTCCTCGGCGCTGCGCGGCGACAACTTTTACGGGAGGCTCCTCTCTCCTACCACCCCCCCCGCGGCCCCCCTTCCTCCCTCCGACCACCGAAGGAGGGGGCTCCGCGTCCCCCGCTGTCACCCGCGCGCCGCCGTTCTCACGGCGGGATCCCCGAGGGGCGGTCCGCCGGGCGGGGGCGCGGTCGGTCCCCGCAGGCCGTGGGCGCGGGGCGGCGCGGGGCGGCGCGGCGGGGCCGGGGCTGTCGGTAACTTCGCAGCGCGGTGGCGGCGGCCCCGGGGGAGCGGGCGCCGCTCGCGCTCCCATTGGCCGCCCCGCCGTCAGCTGCTCCTATTTTCTGCTGTCGCTTTTGGCGCTCGGCCATCCAGAAACAAACCACTTCGATGACTACTAATAGTTATAGCCAGATGTACTAATACACAACAAATCACGGTCCGGGAGAGGGGAGAGCAAATGAGTTCCTATTTCGTGAATCCCACTTTCCCCGGGAGCCTGCCCGCTGGCCAGGACTCCTTCCTCGGGCAGATCCCCCTGTACCCGGCGGGCTATGATGCTCTGAGGCATTTTCCGGCTTCGTACGGGGCGAACAGCCTGCAGGACAAGACCTACACCTCACCTTGTTTCTACCAACAGTCCAACACCGTCATTGCTTGCAATCGGGCTTCCTATGAGTACGGAGCCTCCTGTTTCTATTCAGACAAGGAAATTAGTAGCGCCTCTCCCTCCGGCAGTGGCAAGCAGAGGGGACACGGGGACTATCTGCACTTTTCTTCCGAGCAACAATACAAATCCAACGGCGTGCAAAGCAAAATTGTGAATGACGAGGGCACCGACCGGAAGTACACGAGCCCTGTTTACCCCTGGATGCAGCGGATGAACTCCTGTGCCGGTAAGTGACTGAGCGCAGCCGAAGGGAAGAGGAACCAAAAGTTTCTTTCCCCCGGATTTTTTTGTTTGTTTGTTTGTTTTGGTTGTTTGTTTTAGGTAAACTCGGGCTGCCGGGGGGGCAATGGTTCCGCAGGCACCCGCTCGGATAGGACCTGGCATACTGGCACCCTGGGAGCAGCGGCCGGGAGCCCAGCCTGGTGAAATGGGCAAAAAAATTAAAGGCAATAGAAGAGACGGAGCAAAGCCCTTTCCCCAGTCTTCTAAAGCCACCCCAAAGCTCCGCTCCTACATTGTCAGAGAGCGATGCAAGGAATATGCCCTCTGCACTGAGGATCCAATGCATTTGTGGCACATTCCTCATCGCCCCCCTCCCCCAGCTCATTAGTATTGGATATTGAGAGCACGTTTCGGGGCCGCACTCCCATGGCATCGCAGATTTTCTCTGCCTTACAAAGTGAACTGCATGGGATCAAACCGTTCTGGCTAGGAGTGGTGCTGGGGAAAGGAGGGGTCCTATCGGGGAGGCACCTATTTTTGATAATCCCATTATCACATTTGCTTGCATTATTTGCGAATCAGTCCCGGAGTGAGAACCCCTCCCACGTTTATGGTCGTTGGACTATGGGTTGTATTTCTTTTTTTTTTTTTTCTTTTTTTTTGGTGGGGGGGGGGGGGGGGTGGTGAGGGGGGAAGTTAAACTTTTAGCAGGACCATTCTGATGCTGCTTTGCATTGGAGGGCAATAAATTCCGGAGCAAATGGCAAAGGCCGTTCTATGATCTTTAGCTGATGTCTATCATTATGCTTAAATTACAGCTCCTCTGTAGCTATAGAGCAATAGAGCGTGTTTGTGTCAGCACACACACGCACACACATGCACACACACGCACAGCCCTGCCCGCACACGTGTGTGTGCGTGTATGTGTGTGTGTGTGCACGCAGCCTCTCCGCACCCGAGTAGGGTGCTACCTACAGTTCTCCCCCCCTCCCGCCCCCACCTTACGGCCCCTTTGTATCACAGCCACCCCATGAGCACGTCCGCACCCTCAGCCGTTCAGGCAGGAAGAAAGGGGGACAAAAAAGCCCCAGCGGCCCCCTCCTCTCCCACTCCCCCACCCCCACCCCTCCACCCCCCCCCCCCGCGAAAAGCGGCACGGCTTTGTGGTCTGAAAGCACTGGGCCCTGTCCAACACGCTCGTTTTGTCTTTACTTCTGCAGGTACAGTATATGGAGCTCATGGGAGACGAGGGAGGCAGACTTACACCCGCTACCAAACGCTAGAGTTAGAGAAGGAGTTCCATTTTAACAGATACTTAACCCGAAGACGACGCATTGAGATTGCGAACGCTCTCTGCCTTACCGAGCGCCAGATTAAAATATGGTTTCAAAACAGGCGGATGAAATGGAAAAAGGAAAACAAATTCATAAATTCCACACAGCCCGGCAGCGACGAAACAGAGGAAAAGTCAGGGGAGTAGAACCGTGTTTAATAAATGCTACCAGGCCCGTCCTTAGCGCTTGCTGTTATATTGTTATTTACCTTGTGCTCCTTCTGCTACTAAAATCGCATAGGTTTGTCACAGCCTATTAATCCCCACAGGCTGATGAACATCTGCGATCAGCCGGGACTTGCTCTAAGACATGCACAAGTCTGAGCTTTCGAGCTACGGCCGTGTACATAGATAAGAACCGCTTCTGCCACGAGTAGATGGCGTTGCTTAAAACATTCAGAGACCTGGCCCAGATTGTAAAATATTTGGGTATTTATCTGCGTGCGCGAGAGTGTCCTTGGAGTGCCTGTGTGAGAACCGACCCATGGGGGACTGTTATTATTATCGTGCGTGTGTGATTGTGAACATTCATGCTGTAGAAATATGAGAGATGGTAGAAAATCTCGGGTTTATCTTTTTACCTGCTCCCGCTACATCGGGCCGCCTCGATACGATGTGTTCAGGATTTTATGGTCCGTAGGGGAGGGAAAAAAAAAGTTTTACACGACTGTAGGATATTTAAGTAGAAAAAAAAAGCAGAAAAAAGTCATTGTAAAAAAATCGTTGTATAGAAACTTGGGTATAAGCTTGCGGATAATGCGAAAATTAATTGCAGGGACACTTCTAAATGCCACTAAACTGACCCCAGTCTGCACTACTGATACCGAGTAAGAGCTCGGTGACAAACTTTAGGACGAGAGAGAGGAGAGGCTTTGAAGGGGCGAATTTCTGTGGTTCCCGTTGAGCTCGCACTGAGATTTCAGTGAGCTCAGCTCTGCACTGAATTATGGACTTCATTTCTTGGGGATTCGAGGGTTTGGATCCGTCTTTCTTTCTTTTTTATTTTATTTTGTTTTCCCTTACCATCTTTTGAACTAAAAGGAAAGAGTCGATCATATTATCTCGGGGATATTTTCCCCCGCTTTGTGGTACCTTAATTTACATCCGCATTTCCTAGCACTGGGAAAAAAAAAAGAAAAAAAAAAAAAAAAGGAAAAAAAAAAAGGGAAAAAAAAAGATATTTTAAAGAGATACAGCTGCGATAGCACGGTTCCATTTCGGGTTCTGTGTAAGGAACAGAATTGCAGCGGTTGATATGTACGTTCTATCTCTATATGTTGTATTGTTTGCGTGTGAGTGTGCTGTGAGGCTGTGCACAAACCCACTTGTGTGCGCACCGAGGCTCTTTTGTTTGGGAGGCAGCGCAATTTGGGCTACCGCTCTCAACATTTCACAAGCCAGATTCCAAAATCCTACTGCAAAATGGCCACCAACGGATTTATGGTATTTTTTTTTTTTTTTTTTTGCTGGGAGGCAGAAAAGTAGCACCGACACCGACCGCCTGCGATCCGCCCGCTAGCTAGGGAAGCGCCGCACAGCTCTCATCCCGCAGAGCTACCTGCCGCTGCGGAGCGGCGGGACCCGCTCGCCTCTCGAAACCTCCGCCGCGGGAAAACGGTACAAAAAAACACATATCGTAACGCGGATCGTGCGAGGGACGTGACCGCCGCCAGCGCCGGGGACGGAGCACGCGGCGATCGCGGCCCGCCTCGCACGAGCATCACCCCGCGGAGGCGGCGAGGCGCTCCCCTCGCGGCCCCTGGGCTGCCCCGCCGCCCGCCCGCGCCCCTCTGCCTCCGCTCCCGTTCCGCGTCGCCGTCGGGGGCCGTCACCCCGCGCCGACCCCGCTCCGCGCCGCCATCCCCCGCGCCGCCAGCGGGTGGCGCTCGAGGCCGGCGGACGGGCGGCGGCGGTGGCGGTGGCGCGCGGCGGCGGCGCGCCCCGGGCCGCCCGCGCCCTCCCAGCTCCCCCACCAGTGCACGAGTTTACCTCTAGAGGTCATCAGGCAGGATTTACGACTGGACAACAAAAGCACGTGATTTGAAGCCGTACCCCATATTTGGGTGCCTACGTAGGAGGGAACCAAGTACATGTCCCAGTCATTTCCATAATTCATCATAAATTGTGCAAGGGTGCTATAGACGCACAAAACGACCAAGAGCCACAAATCAAGCACACATATCAAAAAACAAATGAGCTCTTATTTTGTAAACTCATTTTGCGGTCGCTATCCAAATGGCCCGGACTACCAGTTACATAATTATGGAGATCACAGCTCGGTGAGCGAGCAATACAGGGACTCCGCCAGCATGCACTCCGGCAGGTACGGATACGGCTACAATGGCATGGACCTCAGCGTCGGGCGCTCCGCTTCCACCCACTTTGGTGCCAGCGAGAGAGCCCGCTCTTACCCGGCCAACAGCACCTCTGCCTCGACAGAGCCCAGGTACAGCCAGTCCGCGGCCGCTTCCCACTCGCCTCCCCCCGACCCCCTGCCCTGCACCGCCGTGGCCGCTTCGCCCGTCAGCGAGAGTCACCACGGGGTGAAAAACTCCCTGGGCAACTCCAGCAGCACTTCGTCCAATTCCAGCAGCAGCACGCACATCAGCAGGGACGGGGTTGGCACCTCGTCTGGCACCGAGGAAGACACTCCGGCGAGCAGCGAGCAGGCAAGTGCCCCGAGCGACCAAAGCACAGCACAGCCTTCCCAGCCCCAGATCTACCCTTGGATGCGAAAGCTGCACATAAGTCATGGTAAAGCAAATACCCTGTTCTTTCTTTATTTCTCTGGAGGAAAAGCAGAATTGAATGTAAAGCCGGTGTCCGTGCCGAGCGAGGTCGGGGACAGGGGGAGAGGAGGGCGTGGGAGCGCGCAACCCCCGCTCCCTGTACGGGAGCTCCCCCCGGAGAGCGGCAGCGCCCGGCCCCGACCCAGCGCCCGGCCGGCTCTCGGGGAGCGGGGGGCTGCGGGAGCCTTTCTCGGAGCGGGACCGCTCCTGGCTTTGCCCTTCCGGGGGGACCCTCCGCCGGGAACGGCGCTGCCGACCCTATTTGTGTTCCCGAGCCGAATTGAAAAGAGAATAGCAGGGGGCGAGGAGGGCAGCTCTCGCCGCCGGGAAGGCGAGGGGAGGAGGAGGGGGAGCACCGCCCTGACCGCGGGGAGCGGGCGGAGGGGTGCGGAGAGCCCCGGCCCCGCTACCTGCCGCGCCCGGCCCGCCGGGGAGCGCCGGGGGTTCGCCGCCTCCCGGAGCTCCGCCGTGGGAAAGGGCTGCGCGCCTCCGCCTCGCTCCGCGGCCCCGAGAGCCCGGCGTGCACCGCAGGCGTCCTCCGCAGAGCCGAGCCGGGGGAGGAGAGAGGGGGATTCGCCTGGAAAACGCGCTAAAATCCCTTTTGTAGAAAGAGCGAAACCGAAATCCGAGCGGAAACTTAGCACGGCCGCCAGGTCCCCCTCCCCCAAAGGCTTTTCTAAAGGGGCAGGAGGGGGAAACTTGTTGAGCATTTCTCCAGCCTGGCAACAAAACCGAGCCGGGCTGAGGATAACGGTCCTGGTGGCTCGGAGCTGCAGGGAGACACGAGGGCTCCACGTCGCTGCTGGGAATCTAAACGCTGTACTTTTCTCTTCCAGACAACATAGGGGGACCAGAAGGGAAAAGGGCTCGGACTGCTTACACCCGGTATCAGACCTTGGAGCTGGAAAAGGAATTTCACTTCAATAGATACCTGACCCGCAGAAGAAGGATTGAAATAGCACATGCTCTTTGCCTCTCAGAGAGACAAATAAAGATCTGGTTCCAAAACAGGAGAATGAAATGGAAAAAGGATAATAAGCTGAAAAGTATGAGCATGGCAGCTGCAGGGGGGGCATTCCGTCCCTAAGCATTTGATCAATTAAAAGTACTGAGCAGTATTAGCTGACCCTGCGTCTCATGTCAGTACTAAGTTGACTTTCTAAAACTTCCTTGTGTTACTTCTGTGAAGAAACCCTGTTCTTGTCGCCCTTATTCATCTTTTAATCATGAGCCTGTTTATTACCATTCTCTCGCGTGTATAAGTAGATCTGCTTTTATCGTACATTTCTTTGTCTTGAATGGCTTTGTCTTGAAAAAATAATAGATGTTTTAACTTATTTATATGAAGCAAGCTGTGTTACTTGAAGTAACTGTTAAAAAAAAAAAGAAAAAGAAAAAAGAACAAAAAAAAAAAAAAAAAAAAAAAAGGGAAAAAAAGAGAGAGAGAGAGAAAGAAACCCTCCCCCGGTTTAGTACAAATGTTATGTGTTGCACTCAACCTGCTTAACTGTGCATGTGTGGTCAAGTGTTAATGTCCGTATAGCTCCAAGCTGTTAAAAATATTTTTATTCAAACTACCTATATAATTTCTGTGTAATTAATGCTGTCGTAGAGGTGAAATGATGAAATCAACTGAACTTGTCCTACGTGTAGTGAATAGTGAATCTGTGACGAAAACTGTGATTCCAAGCAGTATGTCCTTGCTGTGCCTTTGTATATGACTCTTTGCACGAACTCTTAGAAGTGGCTCTTATTAAGCGCAGCTTCTGTGATGTATGTTTGGTTTTGTTTTTTTTGTTTTGTTTTTTGTTTTTTTGTTTTTGGTTTTTTTTTTGGTGGTCAGAGTTACAAATATAGTCAAAGTCTGGCTGTTTGAGCAAACTGTGAGCAGCTTTTTTTTTTTCTTTTTTCTTTTTTTTTTAATATTTGTTTTTTTAAAAAAGAAAAAGAAAAAAAAAAAAAAAAAAACAACAAACCTGACTGGAAATCGACAAAAAAAAAAAAATTGATGATGATAATAATAATAATAATAATAAACTTTCTATTGTAAAGTTTTCGTGATCTGGTTTGTGCAAAGCAAAGAGCTGCGCTGCCTCTGCGCGCTCCACGGGCCCGCGCGCAGCGCCTGAGCGCGTTCACCTGAGCGGCCGGGCTGCGCTGCTCCGGGAGCGCTGCTGCTGTGCTGCTGCTGCTGCAAAGTTGGAGCAGAAGTTCCTCCTTTAATGGCCGCTCGCTAAGGTGGAAAGCCGCCTCTCAAGGACCGCGATCGACAGCCTTTGTGGGCTAAGCGAGCGTTAGCCGGTCGCTGATGGCTGAACAAAACTTGTGCTTTGTTAAAACACGCTGCTAAGTCCGAGGCGTGCTCGCCCCGCTCTAGCTTTTCTCCTGTGGTCGCCTTAAGTATCTTTGCGGGGCGGCCACGTTAGAGCCCTCTGCGCCTATTAGTAACACTCGATCGCCACGTTCCCACTTTTCTCCCTTTACGGATTTTTTTTTTGCTTTCTTCGCTACTACGGTTAGTTTTCTATAAGCGCGAAGTTACTTACCCCGTCAGAGCTTGAATGGTTAACTCTTCCCAGCTTCTAAGAGCAACTACAGATTTGCACATTTACTGACCGGTTACATTGATGCCTTCCCTTAAAAGTTATAAAACAGTAAACTTTATAAGCCCCAGTTCCGGCTATATGACATTTGGGTGCCAAATGAATAGGGTTTTGTCTATGAATTAGATCGTAAAATCATCCATAGCACAGACAGATAGGCTCACTGGCTATAAAAAGTCACGTGGTGCCATTAAAGTAAGTTTTATGGTTTTGGGGAGTTGACATCCAACATTATATACCACATAACATATAATCTCACTGACGCTGGACTTCATTTGACTCTTTTGCAGGCTACGTGTGCCTCCTGGCCATTCACATTGTCACTTTTAGGTACAGAAGTATCCAAACCACAAGTTCTCAATACTGTGTGAAAAAATGGCTCCCTGCAAATCGAGGTAAGTTTTGTGCACAAGTTCCTTAAAGTTTCTCTGTGCCGGGGGAGCCGAGGCTCCTGCTCGCTCTTTCTCTTCCCCTTCCCCTCTTCCTGTGCCGAGGTTCGGGGCTGTCCCCCCACCCGGGGCAGCGCACGCAGCCCCAGGTTGAGCGCAGTGCTGCGCAGTGCCCCAGCCCCGCTCCCGCGGCTGCGAGCGCTCTATTTTAGCGATCAAATCAAAGTAAACCACAATAAGCGACTTTGGCAGAGATGGATTTTGGGGCCTAGCTTTAATCACTTGGACTACCGCAGAAGATAATTACTTCCTTCGCTCCAATAGACTCTCCAAGTTTGGAGAGGTTTTGTTTAGCAAGGAGTACTTACTGCGGGCGATTAAAAAAAAAAAGAAAACAAAGTAGATAGGGCTTGATACGATCTGGGCAGTGCCTTCAGTAGGCACGATAGGGGTGGAGGCGTGATGATATGGTAATCATCTTCGCATTGGTGAAATGTGTTGCACATCAGAGCAAGTATTAAAATGGCACGGAGCGTGCTGGAGTGCTTAAGATTCCTCTTTTCTGCACTGGGTCGTGTGGGAAGCTTTAGCTATGTAGCTAAGCCCATCCGCGAGCGTGTGCTGTGCTCCGGGGGTGTGCATTTATAACTCCACTGCAACTTCTTTTTTTAGCTTTTTTCCCCCCAGCTTCTATCTGTAAATATAAGAATATAAGTGCGTTCGAGTGATGCGCGTGTATGCATGCATGTTCCGATCTGTGTGTACCCCTGTGTAAATCCGAGCACATGCCTCCGTTCTTGTGCTATTGGTGTCTTTATGTGTACAAAGGGTGTGTATGTGTGTACACATATATACGTTCCAGAGCCTTTTTTTTTTTTTTTTTTTTTTTTTAAGCAAACCAATTGAGTGTAACTCGTAGCATTAATACAAGAGACCACAGGTCATTAGAGTACTTCAAATTATGAAATACGGGCTTGGTTTATTGAAGACTGTAAATATCCCCAATGCTCTGCTCTCTCCCTCTGCCTTATATTGCTGGCTGCCATTGTGGGGTAGGCCCCAGCTGCGTGTTTACTTCCACATTCTTTTTATTTAAGTGGACTGTTCTCACTAGAGTGTGATTACTCAGCAATAAACTTTATGGCCGGATTTAACTTCAGTCTTTGAATTTCCAGGACTTGAATGAAAGGGTGAAAGGAGCTCTGTCTCTCTTTGGTAGCTGCAAGGCCTGATCCTTACCCTCAGAACGAGTGATCTCAGGGGTGTGACGGACCGGTGGGGGCCGGGGCGGAGATCTGAGAACGAGCTCCTAAACGCGTCTGTACCCAACTTCGCTGTGAGAACCTCGTTCTCCGCTCGGGTTTGGAGTAGTAGGGATTCAACGCAATCCCCTCTGCAGATTGCATTGTTTTCCTCGATGTGTCATAAACTCGAGTTTCAAGAAGAACGGGGCGGCGTGATGGGAGATGGGAGCCAGGCTTTGTTTGATATTGCCCCTGCTATCCCATGGCCCGAGTGGTGCGGTGCGATGCGGGCTCTGCGTGGCACTGCGAGCGAAAGGGAAGACGGGGCTACGGGTGGGGCAGGTCGCTCTGGACCTCTGCAGGGTCTGCCCAAGGTCCACCACCAGCATTGCTGTCTGATTTCCCACCCATTCGCCTTAAATGTTAAAGAGACGCTCGCATCTAAGGTTGCAGCAGCTAAAAGATTTCACCGTTTTACAAATATTTAATATTTGGAGTCAACCCCCAGTGTAAGATAAATGAAGTCCCAAGCCTTTGTGTCTGCGGATCGCTCTGTGAGCACTAAACAAATACATATGCATATACTTTGTATTTAAAAAAAAAGATAATAATAATGGGAAAGGCTTTAAAAGCACAGACCCAAATACACATTCGAAAATCATTTCCGTCATAAACAGCTGGGGATTTTATAGCTCGCTAGCTGTCAGCTTCATCAATAGGAATACCAGAAAGTTTTATATGATAGGCGTGCACTAGATTATATTATACGCCATAAAAATTTTATAGTAGGAGGCAAAGGAATGCAAATGCTTTAAAAGTTTGTGCTCCTTTCATATGCGGGTCATTTTCCGTAGGAGAAACCTTTGCTTGTTACAGGGAACCATTCCGGGCGCAAACCGTTCCCGATTACTCAATACACAACAACACCGTGTTGCTTCAAGTGCCTGGTTAACACACAAACACGTCCACGCACACACCCGCTCAACTCCTGCTTTAGGAACCTGGATGCCATCTCGGGTTGTAATGGTCTGCAGCGAAAAGCTTTGCTCCTGTTATTTTCACATTTCTGTATGCGGTTTCTAGAGCGCATTCTCGCAATGCTGTGGACAGAAATTCAAGAGCTATGGGAAAGGAAAAGATCACAAAAGCCCATAAGCGTCTAAACCCGCCCGCACTGCAAGAAACTCTCTAACAACGAGAGAAACTTCGCTGGAAATGACAACTTCTCAGTAGATTCGGCCCTCCCCCGTCCGAAGCAGAAGAGCTGAAGTCACTGCAAACAAGGAGCGCGTTCAGATTTTGCAACCCGCTTTTAAGATTCGGAACTCAAGCGACTCCACACAGCCGAACTGTGCAGAAATATTCCAAGATCCTAATTGTTTTCGGAGTGAAAAATGTCACGGAGAATAATCGCCTGGAATCGAGAGACAGAGCTCCTATCTGAGCTCTCTGCTCTTTTTTTTTTTTTTTTTTTTTTTTTTTTTTTTTTTTTTTTTGGCGCTGTGTTTTGGGGATTAATGCGTGCGAGTTTGTTTTAGTTTAGGCACAGCAAGTGGCGTTCAGAGCATTGAAATACAGTTTACTTAAGCCTTTGAAAGAAATACTTGAGTATAGTGTGTCATGTCTAAGCGTAGGGCCAATTAAAGATTAGGCAACCCTCTTAATGTGGGTAGCCAGTGACTTTGGAAGCCATAACTTTCTCTAAACCAGAAGTGTAACAATTCGCTTGAAAGTCATCCGTAAATTACAGCTCCGCTGCGCTTTCTAAGCCCTGCAAACGCCCTAATTGCAGAACATTACAGAGAAATTTTGATTCTGCCATTTTCTTACAGTTAATAAGTGTGTATCTGTGGAAGGGTGACAAAAGAAGGGTTTGCAATCTGCTCCATGGGAAATTGAATGGAACAGATCGCGAGGGGCGGATCGGGAGGTTTCGATTTCAAACCCTGAATACTGGAGCAATGCCTTTTCCCTCCCCGCAAATACAGATTTAACGCATTAGCTGCACACATAAGTAAATCTCCTCACCAAGTGAAACCATCGCTTCGCTTTCTCACCTTTCCCTTCCTGCCCTCCAAATATCCCCGATTTATTGTTAGATAGGCGCAAAAGAACACAGCTCCCACTGTCGCCTGCTCATCTTCGAAAATATTACCCCTTTTAAATGAAAGCATCCTCGCTAACGTCTCTCTGGAAGGCAAATACTCATGGACCGTCGCAGTCACATGCTCGTGGGGCTGTACGCACAAACGACATCGAATCTTATACAAAGAGAGTGTAAAATTCGCGAGGATTTCACTTTATGGCGCGCGTAAGGAATCTTTCCTGCAACCCCCCCAAAAATGGCTTTTCAATAATAATATTTGCTATGAAGGTTATTGGGTAATTATTGCAATTTTGTGGAACAGTCCTTGCTTGAGGTGAAGTCTGTCTGCGGATAACAAATGGCAGCCCGTGCAGTTCACTGCCAGGTTAAGTAAATGCAGAAAAGATAAATCTGCACACCCTAGGAATCACCAGCAGAGCTCGCTTTAGACCAAGTTCACAGTCAACTCGTTTGCCTAGACAAGGCTTCGCAAACAATTAGAGTTGTTTCTTTATGCTTAAATCAAGGAGAAATGACTAAGACCCTCGCAGCAGAGAGCTGCAGCTTTTCCCCCAACGCCGGTCCTTACGTCCTTCCAACCTCACGCCCAGAACTTACCCAGCATTTCACCTGCAATTGTAACCAAATAGCGCCTTAGAGTACAGGCTTCCCTCCAACGCTGCCGAAAGGCTGTGCAAACTGATTTAACAGCACTTTACAAAGCTGCCAGATTAAAGAAGAAGAAGAAGAAGGAAAGAAAAAAAAAAAAAAGCAATAATTAAAAATGCAAAAGTATCCGATTTCTCATCAGCGAGAAGAAGGAGGAAAAAAAAAAAAAAAAAAGCTTAGAAAGCTGGGGGGAAACGGCAGAACTATTGAAACAAACACTGCGAGTCTCTTACTCCTAAAAGAAGCTGCATAGCTTTTGTATATCTTTGTGGTTAAGGGCGTTACAACTGCAGGTCAAAAAGTTGAGGGTCAAAAGTTTACGTTTTGCACCACTCTTAGTCATTCGTCCAGACAGAGTTTGATGTCAATGTTATAGCCGAGATCTTGACTATCAGCACAAAAGATAAAATAGCTTTGAGTTACGTGTGTATCACAGTATGGACTCCAGGTGAACCCTACTGGCTGAATGACCTCAATTACCAAGGAAAGGATAGAAAATTCCTCTTTTCAAGAGTAATGCACGTTGTATTTCATCTTGAATTATCGGTCACATTTGTGTCTGAATATCTCGGGCTCAGCGCGGCAGGTAAACACGCGTGTCCCCCCACCCCAGAGCCGCCGCCGCCTCCCGGGGCCGGGGAGCGAAACGTTTCCCCTTGTTTATTATATCATAACCTGCTTTAAGAGGTTTAACGTTAAGCTTCCTCACTTTGCCAAACGGCAGGAAGATAAGATAGGAGCGGGGCAATTAACGCGCGTATCGATCCCCGCCGCGGCTTTGTTTTTGGCTCTCGTTTCTGTAACGCCATCTGAACCGCTCTTAACCGGGGCAGGACGCGGCCGTGCCGATGCGGGAGGGCTGTGCGGAGCGTTCCGGCCGCAGGAGCGCGGTGACGGCGCGGGGCTGCGGGGCCGCCTTCTGCAACCGCTGGAATACGGTGCTGGCTGCCAGAGCCGCGATTTGGATGGAGCTCCGAGCCTTCTGGAATTACCCGTCTCTTCCCAGAGGGATGGGGAGAGGCGAGGGTTGGTTTGCCTTCACTCCTCAGCTTAAAAAAAAAAAAAAAAAAAAAAAAAAAAAAAAAAAAAAAAAAAAGAATTTGGTGGAATTTTAGGGGAATTTCTTTGCGCTGAGTTATTTCCACGTTGCCGGCGTTTTGTTTTGTTTTCAGCGCTCGCGTCGGTGTCGAAGCCTTAGCCTAAAGATCTCGGCCGGGCGTGTCTGTGAGGAGAAGGGGCCGGAATCTCATGTGGGGACGGAGGGAGAGGAGACCACTGCAAATGGCAGGTTGCAGTGATGGGGATGAGGGGTGGCTGGGAGAGGGAAAGAACGTTCCGAAATATCCGCTAGCAGCTATGAAAGGTATGGAGGAGGGGACAGTGCCACGAGGAAGGAAGTCAGAGGAAGAGCGCACCTCACCACCATCCGTGCATAGCTGCCTTTCGAGCCCAAAGGCGGGAGCCTGTGCCGTCCTCCACGCACGGGCTAAGCGTGAATTATTTGCCAGGGACACAGCTGGATCATGGCAGCCGGACGATATTTCTTGGGAACACGTGCGCGTGGTGTGAGATTTCAGATCAGCCCGACTTATTGCTGGAGGCTTTGCCCGCTGTACCTGCCGGAGCGCAGCAAGGTGTGCGAGCATTTGCTCGGCGTGGGGACGTTGTTCCCGAGCTCCTGCTGCTGCTCCCTTACAGCGAGCCCTGGCACTGCCCATTTGGAGAGCCTTCCCTCACCGCAGATATTGTTTAACCTTTCACATCTAAAGTATTTATTTGGTGTAAGAGAGAAGCCTGATAACAAGCTAAAAGCCGTGGCCAAATATCTATTTTGCTAAAGAATAGCGGGCAGATTGTTTCCAAGAACAACAATGCGTCTTTGATACACCCAGAACGAAAGCTGCTACTATAACTGGGTTACTCAAGAGTAGGTGACGGAAATCCGTTTGCTTCCTTACCAAAACAATTAGCCGCTCGGATTCCATGTTTTTCAGTCTAGCCTAGGATAAAAATATCATTGAGAATATTTTCAAAGAAGTTGAAACTTCGGCTTCGGGAAATACCGAATCTTTCGAATTAGTGTCTGAATTATTCCCTTAAAATTAATATAATAAAAGGGGAAAAAAATGAATTATTTGAGGCGAGCTCTTTCTTCCCTTCGGCTCTTTGCTTTACAGCACGCTGCTCTCCGGCGTGGAAGCTCCGGCCCAAAGACCATTCATTTAAAATCCGGGCGCAAATCACGTTTTACGTGTGTTTATTTAACCACGGCGGGACAGAGCGAGCACGGCCGCCAAACACGGCGTTGTTGGGAGCAGAGCCGCTGCCGGGGGAGTCCCCGCTTCTACACAACGCTGAACTTGGGGCCCAACGGGCTCGCCCCCCAGTAGCGCCCGCGCGGAGCGAGCTGCGCGCCCGCGGAAGGCGGAGGCTGCCCCGGGGCAGTGCGATCCCCGGGAACAAAGGGGGGGAATACAGTCGATACATTCCATAACGTTTACATTTTCCCGCGATTTTTTTCTTAATTTTCCCTTAGAAGTGGTGACCTGGGCAAAGCACCCCGCTATCTAAAAGGCGCTGTTATAGACCTTTTAGAAAAACTAAGTCCAAGGCCGAGGTGAACTTCAGGTCACCGCGTCTAACAAATATGAAAATGTCGCCTGGTGAAGGGCACGCCTTGTTATTTAACAAAGACTGTCAATGTGTAAGATTAATAAGAAACAAAATGCACACGGTGTCACTTTTCGGTCACTTTGAAACTCGGGACAGCCTCGCATTCAAGAGGGGAAAGCTGGGGCTAAATATATTCAAAATGGTTCAAATCAAATTCAACCCAGCCTGCGGGTGCGATCCTTCCTCCTCCTGCCCTTCTCTGTGGTGGGTGCCCGGGCACGGCGAAAGGTTGTCTTCTATTATTATTATCATTGTTGTTGTTATTATTATTACTCTCCTCGTTCTTATCTTCTCTTTTGTAATCCGTACGGTTTAGCCGCTGACGCGGAGGGGAACGTGGTGTTTGCATGCTTCTCGAGAGAAAGGGGAACCCAGTCACCCCTTCTTTGCGTACGCATGAAGCTTCTCTCCTCGGTGCACGGCAATTAACTCTCTTACTCTCAACTTAATTCCAGTGCAGTCCCCATCTCCTCCTCGGCCGGGAGCCCCCAGCTTCAACATCGCTGATTAAAGGCTCCTTCCGCAGCTAACAGAGCCCCTGGCTCCTCTGTAAAAATAAGGGACCCGGCCTATTTTCCCTCTCCTTTTCTTTCTTTGAGAGGTTAGGATGATGCTACAAGTTTGCAAAGGGAAGTACCAGGGAGGGAAAAAAAAAAAAAAAAGAAGGGAAAGAAAAAAAAAAAAAAAAAAAAAAAAAAGGGTTTCAGAGATTGTTTATTACAGCCATAAATCTTGCAGTAAAATGTCGAAACGGCCGTGTGCAAGATAACACTTGGTGGTCTTGGCTGGGTTCTTGTTTATGATAACAAAACCACAAAGACATGGAACAGGCCTTTTGGAGGTCCTGCCTCAGCACATCTCCGCAGCCTGATAGAACCCCGCAGAAACAGGCTGAGCCCGGCACCTCGGGTCACCTTGCAGATTTACGGTCGCACACAGCACCGCATCCTTCTCCGTCCTACCCAGCGCCAGAGCCACACAGTAGAGAGGTGCAGCGAAACGAGTGATCTACGAGATCTAGTCGCGGTAAATAATAGGAAGCAGAACCAGCTCAGCTCGCCGGCACAAGGCTGAGCCTACAAATCGGGACAGTGGTTATCGTTGCGTTTTCTCATGCCTCGGGAGCACGGAGCCTGCTGTTCCGAGCTAGCCGTAGAGCTTCCGGAATTGCCTTATGGCGAGGATAACGTGCCCGGCACCGCAGGGCAATGCATCTGGTGGCGGCCAGCAGGTATTTGTGCGTGCGTGCAGCTCTGCGCCGGGAACGTGCTTTGGGCTTTGGCAATCTTTTTATTTCTTTCTTTTTTTTCTTTCTCACTCTCTCTCTCTCTCTCACTTTTTTTTTTTTTTTTTTTTTTTTTTTTTTTTTTTAAGATAATGCAGGTGGAAGCTCTGATTTTCCAATCTGGGTTGCCGTGTTGTTGTTATTTTTAATAAAGCAATCTCCTCGTTTCTGCCCAAAGTGTGCGGCTGCGTCTGTGTGCGTGTGTAACCGCATTTCCTCTCCACGCAAAGTAAATAGAGGAACTTATCTATTACCCCAGTTAAAGAGTTCCATAGATGTTCTGTTGGAAATGAGTAAGTAAATGTGTTTTAACTCTCTTTACAAATTAGCCATTCGATATATGAGCAGGAAATGAGTGATTGTTTAGATAAGTAGTCCAGTATGCCCAAGTGCTGCAAATGTTCGAACATCTTACGATCCTCCTGCAATGTGCGTGTGTCCGTGTGTGTCAAATACAGATCGATACTCCGTGCGCCTACTTGGGTAGAATAGAGCTTCAAGTGGAAGTACACGTTCCCATTATCTACAAAAGGGCTAAACACAATAATCTGAATTTCAAGCAGAGTAGCTGTTAATGTCCTATCTTTAGGAGGGCGAGATCTAAACGCGTCGTACTTAAGCCTGCTGTATTAGATGCATTTTCCCACACCGGAGAGTGAGATTACCCACTCTGCAATTATATTCTCAAAGGATGCAGTAAACATTTCTGTGGGTATATACGCTCTCCTGTAAAGGGAAAGAAAAAAAAAAATCGGATAAGTTTGCTTCTAACTTCCTATCTGCAAGAGTAGATGGCGTTCGATAGTATTTTTTTCCCTTAGAATAAGAGCGTAATTAGTTTAACCATCAAATTTCAATTACCTAAGGTCAGGGCGGATGCCTCTTTTCCCTGTGAGCTGAAAATATCGTTAACAGTCTCAGTTCCAGCAACGCAGCAGTGGCCGGGTGCCCTTTCCCTCCCTCGCCAGGCGTTCTGCGAAGGCGACAAAGATTTCTCTTGGAACTGAGAGTTCAGAAATTGAGCCAGCACCAGGCAAGCGAAGAGACAGTCTTACATTCGTAGCTGGAAAACGCAGCTCTGCGGGGAGGGATGTTCGCAGAGAGCCCCGCGGCAGCCGGTAGGAAGCGTTTATAGCACTGCGCCGCTCTCCCTCTCCTTCCCGTTATTCCCCGCTCCCCGTGTCCCCCGCACCCCACAGTACACGGAGGGGCTCCCCTCGGCCTTCCCGCGACGTCCGCGCTAACTTTGGGATCTGCTCCTCCGGCAAGCAGGCTGCAGGGGGACGGGAGCTGCCGGCTCTCGGCTCGGGGAGAGGTCGCAGAGAAGGGAGGGGGTGAGGCGACCTCCACCCCGCAGCCCCGATGGAAGGTGTTGGATGATGGGTGCGTAGAGAGCTATTGTGCAACTCCCCGCTCAGCGCCTGCCTCCCTTCTCGGGCTGCGCTCTGCTTCCCCTGCCCGCTTTCTGACACGAAAGGAAAAAAAAAAAAAAAAAAAAAAAAAGGAAGAAAAAAAAAAAACCGACTAGTGTGAGGACTGTCAGTTCTGGATTAGTTTTATCGCTCTTGACACCGCGAGTGCCGGTCGCAGCCCGGGCGAGAGGAGGCGGCGATGCCGTTGAGCAGCGGGCACCGGGCGCGGCGAGGCCCGGGGAGGAGGCGCCGGGAGCGGCCCCGCGGTGGGGCCGTGGGCGCGGAGGTGCCCTACGGCCGCTCTCCCTCCTTCCATTTCCTGATCCGGGGTCCGCGGCCCCGCGCGGTAATTGGCGCTGGCGGTCAGGTGGTGATGGTGTGTCGGGGTGCGTGCGTGTGTGTGTGTGTGTGTGTGTGTGTGTGCGCGTTGTGCGCGCTCCAGGGGTGGGAAGAGAGGAAGGGAGGGGAGTGCGGCTGGGAGGGGGAAGCCGGAGGCCCAAACTTTGGCAGCGGCGAGCACTTGACAGCGGCGGGAGGGGGAGAGGGAGGGAGTGGAAGGAGGGGGGGGGTGGGGGGGGAAGGGGAGGGGCCTCGCCGAGCCCAGAAAAACGACAACGCGAGAAAAATTAGTATTTTTGCACTTCACAAATTAATGACCATGAGTTCGTTTTTGATAAACTCCAACTACATCGAGCCCAAATTCCCTCCCTGCGAGGAGTACACGCAGCACAGCGGCAGCGCCGGCAGCTCCGCCAGCTACCACCCGCACCACCCGCACCCGCACGCCCCACCACCGCCGCCTCCGCCGCCGCCGCCGCACCTGCACGCCGCGCACCCGGGTCCCGCTCTGCCCGAGTACTTCCCGCGGCCCCGCCGGGAACCCGGCTACCAGGCTCCCGCCGCGCCGCCGGGGCCGCCGGGGCCGCCTCCCGAGGCGCTGTACCCGGCGCAGGCACCCTCTTATCCCCAGGCGCCCTACAGCTACAGCAGCGCCGGCAGCGCAGCCCCGGGCCCCGAGCAGCCGCCCCCGGGCGCCTCTCCGCCGCCGCCGCCGCCCTCCAAGGGCCACCCCGGGCCGACCCAGCCCCTGCTCCCCGGCCATGCCCTGCAGCGCCGCTGCGAAGCGGCCCCCGCCGCCGGGGCCGGCACCGGGCCGGGCTGCGCGTTGCTGCCCGACAAGAGCCTGCCCGGGCTGAAGGGGAAGGAGCCGGTGGTGTACCCCTGGATGAAGAAGATCCACGTGAGCACGGGTGAGTCGCCCGGGGCAGGGGGAGGCCGGGATGCGCCTGCAAGGAGGGAAGGGGGGAGGGAGCTGCTGGGGCCGGGATGGGTCGGTGCGTGTGTGGCTTTTTTTTTTTTTCCTCCCTCCGCGTTTCCTAATTAAAAAAAAAAAAAAAAAAAAAAAAAAAAAAAAAAAAAAAAAAGTGAGAAACCTTTTGTATCCGGGGTCCTTTATCAAAAGATTTACGAGACGCCAAACTGTTAGGGCAGTAATTATAGCCCCCATAAATTTAATTGCCCTTCAGTGGCTCTGGGCCATGTGTCTTTGAAGCTTTTCTTCTAACCCAAATGCCCATCACCATTTTTTATTGCTCCTCGATTGTCCCCGCTGCCGATAGGCTGCGAAACAATTTTTCTTGCCGTTATGTATCTGATTTGAACCCGGTGTCAAGTTATCCTCTAATGACGATGTTCCATCGCTCCCTCCCTTCTCTCCTCTCCGCGTGGCCGTGGGTGCCCGTTCAGTCAACCCCAACTACAGCGGCGGGGAGCCCAAGCGGTCCCGCACCGCCTACACCCGACAGCAGGTCCTGGAGCTGGAGAAGGAGTTCCACTTCAACCGCTACCTGACCAGGAGGCGACGCATCGAGATCGCGCACACCCTGTGCCTCTCCGAGCGCCAGGTCAAGATCTGGTTCCAGAACCGGCGCATGAAGTGGAAGAAGGACCACAAGCTGCCCAACACCAAGATGCGCTCCTCCAACCAGCCCTCGCTCGGCCAGCAGCAGGCCAAGGCACAGACACAGGGCCACCCCCGCCCGCTCGACGGGGCTGCGCCCAACGCGGCTGCGCTATAAGGGGGTTATCGGTTTTTTTTTTTTGTTTTTTGTTTTTTTTAATATATAGATCTCTATTTACCTATCTATTGGGGTTGTGCGGCCACCCGCACTGGCGGCTGGCCCTTGGGACCACGCAACTGTGTAAAACAAAGCAGGAGCAGGGAAGGAGGACGAGACGTGCCCAGGGACGGGCACACGTTGAAACCAAAACCCGGACGATTGCCTACATTGTATATAGATAATTGTTCCATGCCCATCATTTTTTTTCTATTTATGGAAACCCTCTCTTGCCCTCGCTGTAAGAGTGCTGGATGCTGTCACGGACGAATTCTCCGTACCTATGACGGACTCTTTTTTTTTTTATTTTTAATTTTAAATAGAGAACGCTTTACAAAATAAAAGACGGTTCAGACAAAGCCAGGAGCTCGGGGGACGCCCGCCCGAGGCAGTGACTCGAGTGGCGTGGGACGAGCGTGGCCGTGAGGGGCAAACACGGACCCACGAGGCACAGAGCGGACACGTTCACCTCGGGTTAGAAACTTATGGGAAGCGTCCCCTCCCGCCGTGTTGGTGTACCGGCGCTAACTTAGCTGGGTTTCGGTGTAGCCCCGCAGTAGCTGTGATATGAGTTTTTCTCCACATTCCCAATTGCATTTATTTAAAAAGAAAAAAAAAGAAAAAAAAAAAAAAAAAAAAAGCTATAAAGGCTGTGGCTGTCTTCATATTTGGCACCGTCTAAATCGTTTGGGTCCATGTACAATTTGTGGATTTTTGGTGTAATGTATACAGTGCCAGATGCTGGTAATAAAGATTATTCTGTACAAAAGAATTAAACGCTTGAAACACACACGCGTCCACTCCGTGCTGTTTCGTGCACCTTGTGCTCCGCCGCTCTCGGCACCAGGAGTGGAAAACAATGGCCTAACTTGTTGGTGTAACTTAGGATTCGTTTTGTCAATACGGTTATGGTTGCTTAAATGTAGTGCAAAGCGTCCCCCGTCCCAACTGCCGTCTGCGAGGAGAGCGCTGGGGGACGGGGAAAGCTGTCTGTACCGCACAGCGAGCCGGGTTCTCTGTAGAACTCGGGGCAGAACCGACCCGGTCCATCGCAGGGCTCTGGGCTCTGGGCTCTGTGCACCGCGCTGCAGAGGGACTGAGCTGCTGCTGGGAGCCAATGAGCTCCCATGGCGGACTGTGCTGGAGGAGAAGTCCCACATGCTCGCCACGATAACACTGTAAATCTGTAGCCGGCCGTGATTTATTCGTCCGTTTTCTTCCTATTGTGATTCCTCAACTGGCAGCACTTCTGAAGGGAAATACATGGGCGGTAACCTAAAGTTACTCTAGCTACCTCCTTCTCTTCCTTTCCCTTCCTTTCTCTTCCTTTCTCTTTCTCTCTTCCTTTCTCCCTTTCTTCCTTTCTTCCTTCCTTTCTTCCTTTCTTCCTTTCTTCCTTCCTTCCTTTCTCCCTTTCTCCCTTTCTTCCTTTCTTCCTTCCTTCCTTTCTTCCTTTCTTTCCTTCCTTCTTTCCTTCTTCTTTCCTTCTTTCTTCATTTTAAAGACAGTTTCGAACTGTATTGAGAGAGCCTTACCAGTGACACGAAAGAGGGCACAGCTCAGATGTTTATCTGACCGAGGTTCTTCACGACGAGGACAAAATGGGGTGCGAGGGGAGGCGGCTCCTCGCTGCCCCCGAAGGCTTTCTCAGCCCGAGAGATGGTAGCACAGGTCTGGAAAGGAACTCCAGTGCTGTACCTCCCCCAAAGAAGGGCCGGAGGCCGGGCCTCAGATACTTACCGCATCCATCCGACAGGGATTTGGGATCCCACCGTCAGAGGCCAGTGCCCATCGGCCCGGGGGTGCAACCGGTGGGACCCCGCAAGCATTGCTGCCGGCCCGAGGAGCGCGGAGCGCCTCGGTAAGAAATGTAATGTTTCACTGGCGGGAGTATGCTCAGCACAGCAGATACGGAGTTGTAAACACGCTGAGCAAACACTGCTGACTCCGAGCCTGGCCAACGAGCAGGCCCCGGGAGCGCTCCCACTCAGCGCTGTGTGCTGAGCCCCACGTCGCAGCCGCCTCCTCCTAGAGGGAGAGGGATACAGCTGGAAGCGGGCAGCCGCTATCTGCGGGCGTGCAGCTCCTCGTTTTGTTTATTGCTCAAATCCCTTCGCGTATCTCGAGCCAAAATTAGCACAAGCGAGCACAATTCCAGCTGAAACGTATTAACTGGCAGCGCGGGGTTGCTTTGGTGTGCAGCCTGTGCATATAAACCTGGTTTGTCCCACTGAAAAGAGAAATGAAATCACGCTGCAAATAGCATTTTTAGAGAGAACCATTAATCACCTCCTACAATAAATACTTCTTTGTAATTCAACAGCGGTTCTGAAAGGCATTCTCTTGGAAAAGTCTGTGAAGACGCAAAGGATTTTCCTGGAAAGAAAAAAAAAAAAAAAAAAAAAAGAGTGGTCATGTGTAAAGACACCTCATCTCGGCTGTCTGCTAAAAACATGCACACTCTGTCGGTGGAGATAGAGCGGCGGACTGCAAAATGCCCCACGGCCGATTTTCGTCGTTTAAGGTAAATCTTCCTTTTTCTCCCTTCCCCGCCCCCCCCGGTCCTCTGGGAGCTGCGCGATGCTGCCGGGCCGGGAGCCCTCCGCTCCCACTTCCATCCCACCCGGCTTACAATAACTTCCAAAATTACGTCGTCCGCCTTAAATTCTCGCATTGTGCTCCCTTTGCTAGGGCAACCAGGAGTTCACAGAGAGGACAAATTTTCTATCCCATTAATTGTTTTTTTTAGAGGAGCAGACTGACCCTTCAAACCCTTGACCTTTAAAGACAGTATTCTTTCTAAGCCGGAGCTCGGACCGCAATGTCTCTTTCTCTCCCTCCCTCTCCCTCGCTCTCCCCTGTCTCTCACACACGTATTTATCTGCTCTCGCCACAAAGGCGAGAGCGGCCCAAAACGCCGCAAGTGGAAGTTTGTCAATATCTCAAAGAAAGACAAAATCACCTCGGAGTCAATTTAATGGCCGCAGGGAACACCACACCGTTAACCCCGCTCCCCACCTCCCCTCCACCCACCAAGAAAAATGGGAGTTTGCCAAGGTCTCCTTCCCCATTCTCCCGCAATCTCTGCTATACCTGGTGTTTTATTACAGGGGGAACTCGGCTGTGACAAGCGCCTCGTGGTATTTAATAACTAGAGCCATTCTGCGTTGGAGGATTACTCAATCCTGTGATATATATATATATTTTTTAACTATATATTTTTTTCAGGGTGCTGTCGTCCAACGGACCGTTTTTCGGTGTTAATAACAGTACAGGGATGGGGGGAGCCCTCACACAGGCAGAGGTTTGACAGAGAGATCTCGGCCCCCCTCCCTCCCCCCCGGGGCCACGCACCGGGACCCTATCCGGGCAGCTCTGTCCCTCCGCTGCCCCCACAGTTCCCCTTAACTCCTCGGGCAAGAGAGGGCGCGGGACGGGACCGCAACCTCCCGGGAGCGGCGCTCCACACGGAGGTCTCCCGGGGCCGTCCCCTCGGGCTAACCCGGCTCACGCTGGTCCGAGGTCCGGGACTCCCATCGTGGGTAGGGGGAGCTCCACGATCCCCCCCCACCTCAACCCCCGCCGCGCCCAGGAGCCTTCCTGGCCCCGCCCGGGACCGTGCGAAGGGAGATTGTCCCTCGTTGGAAGGTAGCCGGGGGGTTCGGGGGGGGACGACACCCCCCCAGTACTCCCATCGCCAGCAGCATCCAGCCCCCCATCCCCCCCACACTACTGCACACTGCCCCGCGCACCGAGGCTCTGGGATCGGCTGGCTGCTGTGTGTGTGTGCTTGGGGGGGTGCTGCGGGGCTGCCCCGTCCCGCCAAGGAGCGGGACGAGCCCATATTATTCATGTCCCAGCGCTCTACCTAGAAACTGAGGAGCTGTCAAAGGCAGCAGAGATAGGGGACCGAGTACAGGATCCCTGCGCTCGCAGATAAAGGTGTTGCGTCTGTTCTGGGGGAGATATTGAAATTTTAATCTTTAGGGTCACGTGACTCATTAAATAATTAATGCAGATAGTCAGGAATGGATCTGTGGCCGTCAGTCCTCACTAGGAGTGATTCTCTCACAAGTGAAACTCAACTCCTTATTACTGGAGTTTGTTTTTCTTTCTTTCTTTCTTTCTTTTTTTTTTTTTTCCCAATTTTTTTTTCTTTTCCCTTTAAAAAAACCCACCTGATTTATCTTGAAAGATTCTAAACTCCTTAAGCAAGCAGTAGGGTCTGTGTTGGTAAGTAGGGAGTGCGTCTTTCTAGCTTGATGACTTTAATTGTTTGTGCTTGCTTTGTCTGCTGAGCCTTTGCTTAACAAGTTTAATATTTAGAAATGTTGAATCTTTGTTTTCTCTGCCTTGTGGTCACATTACGGCGTTTGGTGATTAAGCTCTACCGAGGCGAACACATTTGATAATGTTCTAATTCACACAGCGGAGGGCTGGGTGCCACCGTGCAGGAGGACCTGCTTTGTTCCATTTTCCCGGCGCTAATAAATCACCGGCTCCTAATGCGAGGCCAAAAAAGAGATGGAGAGGCGGCGAGCATTGTAAAGGAAAAGTCACGGGCGAATTTCTCTATGACTCATTAGTCTGAACGATTTATGTAGGAACTTAAAGTGGCGCAATGAATATTAGAGTTTGGGATAACAACAAATTAAAAAAAAAATGTCGCAGCGTTTGTAAAGTGCTTTATTGCTACTTAGCAACTCTTTCAAGAGGAAGCGTAGTTTAAAGGGCCGTGGCAGCGTAATATATGGCGGTGTGACTTAATAGCTCCAAAATAAATAACAGAAAGTCGCTGGCACCGTTTGCAGATACACACTCCATATTTAACACGAGTGGGGCAGCCCGGTCCCGGCTCTCTTGATCGATGCTGATGGCCGCTCGTGGCGCGGCTGTCGATGAGGGGTCGGGGCAGGGAGGTGCGGGCTGAGCCCGCGGTGCGGGGCGCCTCCGAGAGGGGCGGCTGGAGCGCCGGGGGCAGCGCGGCACGGATGGCGGCGGAACTCGCCGAGTCCTTCGGTGTTTGCCAGGAGATTGTAGCAGTCAGCGCTCTGAAATTTATGAGACGGCAATAAACAGCTTAGGAGGCTATTATTGCATGATTTTATGTAGGCTGGAGTTCAACACCAAATTTAAAATTATTAGAGTAATTATGGGACTACTAAATTACCAACGCGAAGTATCTGCTGGAAAAGTTCTCCCAAGACAGACTTAATATTTCCAGGGCTCAGAAGACGTTCTTCTACGAGAACTGTGTTATTTAATTATTAGCATTTACATTTACTGACAATTTTCAGACGCGGTAGACGGCTTTTATTAGCGAGAATGAATAGAGGGGGCACGTTATTACATCTGACAAATTCATACGTAAACGTGATTCAGTAAGTGGCACCCGAATAATCTGACTATTGTCTCTTTGGATTGTGCAATACTGTTTATTTTAGGGGGAGAGAGGCCGTCCAGTTTTCTCCCCCCGTCTGTTGGCTTTCAGTGTTCTCGCGTTGTTCTTTTTTTTTTTTTCTTTTTTTTCCCCTCTTAAGCCTTTCGGGCCCGATGTTGCTTCGGCGAAGTCAATTATCAGGCTCTTCCTGCGCTACTGGGGCCAGGATCGGGCCCCGCTCCCTGTTTGAATGAGAGCCCAACCACAATACTCTCCGTATTGAAACTGGAACTCGTTTCGCGTTTTATTCAACAGAGATGAACACCACTGGTTGTGTTTAATGTCTGTTCTTGATTAAATGATCCTAAACAAAGGTTTCCCAGAGGAAAATAAAGCAGACATTCATGTAACAAGAGTTTGGAATGACAATATTTCCAAACACTTGGAGACAGAAGGCATAGCTGTCTACGGGAGGGAGGGGGGGGGGGAGAAAAAAAGAGTCCCACGCTTTTATTTCTCAGCTAGCAGCGCTCCTCGCCCCGCCGGAGAGTTGCTGGGCCGTCCCGGCACAGCCCACCCCGCCCGCGGGCGGCCGAGCGCCGGCCCCGCTGCCCCCGTTAAGGCGTTGTTTGTCGCTTGTTTGCAGAGCGCCCGGCGCCCCGAAAAGCCCCGCTCCGGGCGGCGGCAGCGCTCCGGCCCCGGCCTCGGCGGCGGAACGAGGTAAGAGTCGGGACCGGCCATGTGCCGGCCTCGTACCTGAGAGGGGTGGTGAGAAATATTTAACCGAGCAGGGGGCTCGGTGGCTCGTCTCTATTCATCTTCCGCCGCTGCGAATGCGCGTGTCCGGGCAGACAAAGCGACGTGCGGGACCCGAGTGCTCAGGCATATAAAGGCGCCGGGAACAGGAAGGATGCGAAGTCGGCTGAGGAGCCAAAGTGCTTGAGGATTTCTTCGTCTGTTGTGAGCTCCTTTCAAAATCGAAGGCGTAAGGGAGAGAGGGAGATAGCGGCAGCACGGCGGGGCTGAGCTCTTATCGCTGCCGGTCTGTCGGCGGCTCCTGGAGGGGCCGTGCGGCGATGCCCTGCCACGGGACACGGCTGTGCGTGGATGCTCACACCGCCAATAAGCTCAGGTAGCTGCCCGGCCCGGCCCGCCTCGCCCCGGCAGTGGGCTGATGCGGTTGGTGCCCGAGCCCTGGTGCTCTGGCAGAGGCCGGCGATGCTTTCCGTAGTCATCGTGTTCCCCTGCCAGCCGCAGAGAAGGGAGGATTAGAGAGAATTAGCGTAAATTCCTGCTAGATTTACCTGCTTATTTTTGGACGCTGATGTACAATTAGTGTATTTTACAACCTTTTAAAAGCGGTCATAAATTACAGGAATACAAGGGCTCTTTGTGTCGGTTTAATGAGCTGCTTAAATCGTAACTACAGAAAAGTGCTGTGAACGTCCACTCATGGAAATTTAAAAGCGAAAACACGGTGCGAGGGAACCTTCCTCCTGTGGCACCCGCAGCATTTCGTGCGGAGATATTTGGGATTCCTAAAGTGCCCCGGCGCTCAGCCTCAGCTGCCTCTCGGGGCAGCTTCCATCAGGACACAGGCGCTAGCTCTGCTCTTTTTATCTGCTTCGAAGTGATCAAAGGGCGACTTTATCTCGATCAGCCTCGCAGATGTAGGTAAACAGCTCCGCATCCCAGCAGATCCCAACTCTTTCGAGGAAGCGAGGAAATAAATACTCGTGTAGTGCGGCGATTCCCATGTCCTCTCCACATGGGAGTGACAACCTGACCTCTTAACGACTGCCATAAACGTAAACATGAAAGACGGCAGAAATTCGAAATTTATTTGTACTGAAGGTAACTTTAAATCACATTAATGCTAGGAGCGTTTATTGGTGCCAGAGCTGGCAAAAGGGTTTCTCATAACGAGTGCACGTTACGAACTCAGATCTGTTTGTTGTTACCGAGGCTGGAATTTCAGCCCAACTCGGAGCCATGTGTATAAAGCACAGAAAAATCAGCAGCAGACTCACTGAGAAACGCCACGTTTTCTTTTTTTTCCTTTTTTTTTTTTTTTTTTTTTTTTTCCTCTCCCAGAAACAATGTTTCAGGTCTCCAAATCATCGAGGTCATAAAACACAGCGTTGAATGTCCAGGAACAGGAACAAAGTAATATATGGGATGCCGGAGGAAATCTAGCGTCTGCTACTTACACGGTCCTTTGAATTCATGTTTGTAAACCCGTGATCATAAGTAGTGGAGCAAAGAAAACCTCCAAATTCGGCGGGGGGAATCATTTTCAGCTGCCACCCAGGACAGTGTACAGCAGGGAGGACTCCCCCTCAGCCCTCTCGAAGCACAGTCAAGGAGTTACTTTTCTCAAGAATTAATTAGTTTCCACACTGCAGACACGAAGTTAATTGTTAAACAGTAGTTTTAGCATTAACTTGACCATTAATACTAATAAAGATGTTCATAGAAACGGAGTTTTGAAGCCAGTGGCCGTAGCTAGCGTTAAGGCATTTAAGCTGACTTATGATTGTGATTTATTGCTTTTGTAGTTTCTATTTGCTCAGGACTGCAACTTCTAAAGCCATCTTTCTGCTTTTGACGCAAAGCAGTCGATAACTTTTTACAACGGCCCCTAGAAAGACTTGCTCTGCTTTTTTCAACATCTGCTCCATTCCCCATTAATTTCGGCCTCATTGTTGCAGGGGAACTTCTCTCTGTGTTTCTTTGATGGGACCTAAAAACGCTGTATTCAAAAGAGCCGTGAATCCGCCCAGTCCAGTAAATCTCAGCCTTGGTTTGCGTTTAGGACGAGGGCTACGGAGTGCCCTATGGAGTCCCACATCGTGCTGCTAACTGCTGCCTCGTCGTGTGCGGATATGTTCTCCTCTCTCTTTCAGAGGTGTTATCATTTTTATTCCAGTTCCTAGTGAGGGATAATGTATGTGTGCCCTGTCACGAGCTTAGCGACTTCCCAATGAAAAACTGCAAATTCTTCCTCTGATGTAATGTCACGCTGACTTTGCTGCACTGTCCACTCATATACGCTGTTACTGATGGGTTTAAATTCCAGTGGCCCACTTTTACAGCCCAAGCGAGAGTAGGAAGGCATGCCCCCAGCAGTAAAAATCGCCTTCCAAAAGAAATCCCCTTCCTTTCAGCTCAGTGGAGTGCAGGTGAAACGCTAAGGGGGGATATGCAGTTGGCTGAAAGTTTTCTTCGAGCCCGTGGGGGTGGTAGGAAGGTTTAGGCAAAGTTATTCAGATCACAGCGCATAATGCTGGAGTCACAGGACGCGGTCAGGAACACGTTAAAAGCGCGATCTGTCCCATTCTCTGCGACTCCTTACAGAAAAGTTGGGTGAGATTAGGGCTTCTTTTGTTTGTTTAGCTTATTGTGTCAATAGCAGAAGTTAAACTGCCTTGCAGAGAAGATGTGATGTGTTCACACACAGACGAGGCTGGCTCGCTGGCAGGCTCGGGGGCCGAATAGAGCTTCTTCTTCTTTTTAGTTTCTCTCTCTTTTTTTTTTCTTTTCCCCCTCAGGCAGGCAGCTCCCCCTCCCCAATTTTTTTTTTTTTTTTCATCGTTAGAAACCTATAATTTTGTGCATCACTCAAAGTAGCTGTATAGGAAATGCGTAAGCACAGGTTTAACAGCGAGGTCCCAAAAGGTTTTGCAAAATTCAGAGGCACGCCAGTGAAGGAAGGTGTGTGCTCCATAGTGTGGTACAAGGACAAAAATCAACTAGCCTCTTAGAAGAGACCCTTTTTTGCCTTTGTCAGGTAATTATAGGTCTTTTTAGTTTCTGCAGGAGCCCCGATGTAGCGTGTGGGAGGCAGCAAGCCCTGCACAATGGAGGGCAGAGGCAGCCGGGGAGGGGGGGAGGCCGGGAATCGTCCCGTGTAGAAGGGAGATGAAAAGAATGGCGTTGAGATTTGGGCTTTCTTCGGGTCTTGAAGAGAATGTGCGACGTGGGGCAGCGCGGTGGCCCGGGGAGCAAATGCCGGTTAATTAGGCTCAGTATCAGGGTGCGGTACGATCCTACGGAGCAAGAAGGATTCCTCCGACTTTCCGATGGGCTTTGTATAAAGAAATGCTGGTGTGGGATGAAAGAGACTCGAACCGATTCCCCCCTCCCCCCTCCCCAAGGCAACGCCGGCTCTTGATTGATTTTTTTTTTAATTTTTTTAAAATTTTATTTTATTGTTGTTCCATCCCTTTAAACTCTCCTCTAACGTACAGGGCTAAGGCTCTAAAAAGCCACGGCTCGCTCTCAGAAACCCCGCTCCTTCAGTGATTCCCTATTTCAAATAAAAGGATTTAAGTTGACGTATGACCACGTGAGCACATAATACAGCGCATTATTGTGGCATTTGGAGTGGAGACCCGGTCTGGCTCCGTCTGCGATTACGCTTTTCCAGTTTCTGTTCAGAGCGAGCACTGCTTTCTATTTTTTTTTTTTTCCTGCCCCCATCACCGTCCCCTCAAGAGCTGGCCATTCCGCTGACAGCTTTCGTTCCTTATGGAAAGCTTATTGTCGAGCCGAGAGGACGAAATGCTTCGTTAGAAAGGATGGATTTTATTTTAAGGTATTTCCGTTGATTGTTCATTTATGTGGTGAGTTATTGCTGTTCGAGGCAAAGGTCAGTAGAAAAGGCTGAAGTGAGTGCGTGTGTGTGCGTGCGTGTGTGTGCACCGGGGCCGGGCTGCTTCCCTCTTTGTTTCAATTTGCTGCGGTAAATATTCCGCTCTCCCCTCGCAGCGAGCGGAGCTGCTTTATTTATTTTTCTCCATAGAGATCCCACACTGCTGCTGATGGCCAGCTGCCTCCGCTCCGGCCCCCCGATTGCCATCTTATCGTTATTTATGGCCGGCGGGAGACGGGAAGCCTCCTTTTAGCGTTTTGTGGCATTTTGATGATGATGACGATTTTTATTATGATGATTTTAATTCAAATACATTTTTCATTTCGGTCGGTGCGTTTGTTTACTTATGTATTTGCGGGGGTCGGGGGCCGGGGAGGGGGTGGGGATGCACCCGGGTTGGGGTCGCGCTCGGGTGTGCGACGGAGGTTGTTTTATGCGCGTTTGTTCGGCCGATGCCGAGCTGGAAATCGATGAGCATGCGATTGTACTGCCATTTTATTTATGATGCTTCGGTGGTGTTTTGCTTGCCGTGCGCGGAGGGCTGCGCGGGTGCTCAGCTCTGTGGCGAGGGTTCCCCTTCCCGAAGGAGCCGAGGCTCCTCTTTGCTTCTCCTCGGTGAGGAGGAGCTGAGCCGAGAGGCAGCCGCGTCTTCCAGCAATAAGCAGCCTTGGAAGTGCGGTGGGGTTTTGTTTAATTTGATTTTGTTTGGGTTTTGATTTTTTTTTCCTCTGGAAAGCTGGAGAATAACGGGGGTAAGAGTGGAAATCAGCTTCTAGGTGAACATATCTCTGGTCATTAATTCATATCCATGCAGTCTTTTCTATAAATGCGTACATACCGTATGTATAAATATGTGCATATACTGATAAATGTGTCTGTGTAGCCACATTATAAGGAAAGAACTTAAAGAGGAGGGCAAAATGTTACATAAAGTGACACTGCCCCGGCGGGTCTCTGCTTTGGGAAAGGTCACAGCTCCGAGGCTCTGTCCTCCAATTTGGTCAGCGCCTATTTCTGCGGTACCAATTTGTCCCTAGTTCCCGGTGCTTCGTGACACTTCTTCTAGGGGTCAGAAAGAGGGAAAAAGACAGAAAAGCGAAGGACGAGATAGAAAACGAGTTGAAAACAAACAGCAAAAAGAAGGCTGTTTCCACGTGAACCTATTCGCGGCCGTTCTGCGGAGACCTCGGGGGCAGAGATGTTTAGTGCTTCTTTCTCGACTTCTCGCTTTTAAGCAGCTCTCAGAACACATCTGACCGAAACAACTGCTATTTCCCCTCTCGTCGTGCTGAACCAAATCCTGTGTCCCTTTCACACCGGGCAGGATTGCTGTTCCCTCAACAGCGTGTCTAAAAGCCAAGGTTAGCTTTGCCGTACTTTGAAATGGGCCAAAACGCGCCTCGAAAATAAAGCGTAAGCTTTAATTGCGGCTCCATTACTTGGCAGCGTTTCCTCTGATTTATGACCCAGCTCGGATGCATGCTGACCCAGTTAAACGCTCATAAATAACACGGTCCTGCTCCGGAGCAAAAGAAAGGAGAGTTCTGTAGAGAGGGCTATCTCGGCGGCTTGGGTAAATAGCCTCGCTCTGCTGAGCAAAGAACGAACTGTTCGCGGCAATTCTCTGGTGTTAGAGGATATAAAGAACGATTGGGGTTTACCACGGCTGCTCTCACCGCTCTCTTGCCCAGTCCCTCTAATATTCCCTCCTAAAATCCCTACCGACCTGCAGAATTCGTCCCGCAGCTCCCCGCCTTGCTGCTTAGACCCACAGAGATTCCCTAGAATCAACCTTGTATGATAGTCGAAGCATTCCGATATACAGCGCTTTCCAGGCACCATTTTATTCGGAAACTAAGACAGTGCAGGATTCCCTAAACTGAACTTTTAGGGGAAGAAAAAGAGAGTCGTCCGTGAGTCAGGAGTCAGCCCCAAAGGTCCCTCTCCGAGCCCTATCGCTCTCTGCGGAATGTGGCAGAAAGAAAATATTCGGCCCCTGAGAGGGAGAGGCAGATAAAAGCAGCGGGAGCTGTGTGGTGGGACACTTATCCCTCCATCATAAGGCACATTACGAAAGAAAAAAGATTGTCTTCTCGTGTTTAAAATGACCTCTTTGGGGAGAAAGGGGGCGTGGGGAAACGGGCCAAGAGGCAAAACGCTCTTCGCAGGCAGAAAAGACGAATGGAGGAAATACCTCTCTATCCCCACGAACTACTTCGGTTCTCACCATTAAAGTCCCTCGCTAATTCCTCCGGTTTTACAAAGCAGCCCCCCGTTCCCGTCCCCACACTCAGATACAGACATGGTGTCAGAATATCCGGCTCCGAAGTTATAAAGCCCTCAGAGGGAAGGGAGGCACACGCTCTCCTCAGCGCTCCCGGCCCGGCCCGGTCCCGGCGTCCGCAGGTTTCCTCGTCCTCGGTGCTCCCTCAGCCACATTCTGCTCTTTATTCCGGAGGGCTCCGTAGGGGCTCGGAGGTGCCTCTCTGTATTCGGTCTGGCACCGGGGCGAGCGACGGCTCAGCAGTTTCAGAAGAAAGTGTGGGGTTGATTATTGACTAAAAAGACTTTTCTTCCGATGCCACATTCACGGGGTTGTTTGAAGCAAAATGCATACGCGGGATTTTTGCTTTCTCCTCTCCTCCTACGCTGCCCGCTTCCCCTTTCATGTGGTGCCTTCTCACTTGTGCCATAAGGAGCAAGTGTTTTCTGTTTTAGTGCTCTGTTTACAGCTTTGGTGCATGAAGTCATAAATCTTGCATAGCCATAAATGACAAAAACCATTGGTATGCGTAAGAGGCCACCCCAGCCTTATAGTGCTTTTTATTTCTCGCTTCCCCCTCGCTTTGTTTGTGCTTTAGGATGACGCCGGGCTCCCTCGTGCTTTGAACGGACTGGTTATATTTTTAATGCCTTAATTAACGAAGTAACGTCAAATTTACACCTCGGCTCTACGCGGAGCCCCTCTCGGTCTCGCAGCCCACAGCTCGAGGGGCCGGGGCTGCAACTTACTTGCAGTCCTCGTGTGACCGCCCGCTTTCCACGGGCTCTGCTGTGTTGCTCTTACACAAAAAAAAGGGGGGGACACTCCAGCCCCCACCCAAAGCCGGGAAAAAAAGAAGCGAGAGCTTTCCCGGAGGAGCAGGAGGTGGGGAGGGGCTGCGCGGCGCGGGGGCCACGTCCACGCGGGACTGCAGCCCCACGCGCCCCCACGGTGCTTAGGGAACCCGGCCCGTCTGTGCGGCACACGGGGGAGGAGGTGGTGGGGGAAGCGTCTCTGCGCCCGTCCCGAGCGCTGGGGATATTTGGGGGTGGGGGGGTTCTGTGTGTACATCTGTGTGTGTGTGCGCTCACGCATGCATGAGTTAATAATTAGTAACTCTAATGATTTCCAGCGTGGCTCTGCGAGCATTGCCCAGAGCGGGGATCCTGGTGGGCTTTGGTTGGCTCTCCGGTCCCGGACCCGGCGCTCCGGGCCGCTCCCCCCATCCCCGGCGGTCAGCCAGGCTGTGCGGGACTCCGGGCGGCGGGGAGCGGTGGAGGGGCCATTGCACGGCCGCCCCCAAACCCGCTCGTGAGAGGGACAAAACAAACAGCCCCGCCGCAGAACCCCGGAGGCCGGTGAGAGCGACCCTTTGTGAGAGCCGTTTGTCTTCATTAGCATAATTTTCCTGGACTTTGGTGACGCCCGGGTGCTGGGTGGGGGGGGGCCGCACTCCTTCGCTGCCACACTCCTTCCCTCCTTCCCCCAGGCCGCCGCCTTTCTTTCTTCCAGCCTTATAATTCTATTTTTTCCTTCCCATCCCATTCCTGCTCCCCCCCTTTCTTCTTTCCTTCCCCTCTTTCCCATTCCCTCCAGGCGCGGGGATCGGCCCTGGGAAGCGTCCCCATCCTCCGCGCTCTGCGCAGGGGGACAGGGACAGGGTGGGCAGCGAGAAGCGGGAGGGAGCCGGGGAGGCGGGGGTCTGAGCAGCCGTCCCCATCCCACACGGGGCAGGGCTCGCCCCTCCCGGCCGACGCAGAGGAGCAGAGCCGGTGCCCATCCCGCAGCCGCAGGGACACGGCCGGGGCAGATCAATCTCTGCTCCCCGGGCTGTGTCGCCGAGGCTCCTAAAAAAAAAAAAAAAAAAAAAAAAAAGAAAGAAAGAAAAAAAAAAGGAAAAAAAAAAAAAAAAAAAAAAAAAGCATGCTGGCTTCCGCCTCAGTCGTCAGAAGTTAAGGTAAGCAGGCCACAAATACGCTGCTATCAGTCGTGAATGGCGGAGTTTATGTCCCAGTGATTTATGACCGTAGACTTAAATGTCGGTTCAAGAAGAGTTCACAAGCTGGGGCTTCCTTCCAGGCAGTGACTGATACCCTTACACTTCGTGTTCAGGCAGCTCTCTCTACTCTCCCCCCACCCCCTCACCTCTTCTCAACTTTGTCTTTATCTTTCAGGAAATCTTTCTGGGGGGCTGCTGTTTTTTGCGTCCCGGAGTCAGAGTTTGGGGCTCGGCCGGGAGCTACAGGAGAAAGATGCGGTGTATTTAGAGACGGGGAAGGGGGAGGCAGGGGAGAGCTGAGCCGTGGAGCGGGGAGGCGAGGGGGACATGCCTGGGGGAGGCAGCTTTCATCTGCTGTCTCCGGGCTGTCTGGCGCGGGGAGAGGCCGGTAAAGGCTGAGAGGTGTACGGCGCAAATGGGGCTGGATGGACCGGCCGAAAAGTGCGCTGGCAAATTTGAGGGCCGAGCTCTTTTGGCCTTTTGTCTTCGGCGAGGACGAGGAGCGCTTTTCCCATCTCAGGCACCAGTTTGGGTGGCAAACCTTCCGCCTTCCACCCTCCCTCCCCCGCTAGCTCCCGTTAGGGCGCTGCTATTATTCGCTCCCTGTCGCTATAAATCCCGCTAGTGCTGTTTTCGCGAGTAATGGCCGTGCGCCGCTCAGGTTACCCTAACTTTTAGGAAGTGATTAACTCCCTAAGGCGGGGGCCGATTTTCCTTTCCTGGCGGGCGGCCGAATTTTCATTAATATTTTGCCTTCGAGGCGCAGCCGCCCATTGTTGGCGAGGCGGGCGCGCAGCTTTGCGCGGAACATCGCGGGGCCGCCGCTCTGCCCGCCGGCGGCACCCGACAAATCTGGGAGCGCCCGGGGAAGGCGAAATGCTTGGTGTGGACGTCATGAAAGGCCGGTTGTTTCCTTCCTGTTACTGCGGTTCCCTCTTTCTGAAGGAAAGGAATTGAGAAAAATCACACCAGGCCCAGATATCGTTAGAGGCGAGGAGCTGGAGATGGTGTCCGCGCCTCAGATCTTGATTGTCTTATTAGCTTAATAACAGCCGGAGAGGTTGATTAGTGCAATAATGGGGCTGCCGCCTTGCTGTAGGTGCGTTACCTTCATTTGGTTGGGATGTAACAAAGGAAAGGCTGTTTTCTAAGAACTTGTATAACTTGAAAGGCGCAGAATGAGATCGTTTGGTGCTTGTGGTGCCTAAGACATTTCGCCCCTAAGCATTTGTCGTCGTTAGATGTTTTGGGGGAAAATAGCCAGCTGCTTAAGCGCGGGGGAAGTGGCAAAGAGATCAGAGCTGTTCTGACCCGAAAGAACGGAGCTGTTGGTCAGGAAGGGAGAGGGGACGGCGAGCAGCAAGCTGCGATTTCTGAGAACAATGCATGCGCGTGTGGGACGAGCTGCTGGATGGGAGACGGCGTACAGGTCTCTCATTAGTGCGGGCCATCCTTGGGCTGGTTATTTTCAGGTAGGTAAGCTGCAGAATTTGATTTGAAAAAAAAAAAAAAAAACAAAAAACCAAAAAAACAGAGAACAGAAGGACAGAGAGAGCAAAAAGAGAGGGGAGAGAAAGGGATTCGCCCGGGCAGGAGCAGCATTCTCTGGGTCGGTGTCCACCCTCTCCCCGGCCAAGTGACCCTCATACATCAAATTACATAGCAGCTTCCAAGACAGAACCTATTATCGCTAAGTTGGAAGGAAAGTTCAAGCCGTGGTCATGGAGATGAACGCTGGTTTTTCAGGTTCCTGGTGTTTTGTTGGTTGTTTTTTTTTCTTTCTTTTTTTTTCTTCTTCTTTTTTTTTTTTTTCTTTTTTTCTTTTTTTCTTTTTTTTTCTTTTTCCCCTCCAATCCATCATGTTTTAACAGGTAGAGTCTGGCTGATTCCACAAAAAGTTAATGTCTTTGAAATAACTGCTAAAAAACAACAGCAGAAGCCCCCAGCTTGCCCCTGCTGGCCTTGCTGAAGGGGCTCCGAGCCGGGCTGGGTCCAGTGGGGGCTCCAGAGCCACTCGCGGGGGAAGGAAGGGTGTGGAATCATCGTGGGGTTGTGGCAATGTGGTATTGAGGGGCTGTGGGGGTGGCAGAGTGGATCTGCTATCACTCCAGGGCCAAACAGGAGCCATTCTGGGGCTCACCCATGCAGGAACCGCTGGTGCCAGGGTGCTTGACCCGGGAGGCTGGAGGCAGTGCATGAGCACAAGGGGAGAAGGCACCGGCTTTGTTTATTTTCCTATTGAGCGTTTCATAGACGAGCCAAAATCCATCACTTGGGATCTGTGTGTGTAAATATCGCTGGCTGCAAAACCTTTGCACCCTGCTCCTGCCCCCTGCCATACGTAGACAGGAACAATCTCATGTATTTCTTTGAAGCCGGATGGAGAGCCATAACCCAGAGAGAAAGGCTAAAAATAAAAAGATGCCAGTTACAGGGGAGGGTTTGGTTGTGGAGCTGGAACAGAGCGATAGCCCAGCCCCTTTGCATTAGTGATTCCTCGATCAGCCTTATCACAGAGACTGGTATTAAAACAGCCTCACGGTGATAAACAGCTGACCCCTTTGCTGTGTGGTGCCCTGCCCTGTTTCTTAAGAAAGGAAGGAAAAACCCTAGAAAGACCCTATCCCAGTGCAGCAAAGCACATATTTGTAGCTGCCAGTAAATCCAGGCAGCTTTTACATCGAAATACTCTGTGCCTGAGGCCAAGTCATGCTGCTAAATATTGCTGACCACTTTTTCTTTTATGGCTTTCATGTCACTTAGCTATTGAAAGTAAGATGGATTTGCACCATTTCTTCACCCTGCTCTGCTCTCCCCACACCCCAGGTCTGCCCGGAGCGGCCATTGGAGGAGCAGCGCCACGTGACAGAGGGGTGCCAATGTTATTCTCCAAGGGTGTCAAGACCCTGTCAGTTTGCGAAATAAATATTGGGAAACAACGAAATGCAAAAAGCGACCTACTACGACAGCTCTGCAATCTATGGTGCCTACCCCTACCAAGGAGCAAATGGTTTCACTTATAATGCGAGTCAGCAGCAATATCCTCCGTCTTCGTCACTTGTGGAAACTGAGTACCACCGCCCCGCGTGCTCCCTCCAGTCCCCAGGCAGCACCGTGTCCCACCACAAGGCCAATGACATCAGTGAGAGTTGCATGAGGACCCTCCCCAGCCAGCCTCTGCAGCCCCCTGGTCTCACTGACCTGCAGGCCCCACCGCAGCCACCTCCGGCCCCGCAGGCACAGCCTCCACCTCCATCCTCGGCCTCACCATCTCAAAATGCCAGCAGCAACCCTGCCCCTGCCAACCCCACTAAGAGCCCGGCTCTTAACTCACCCACTGTGTCCAAACAGATATTCCCATGGATGAAAGAGTCTCGGCAAAACACAAAGCAGAAAAACAGCAGTTCCAGTTCAGGTATGGAAAACGCTCTCTCACGTGTCCTGTGGGGAGGGAGCAACCCTGGGCGCCTTCACTTTTGGGAGGGAAGGGAGGGCTGGGGGCTTGTTTTCTTCCCTGAGCTGCCCCCCCATGGGCTTGTTGGCTTGTGATGGGATCTCGGTGACCAAACAAACCCCTGGGATCTTTCCCAGCCTTGCAGAATGGATCCAGTGTGATTTGGTTTCCTTTCGGCTGTGTCCTCCTGCATCTATCACATTTCGTAGGTAATCCCCCGTCCAGTAAATCACGCCAGTGCCGAGCAGCCCAGGCCCTGAGCCAGGGGCCTGTCCCAAGTACTTTGTTGGCACTGTGCTGCTAGATTAATAAGACAGTGACCTATCTCTGCCGAAGTGTAACGCGAATAAAATAGCTCATAATCATGCGCAGTTGGGATCAATGCCCTGTGTGCAGTCAGAACCTCTTCCTACTTTTACAGGCTGATTGGCAAAGTTACAAGACTGGTAAACAAAAGTCTTCTGGAGCGCCATAAACTTAAGCCTGTAAAATATTATTTGGAGGATGGCAGTGTACATTAACACTTTTATTACTCGAGGAAACTCAAATCAGTAACATCAGGACCAGCTCCAATGCCCAGGAGTTGTGTTTATATTTACCTCTTCCTCTTTTTCTCATAAATGTGCTTTGGAAATAGGGTTCAAATCTTTAGCAAAGGTCTCTGCCAGTGTACTTTTAAAGCACTGATAATATTGCTATTTACAGACTTCCACAGTGTGTATTTATTTTATTAAAAAGCAATAACAGTTAAATATGCCTGTATGCCTGTACGCAAGCACAGCCGCCATATGCTCTTCTGATGTGCATTATATTTCCCAATCACTACCATATGTTAATGTTGGATGTGGGAGAAACACTATACTGCCAATTCTGTGTGTTACAACATTATATGTGGATATCTGACCTTCAGACATCCACAGCTTATGTAGATACAGCAGGGTTATCAGAAGAAGGGGCTGTAAATCTCTGTGGTTGTAGAGAGCAGGTAGTTCTCAAAGGATCTAAGCCTGGTATGTATGTGGAACAATAGGTTCACCTTTTGAATTTCTAAAACCTGCTTTATTTCCCGGAACCTTTCTTATTCCTTTATGCAAAGCTCAAGATATGTTGTGCCCTGTCATTCTTTCTTGGAGCAAGTATAGCCAAACAATGGTACCAGCGAAATAAAGGAAGCCTTGGGGCTTGGAGCATGGCGAGGCTGAGCTCGTGCTGGGGTTACTTATTGCACATATGGGCATCTCATGTCCAAGAGCTGGGCAGTTGCTGACATTGTTGGGCACAGTCTCTGTTTGCCATGTCTAGGTTTACCATCTGATTGTGTTCTTTGTGTAATTTACATAGGTGAGAGCTGTGCTGGTGATAAGAGCCCCCCAGGCCAAGCATCCTCTAAACGAGCTCGTACGGCTTACACAAGTGCCCAGCTAGTAGAACTGGAAAAGGAGTTCCACTTCAATAGATACCTTTGCAGGCCACGGAGGGTTGAGATGGCCAATTTGCTCAATCTCACAGAAAGACAGATCAAAATCTGGTTTCAGAACCGCAGAATGAAATACAAAAAGGATCAAAAGGGCAAGGGCATGATGACCTCTTCAGGAGGACAGTCCCCGAGCAGAAGCCCCGTCCCTCCAGCTGCTGGGGGATACCTAAACTCTATGCATTCTTTAGTAAACAGTGTCCCCTACGAGCCCCAGTCACCTCCGCCATTTAATAAGCCTCATCAGAACACCTATGGCATCCCCGCATCGTATACCGCTCCTCTTAATAATTGCCCACCTCCTCAAAAGAGATACACGGGGACAGCAGCTGTGACACCTGAATACGATACTCATCCTCTTCAAGGCAACGGTTATGGGAATCCACATATACAGGGAAGCCCCGTCTACGTAGGGGGCAACTACGTGGAGACCATGACCAATTCTGGGCCTTCCATCTTTGGTCTAACTCATCTCTCTCATCCTCCCTCTGCCAACATGGACTACAGCGGGGCTGGGCCGATGGGCAACAATCACCACCATGGACCTTGCGACCCGCACCCGACATACACAGACCTTACAGCTCACCATCCTTCTCAGGGAAGAATTCAGGAAGCGCCCAAACTCACCCATCTGTAGGAGCCAGGAGTCACTAGGTGGAACGCAAAGCCCCAACCTTTTAAAGTACTTGTCCCTTCCTCTCTGCCTCTCCTCCCCGCCACGCGCCCTCCTCCCCTCTCTTTCTTCTTTCTTTGGCTCATTTTAGTTTGTTTCATTTCCTTTGGTAAAAGCGTTTTCTAGTTTATGTGACGTAGCAATATTTGTTGCTTGAATTGCTCTATAGTTTCACTAGTGGATATTTATCTTCTTGAACTGCAGCCTCGTGTCTCACTTTGGGAGCATACAGAGGCTTTATACTTTACCTTCTACACTTTTATCAAAACAGGGTATATGAACAAATTTTCTATAAAAGGAATTCTTAAATGTGAATTTGTTCGTACATTATTGATCCCACGGGGAAGCAATTTTTTTATTGCACTTCTTTTAAATAGCGAGAAAGACATCAGAAGCGCTTGGACAGGGATTCCCTGGACAGTTATTGATACGTGTAAGTCTTTCAATGTGTGTATGCTGGTGAACATTCAGATTTATTTATATTATTTTTTTTTTTTTGCAAACATTGAATAATCTAAGTGTTTAAAATTTTATTTATCCCCATTTGTTCATATTTATATATATATAAAGAATCTGTACCCTGAATATTCAGGAGGTATTTACCTGGCCATGTGTTAGATGGCATATCGGCACGCGTAGGAAATATCATTTGAAAGGGAACTATAACACCTTTATTAAAATGATAACTGTGATGACAACAATGCAATAAAACCTGGGAAGAAAAAAAAAAGAAAGATCACAGCTTGAATAATTGATGCCTGTAACATCCAGGTAGGGGGAAAGAAGGCGTGTGAAGCTGAAAGGCTTAGATTTGTGTTGAAAGTTATACATTCCTTGCTGCTCACATTCTGAAAAAAAAAAAATAATAAAGTTTTTATTCTGAATAATAAAGAGTTAAGGCCACGTTATTTGCAGTGCGAGGAAGGGAGAGCCCTTCGTGACGGGGGAGTTGGTGGACTCGTCTGGAGCCCACACAGGGCTCAGCTCTCCCACCACACGGCTCCGTAGCGCCTTTTTAGAGATAGAGAGAGGGATTTATTAGGATTGTTTTTCCCATTGGTTTCTCTGCCGCCTCTCCCACGCCCGGTGCGGAGGGCGGGGGCACGGACCGCGGGTGTGCACGCGGTGGGGGGGAGGGAGTGCGCCGTGTGCGTGCACGAGCTTGTGCGCGGGGTCGAGCGCGAGGGCTGAGGCCCAGCGAGGTGCGGTGCGGAGGGGCCGCACGGTGCCCGGGCTCCCCGAATGGGGACCGAGGAGAGGCGGGCGGAGGCCGCAGACCCCAACCGCAGTTGTGGGGTGGATGCCGGGCACAGCTGCCTCTGGGCACCTCTCCACCCCCACTGCCTTTTTTCCCGTTTTCTTTAGAGGAGTGGGTTCTCTCTCGTCTTCCTTTTATTTTTATTATTACTGTTATAATTCTGGATTTAAATCTGGGGCCGTTTCCTGCTGGCCGAGCCTCCTCCCCCCCCCCTCTGCAGCCTAAGGCGGTGGGGGAGGGGATTTCCCGTGCTGCCTTTACCCCCCATGGCCCCCCCCTCCTCCTCCCCCCCCCGCGTGTCCGTGTGCGTGCGTGTGCTCGTATGGCGGGGCTGTGACACGCGGGGGTGAGCGGGCACCCACGGGTGTCTCTAGGCAAAGTCGGTACGAGTGAAGGCAGGAACCCCAACCGCCGTGTTTAAATGCCATGTTTCTTCCTTCCAGGCCAAATGTCCGTAATTTGTAGATTGAAACTTGGAAGATAAATCAAAGCGGACCTTAATAGACTGGGTAAAATATTCCCTTTGCGCGTTTATAGAGTCGTATCCCTATGCCGTGTAGATAATCGCGCACGCTGTTTGCCATCTGTATCTTCCAGAGCAAAGGAAAAATGTCGCCATTTTGGTCGCACGCTGAAATATTATTAATCTTTGGGCTTTATCTTGTTCCCAGAGCCACCCCTGCCCGATGCCGAAACACCGCCACGCAGCCGCGAATCTATAGAGCTTTTCTGCATAAGTAGATAAAGAGTGCTCGGGCACAGAAAGGGATGGCGGATATATCCGCACCGTGCTGCGCGTTACGGGCAGAGATGTAGAAGCGTGGAAGGTGATTTCTTCCGAGATTTTTCATCGAAACCCGATTGTCGCCCAGTGCAGACCAACGACCCGTTATTGTTTTGTAGGCAAGAAAGGCATTTTTGGCACCGTCGCAAGGCATCTCTCGTTTCCAGTTAGCGAATATAGAGAATCCAAACGCCCCCCACCCCTCAGATAAGTGCCATAGATCAAACAAAAGGTAACGGTACGGGCGGTGAACTCGGGTTGTGAGGCTTAGCGCCAGGATTGCATTTCTGAAAATGTCCATAGAGAAGGAATTCGGCTTTTCTCCCCCCTCCCACTCCGAAGAAGGAAAAAGACAGGCGGCTTTGCCCCCTTCTTTCCTCTCCCCATCCTCAGAGCCTGCACGTTGGCAATATGAATTTGTATTTTTGCATTCGAGATTCGCCCGATTAAAAGATCCCTCTGGAGGCAGAAGTAATTGATTTGCCCAAGAATTTCGCGTCCCCTCTCCAAAGGTTTTGTTCCAGGTGGTTTTTGTATTAGAACTACCACAAGGAACAAATGTGCAGAATAGAGACACCCACGCAGGTTCTACTCACAAAGCCCGGTTAATGTCCAAACCTCCCTCTTTATTATTTGCCATCCTGCTGTTAAATCCCGATATTTTCGAGGAAAAAAAAAAAAAAAAAGAAAAAAAAAAGAAAAAGAAAAAGAAAAAGAAAAAAAAAAAAGAAGAAAAAAAGCAAAGCGCAACCCCGAGGAAGGCGCAGAGAAGCAAAATAAAGCCGGGCTTTTCCCACAGCAGAGCAGCCCTCCAACAGCATATTTTAAAAGCAGCTTTTTTCCTTGTTTACCCGCGTTTCTCGCTCTGCCTCTTTGCTCGGACACATTTGATCTTGGAAAGAGCAAGAAGCTCTAAATGTGTTCTTAAGGGCCAGAAGCTGTCAAACCTTTTGGCGGCCAAGATTGATCGCGCGCAGACACCACCAGAGCTTTGTTTGGACTAAAAGCAAGAAAATTAAACCCTTTGCATTTTCCAACAGCATCGATATTTGTAAGGCATCCCTTTCGAGGGATTGAATGACAAGTCTCGTTCTATATTTTATTTAAACAAGCAACCACCAAAAAGCCCATTTAAAGCCTCCCAGCCCCTCCCCTCCCCCTCTCTCCAATGCCTTCGCAGATATGCTACATCTTGAGGGTGCATTAACTTAAAACCGATTTTTAAAATGCACTTCGTGCAGTCTGGACGTAGACTGGTCCGCTGAGTGCTTGGGGCTTTTTTTTTTTTTTTTTTTTTTTTTGGTTGTTGCTGTTTTTTTTTTTTTTTCTTTCTTTCTTTCTTTTTCCCTCTTCTTTCCTCTTCTGTTTCTTCTTTATTTTTACAACACGAAGAAGACGCTTTGCCGAACCCCCTTTTGGCAACTCCGAAAATCCAGAGCGATGGCCCCGCCCGGCACTGCGATGCTCCCCGGCAGCTGGAGGACTCACGGACGTCTCCCGCAGCTCCTGCCCGGCCCCCGGCCCGGCTTTGCGCGCAGGACTCATCGGGCCGGGGACGCCTCTGGCGTTGTCACCCGCTCTCCCGGTTGTGCCCAAAGCGTCCGAATTCGGGACCCGACCGAGCGGAGGCACATGGAAACGACGGAGAGAGCCAAGCTTCGGAGACGAGAGCAGTGCCCCAGGTTATCACCCCGCAGCTCTGCTTGGCCCCGTGAAAACAAACCCGCTACCAGCCCATATATCTCCTGGTAATCGAAAATACTCACCAGACCCAGCCTACTACGGTTATTAAGCAATTTATGCCAGCAGACGGGAGTATCGTTTGCAAGCTAAGGCACAGGATTTTGGCTTTTTTTTTTTTTTTTTTTTTTTTTTTAAAGAGGCACCGGCCAGCTGCCTTTGGAGCCTCGCTATTTGGCTCTCCCACAGCGATGCTCGCAAGGCACTTTTTGTGGTCCAATCCTGGGAAGGCAATTGGAAAGGGAAGTCACGGAGCGCGGGGGCTGCCGCTGCCTGTGTGACTCTTCCCTTAGAAGCAAGGTTGCTGAGGAAGATCCTCTTAAACAATGGCTCGGCACCGGCGACCAATTGTTCTCCGTACTGTATAATAGATGGCCAGAAAAAAAAAAAAAAAAAAAAAAAAAAAAAAAAAAAAGGGAGAGAGAGAGAAAGAGAGAACAAATGAAAAGGAAAGAGAAAATTAAAAAGGAAAAAAACTATTAAAAAAAAAAAAAAAAAAGAGGAGCCCATGGAGGCTGAGTCTGAAGCGGTAGTTTTGGAGGAAGTGTTATTCTCCAGGAAAAAATCAAGACTCGAGACTCCTGCCTGGGTGCAACTTCTTATGTGGGGGCCTGGCGGTGTCAAAACTTTGAAGATTAATGGACGACTTTGTTAATGACTCACGGCGTCAGATTGAGGTGCTTAAATGATTTGTGAGGTGCAAAGCGCTTTCCTGACAGTCCCAAACAATGAGGGGAGAGTGCGCGGGCGGAGGCGAGGAGGCTGCAGGACGGGCGCACACACGCGGGGACACACGGACACAAGCACACACCCCGCAGCCGCCGCACCAACGCACCCCCTCGCCCTCCCCCCCGCCCCGATCATTTCAGATTAGGACGCCGAGGGGATGGATGCGGGAGATACCGTTTCCCTCTTTAAAAAAAGTGTAAATAAAGCCTTTCTGGCCCCCAATGAGGCGTTCCTTCCCGACTTTTTTGGATCAATCAAACAGACAGTGGCTTCTTTTGATTAAAGCCCAAATTGTCATTGGGCAGAGGCAATCATGTGACAGCCAATTCGGTCCAATTTCAACCTTGTCTCCATGAATTCAATAGTTTAATAGTAGCACGGTCCCCATACGGCCGTAATCAGTGAATTAGAAAAAAAACACCCCACCAGCGATCTTCTATGATATATTTTTTTCTCCTCTCTCTCCTTTTTCCTGGGCCTTCCCCCCCCGAGCCCCCGGCATCCGAGGGAACTTTTTCTCCGCGGGGGCTGCGAGTTGAAGGCCATGAATTTCGAATTCGAGCGAGAGATCGGTTTTATCAATAGTCAGCCATCGCTTGCTGAGTGCCTGACATCTTTTCCCCCTGTCGGTGATACATTTCAAAGTTCATCAATCAAGAACTCGACGCTTTCACACTCGACACTGATTCCTCCTCCTTTCGAGCAGACCATCCCCAGCCTGAACCCCGGCGGCCACCCTCGCCACAGCGGCGGCGGCCGCCCCAAGGCGAGCCCCCGCGCCCGCAGCGGCAGCCCGGGCCCCGCCGGCGCCCCGCCGCCCCCGGAGTACCCCTGGATGAAAGAGAAAAAGGCGTCCAAGCGATCCTCGCTGCCGCCCGCCTCGGCCTCCGCCTCAGCCGCCGGACCCGCCTGCCTCAGCCACAAAGGTCAGTCCCGGGGCTCGCCGCCCCCCGGCCGCCCGCAGCCCCCTCTCGGACGGGGCTCCGCGCGGAGCCCAACTTTCCCGAGTCGCCCCAACGCGGGATGATTTATTTGAGTTGGAGCTGACCTCTCTTGTCTCGCTGTCCTAGAGCCGGGCTATTTGACAGTAATGAAGAGTGATAGATTGCTCCCGCTCAGCTCGGCGGCTGATGCATTAATTATCAATCGCGCTATGGCCGATATAAAGTTGGCCGCGGCGTGGGGAGGGCGCGGAGCGGGGGCCGCGGGGCGCGCCGAGGGGCCGGGGGGCTCCGGGCGCCGCACAATGGGGTCCCGCGGCCGAGGGCGGCCATTTTGTTGCAGTAGCTATTTTATGCTGCGAGGACATATGGCTAGAGAGTCGCTTCCACGCAGGGAGAGAGGGAGAAGCGCTGCCCCCCCCTCCAGCACGGGCCGCGAGAGGCTCGGGGACCGCGGTGCCATCCGCGCTTCTCCCCGACGTGCGCGGGGCTCTGCTTCGCTTCCGTTCTTTGCTGCGCTCCGGGGCTCGTGAGCGTGTGGTGGTGGTGGCGGTGGTTCGCCTTCTCTTTTTCTTTTTTAACAGACCCCCTTGAAATCCCCGATAGTGGCAGCGGTGGATCTAGGCGGCTGAGGACGGCCTACACCAACACGCAGCTCTTGGAGCTGGAGAAAGAATTCCACTTCAACAAGTACCTCTGCAGACCGCGCCGGGTCGAGATCGCAGCGCTGCTGGATCTGACCGAGAGGCAAGTGAAGGTCTGGTTCCAGAACCGCAGGATGAAGCACAAGAGGCAGACCCAGTGCAAGGAGAACCAGAACGGCGAGGGGAAATTTAAGGGTTTGGAAGACCCCGAGAAGGCGGCGGAGGACGAGGAGGAGGAGAAAGCCCTCTTCGAGCAAGCCCTCGGCACCGTCTCGGGAGCACTGCTGGAGAGGGAGGGGTACGCGTTTCAGCAGAATGCGCTCTCGCAGCAGCAGGCGCAGAATGCGCACAATGGCGAATCCCAAAGTTTCCCCGTTTCGCCTTTAACGAGCAATGAGAAAAATCTGAAACATTTTCAACACCAGTCACCCACTGTTCAAAACTGCCTCTCAACAATGGCCCAGAACTGCGCAGCTGGCCTCAACAATGACAGTCCTGAGGCCCTCGAGGTCCCCTCTTTACAGGACTTCAACGTTTTCTCCACAGATTCCTGCCTCCAGCTTTCAGACGCGGTTTCCCCCAGTTTGCCGGGCTCTCTGGACAGCCCCGTAGATATCTCCGCTGACAGCTTTGACTTTTTTACAGACACGCTCACCACGATTGACTTGCAGCATCTGAATTACTGAGAAATTAAAGACGTCCTCTCCCAGGGTCCTGCCTTCTCCTCCTCGTTCCTCCCCTTTATTATTATTATTTTCCCAGTGAATTAATTTTATTTCCTCCACCCTCCCCCCTCCCCCCCCGGTCGGTACATTCTGTTTGTCCCCTCCCTTCACCGTGCCATTTTACCGATTCTGACCAAGTTTTAGTTGTCTTCGGTTTTAACCTAGCCACGTTCTAGGTCCTTCGACGAAAGCAATATATGAGGTCTGTAAGAAAGTGATCATATAGGGATCGTATCGTCACTTTCTTTTTATTTTTGTATTGCATTAGGATGCGTTGTCATAAGTATTTTTGGTAGAATAAATTCTTGTTTGCTACAAGGCGCTTTCTCTTTTTTTTCCTTTTTTTTCCCCCTCCCTCTCTCCTTTGAGCACTGATAACACAACGGGTATTTCTCACTATTAACTCACTAATAATCAAACCCTGCCATCTCTCTCTCGTTGGCAAAGCAGGACATCTAGCAGAGAGGAAAAACACGTTCAAATTCTTTATTTCGAAGGTTAGCAGAGAGGAAACAAACAAACAAACCAACCCAAACCGTTCCCAGCTCCTATGGCGATTTCTTCCCTTTAGTGTATAACCATAGTATCTCCGTGAGGACGCGGAGCTTGAGAATGCCCAACTCTAACAAAGGCGTAAGGGAGAGCTTTCTCTGTTACAGACAAAACGAGGGGCACGGTCCTGCAGAAATGAGCCTGGTACATTCACGGAAGGCTTTTTCTCGCTTTTTTTTTTCTTTTACTTTTTTTCTTTCTTTTTCTTTTCGAGCATAGCATTTTGTTCTCGACCATAATGAGCAGCCAGCAGGCTGGCTGGGAAACCTTAAAAATCTGAGCTCACAGAGTGCGTTCGATGGGTCCTCCCGTGCGGAGTGGTCCGGGAGATCAGCCCTAAAAGGAGAAGGAAGGGAGAAGTTAGAGCCTGCAACAGCCAAAGGCCGCACAAATAACAGGGAGAGGGATCGCACCCTCCGCTCGGTCCTTTTTGGGGGCGGTGAGGGGTCGTGGAGGACGATATTTACTGTTCAACCCCATCCTGGGGGGCGACCCAAAAGGGGAAGCTTTTATTCCCTAACTGCGGTTTCCTCGAGGTCCCTGCTCGCTGAGCCGCGCTGGGAAACCCCCGGCACACCTCGGGCAGCAGTGCGGCCGGGCCCGAACGGGGTGAATCCCCTCCCTGGGACGCGAATGGGGGCTCCCAGGAGGGCGAGAGGGGCGGCGGCCGCGGCTCCGTGCGTGGGGAGCCAGTGAGAGGAGAGCAGGGGCCTGGGAACGGCACAGCGCTGCCCGTCCGTGCACGGAGAGCCGTCTCGCAGCTCTGCACCGCGTTGTGGAGCCGGGATGCGTGGGTTATGGCTGGAAGGGCTGAACGCAATTCTTCCTAAAGTCATAAATCACCTAAAGTCATAAATCAAACGCTTTCTATGAATGAGAATGTCATCAAAGAGATCAATTGCAGGAACACATGCACAAATAAAAATCCTCTTACGTATTTGCCGGGGCTGGGGATCCCCGTCTAAAACCATTAAGTGAGAAGGCGTTTAGTCATAATTCATTTTTATTGCTCCTTTAAAACAACAGCTTGGCTGAGCTGCGGCCGCGGCGAAACCCCTGCCCCGCTCCTGTCCTCCTCCCGCTGCAGCCCTGCGCGGGGCGGGAGGCACCAGTGGCCCTGCACCTCTTTGGCAAGGGCCGAAACGGGCTGCCGTGTGCGGGGGCATTTTGTGGCCCGATGTCTGCGTGCTGGCAATGCATAAAAAATAAAAAACATATGTATTAAAAAATAAATTTGAAAGAAGAGGGAAAAAAAGAGAGAGGAATAAAAATCCCCGACAAGATTTCAATTTTTCTCCAACTCGATTTAAATAAACGTGGGGGTGCAGCTATCAGGAGTTGCCTCAATTCCTCCCCATGAGCCCCGGGGCGCTGCGGGGGGAGAACTCCCACGCCAAAGCTTAAATGTGGGCCTCACTCTCGGGCAGGATACGGCGGTTCCCGAGCGGAGCCGCGGAGGAGCAGCGGTTGCCCCCGGCCCTACAGCCTCTGCCCCTCACACAGAACCGACAGCGAAAACCCAAAGTATCGCGAGAGAGAAAATGCAACAAAAGGGATGGGGGCTGCTCCCAACAATGGCATAGAAAAGGGGAAGGAAAAAAAAAAGGATTACAGGATGCTGGAGACTGTAAAAGAGGTGCTGTAATTTGCCGGGATTTACGGGTAAAACAGATCCATTTGCAGAGAAATACATATTTTTTCTTCGAAGGCTGATGTTAAAAAAAAAAAAAAAAAAAAAAAAAAAAGCACTGAAAGGATGCCAGCTCTTTTATTGGTAAACAGTCCCAGTGGCCCTCCTTGCTCTGCCTTATGCTATATTTATCACAACAGGTTTACGGGAATGAAATGAATGTGTTTCCGTCCCTTACCACAGCCCACACTGATGCAGTATAATGCCATGAACACCCCCGGAGTGTTGTTGCTGTCGCTCTCCCCACGACCTCCCTTCCTCCCCCTCCCGGAGTTTAAGAAACAACATTTCCAGAGGGCCCTCAGCCACTCGTGCCTGCTCAGTAAATCAGAACAAACAGAAATCCTAAGAGCGGCCCTTCAGCTTTTGCTGCCTGTAGAGAGGCCTTGGGGATGGCACGGGGTAAGGGTTGACCTAAGAGCAGCGGGAGAGCCCGCACCTCGGGGAGGATGTGGAGGATGTTGTGGTTCGGAGTGGAGGGAGGAGCTTGCGGGTGAGCGAGTGTGCGCGTGTGTTGGTGAGCAGGGAGAGGTGGCAGGCAGGGGGAACCTTTGGGATTTCAAAGCAAGCAGCAGCGAGCACACAGCGATGGAAGAGCCGGGAGTGCACCTGCAGCAGCACAGGAGACGGCTCCTCCCGGGGTCGGTGCTGAGGAGCACTGACTGTCGGTGCCAGCCCCTCTCCCTGAAGATAGACGAGAGCCTTGGGACGGACGGATGCCCGCTCTTTGCATCCCCTTTCACTTTCCGCATATGTAAACAGAATATGGGGTCACAACCCCCACGTCCCATCGCCCCCCGTCCTTTTCTCTCCACGGACCCTTTTTTTTTTTTTTTTTTTTTTTTAACCCGTGGATGGGGGTGGGGAAGTATAAGCTTAAACTGATGCTCAGCCCTGTTCCCAAGGGTCCTGGGGCCACCTCTGCCACCGGCCATCTGCCACCTCCCACCACCGCCGGTCTGGGCGGTGGCAAAGCGCGGGGACAAAAGGGTCGGGCTGAGGGCCCTGAGTCTCCTGCGTCTCTCCGGGCCCTGCACCGGGACGCCTCCCCGGCCTGCGACCTGCAGCACACCGGGCACCCTTCCCCCGCCCGGTCCGAGATATACGGGTGGCAGCGCGCTGCGGGGACCCGGCAGATGGGTTGCGGAGCCCGGCGGGCCTCCGCCCCGTCGTCAGCCCCCCGACTCCCCCTCCCCTACCCCAGCCCCGGCTGAAGCGGGGAAGTCCGGAGAAGGTGCGGGGGGAGAGGAGATGCAGGCTAGGGGGAGGCTGGCGTGCCCGGCAGAGCACAATGGCCGTCAGTCCCCGAAGCGCCTCATTTCCATGCTAATGTCCGCGGCCGCCTGGTGATGCGGCTGGACAAGCCCCTTTAACTCTTGGCGTCGCGTCGCGCTGGGCTCTGCGAAGGGGCCGGAGCAGCGGCCCCATTCTCATCCCCCGCATTATCCTCATCCCCGTCAGCATCCCCATTACGGTCTCCATCCTCACCCCTGGTCACATCCTCACCGCCGTCCCTAGCGCTGATGCTCTCCGCTCTGTCCCCATTACCTCTCCCCCGCCCCATGCCGCGGATTCAGCCCTCCCCATTCCGAGCCGGAAGAACGGCAAAGGTGCCCGGCACCAGTTTGACAGCCGGGTCGGCGCAGGGGCAGCCCGGCAGGGGCAGCCGCAGAGTCATTCACTCGCTCGCTCACTCACTCACTCACTCACTCACCCTGGAGGGGCCGGGCTCCGCGGGCCGGACTCCTCCGCCGGGTTCTCCGCTGCCTTCCCCTCTCAGCCAGCGGGCGGGACCCCGGCGGCGCGGCAGCCCTGCCCCTCGCCCCCCGGGGGGCCGCCGCCGCCCTGCCCCGCTGTGCCGCGCCGCGCCGTGCCGCGCCGTCGGAGCGCTCGGCGTTTAAATGTCCCCGACGCGGCGATCTATCAGCGGCAGGAGCCGGGAAAGTCCCGCAGGCGCCGCAGCCATTGGCTGCCGCCCCCCACGTGCCTCTCCGCTCGCGGTACCTTCGTGTCATTTTCCTCCCGGCCCCATGGAGGAAGTGGGAAAGTTGGCGCGGCCCCGCCGGACGCTGAAGACCCGGCGGCGGCGGCGTGACAGCGGCACGCTGCGAGGATGAGCTCCTTCCTCGAGTACCCCGTCCTCGGCGGCGAGGCGGGGGCCTGTGCCGCCCGCTCCTACCACCCTGAGCACGGAATTACAACTTTCCAGCCCTGCGCCGTCAGCGCCGGCAGCTGCAGCGGGGAGGACCGCTTCCTCGTGGGCCGCGGGGTGCCCCTCAGTCCCCACCGGCACCACCATCCCCCGGCCCAGCCTGCCGCCTACCAGCACCACGGCGGCCTGGGGGTGTCCTACGCGCATCCCGGCTGCCCCCCGACGTACGGCGCGCAGGGCTTCGGCGCCGCCTATGGCCCCTACGCTCTGGGGCAGGACGCCGAGCTGGGCGGCGGCTTCCCCCCCTGCGCGCCCGCCGTCTACTCGGGCAGCCTCTCCTCCGCCGCAGCGCAGCACCCGCACCAGGGCTACGCGGGGGGGCCCGCGCAGTACGTGCCCTCCCCGTACGGGCAGGAGCAGCAGAGCCTGCCCCTGGGCACCTACAACCATGCTCTCTCTCCCCTCCACGCCGGCCACCAGGACAACTCCCGCTCCCCCTCCGCCGACACCTCGCCGCCGGCGCAGACCTTCGACTGGATGAAAGTTAAAAGGAACCCCCCTAAAACAGGTCAGTGGCCGGCGGGAGCGGGGCAGCCCGGCCCGGTTCGCTCTGGCACCGCCGTCGGGGCGGCGGGGTGAGGCGGGTGCAGGTGCCCGCGGGGGCGGCTGGGACTTGTGCCCTCAGCGCTGGGTGGGAGCCGGCGCCGGTTCTTCGGTCTCTCTCCCACCCCTCCCGCGGTCGTATTTCGTGTAATTCACAAAGCACTTCCCGAGTTTCCCCCGACACCGGGAGTTTAGCACCTCGCACCCCATCACTCACCCTGCCGGGGGTTCTCCCGTATCCCGAGGAATCCCTATCGCTCGGCCGCTGCGGGCGTATCGATTACGTAGCCTATAAATCATTTGCGCTCGCTTAACGCTGCCTGTCTCCTCACAGGCAAGGCCGGCGAGTACGGCTTCGTGGGGCAGCCCAACACCGTCCGTACCAACTTCACTACCAAGCAGCTTACCGAATTGGAGAAAGAGTTCCATTTCAACAAGTACCTGACCCGGGCCAGGCGGGTGGAAATCGCAGCCTCCCTCCAGCTCAACGAGACGCAGGTGAAGATCTGGTTCCAGAACCGGCGGATGAAGCAGAAGAAGAGGGAGAAAGAGGGGCTGCTGCCCATCTCCCCCACCACCCCCACGGGCTGTGAGGAGAAGGCGGAGGACCCGTCGGAGAAGTGCTGCCCGTCGCCCTGCAGCGCCTCGCCCGCATCCTGCACCTCAGACCCGGGTCCCGCCACCAACTGAGCTCCCTCGAGCTGCGGTGCGCTCTGTCGGTCTGTCCGTCCATCCGTCCGTTGGTCGGGCCCGGGGGCGTCGGCCCGGCCGCTCCTGGCCCCTGCCGCCGAGAGGTTTTATTTCGGTTCCCCCCTCCTCACCTCCTTGCCGGAGGAGTTGCGTTGGCACACGCGTGGGTTCTCCCTCCTCCCCGCAAGGATGTTCCTCTGAGTTTCACTGGCTGACAGACAGGTCATGGAGGGTACATAACCTCCTGAAGAGATGCACTATGGCAAGTGTTTACACGACTTCTAGGACTTTCACCCTTTAATTTAATGTATACTTTGTTCGTGTCTATGAGTTTGTTGCTTGTAAATACTTTGTCCGAGAGATTTATCTTTTTACAGATTTTTCTAGAGAAGACGTTTAGATGATCAGGTGAAGCAGGGTGAGTGCATTCGCCAAACCAGACCCGCTTTTCTATCGGTCAGGCTGACGGCAGCATCAAGCAGACGTGTTAAGCTCCAGCAGATACCTCAAAGCGTAGCGCTATTTCCCAAAACGTGACAAACAAGGCTTCAATTGCACTAGGTTTTGTAAACTTTACCCTGTGTGCTCGTCCCTCCCTCCCCCATACAGCTGTGCTGGGCTGTGCCTGACAGAGGGACACTGCCGCCCCACACCTCACCCCAACCTTCCTGTTTCCGTATCCCCCCTCCTTTAGCCTCGATGTCTTTTCGACCCACTCGTGAATGTGTCGGATGGCCAAATGAATGTATAACTTCTGTGGTTGGTGTCCGGGCCGCTGCATGCCGCCCCGTGTGTGCTGTACTCGGGACACGGAGCTCTGTCGGGCAGGGAGCCGCGTCCCCCGACGTTGCGTACAATCACCAGGGCTCTGCGGTCCCCGCCGCTGGGACCCAGGGCAGGATTTACGGGTCCTTATGTCTGTAATAAATATATTCCACTTTCAGGTATACCTCGTGTGTCTACCTCTGCGTGACGTCACTGGCACGTCACGGCTCGGCTCCCACGTTTTCCGCCGTTGGGCACTTCCGAGGGGAGAAGGGAGGAGGGTCCCAGCTTCATCCCCCCCGGCCTGCCCGGTCCGCCCCATAAACACGCACCTTCCTCCTTTCCTATGCTCAAACAGCATTATTTTTAGAAAAAATATGTGGCCCTCCGCTGTAACTGGGAGGAATTTATGACCCCGATCTATTTCTGAAGCACAAACACGAGAGCTTCCTGGGTCAAGTGCTAACCTTTTCACCTCGGGATGGATGGTGACACTTACATAAACAGAGCACGCTTCAAAAGCAGAAACTGTCTTCGAGTCCTCTTTCCTCACGTCGCAGGCCCCTCGCAAGGGCTGCACATTTAATTACCGCGGGCATCGTGTCCCCCCCGCCCAGCGTTGCCACCCCGAAGGGCTGCCAAGGGATCGGGCGGGGGGGAGGGGATGGCCCCTAGGTGCTCCCAGCCCGTTTCCAATCGCTGCCTTCGTATTTCTGGAGAAAACCCAAACAAGATATTGCGGGTAAATAGTGTGACATTTCCATGAGATGCCAAAAGCATAGAGGTCGGGGAGGGGGACAACGGGTGCCGGGGGGTGCCCGGAGTCCCCGCTGCCTCTGGAAGCTCCACGCATGACACCGCCTGACACGACACAGCTGCGGGGCAGCGCTGCCAGAGCGGCTCCGCTGTGCGGGATCGCCGGGAGCCAACGAAACGTTCTTCACTTCGGTGTCAAAAGAAACAAGCCCCGATCTGCAGGCGCGGCGGCCATATCAAGAGCAGCTATCTGCGAGGCAGCGGGGCTGTCTCCAAAGGCTCCCGCCAGCGCTGCCTCGATTTCTTTCATTTCCCAGCCTGCCATATACTTTACCTTTTGTTTATTAGTGTAAAGCCACAAAGCAAACCAGATGGCCTTCTTCCAGAGACTTGGATGTGTTAAAGTGGCATTTGCATGCCAATGAGGGTATTTCAATATCGAAATCTGGATCTAAACACTGCTGGAATCCGGATCTGAGAGCCGGCTCCCCCGATGCTGACTCAATGCTTTGGGAAGAGAGCTCATAAATTACAGCCTAAATGTGGGACGGGACACACGGCAGTGCGTCCGTCTGCGCGGAGCTGGGACAACAGAGCTTCCTCTCCTTCCGAGCCAAACCCCATGCTTTAACTTTTTTTCGCTATATCATTTTATTTTATCTTTTTTTTTTTTTTTTTTTTTTTTTTTTTTTTTCCCTCAGCCACGAACGATTTAAATCTGACACCCCCAACCTTCCCGACCCTAACTCATTTCGATATTTTTATTGTTATCATTTCGATACGATCAAGACCTCAGTGCTGCCGGTGGGGAAAGGAGGAACGAGTTTCTGGTACAGAAATACCTCAACGAGCAGAGCACGAGTTGGCCCAAGGGAACAATCAGCTGTCCTTCGGAATGAGGGGAACATTTGTTTTTACACCCGATTTTTTCCCCTATTTTTCTCTCTTGAATGTCTGGGAAACAAACAAACAAACAAGCAAACAAACCACATACACACACACACACAAACCCACAAAAAACCAAAACAAAGAAAAAAAACCCCTACACCCCCCAAAACAACAACAACTACTACAACAAGCAAAAAAAAAAAAAAAAAAAAAAAAAAGAAAAAAAAAAGAAAAAACCCAACTCACAAAAAAAATCTCCCTCACCAACCATCTCAACTCAAACCGCGTTCGAATGTCAAATGGAGTTTAGCATCCTCCTATCATACTTAAGGCCATTTCTACTGTTCACCTTTAAAGTTTACTTTTGGAGGCTATTGAGATGCTTTGGTGTTTTCCTCTGGGGCAATCAGATTGAAAGCGATCAATATTTACTCAGTCTGAAAGGGCTGTTGAAAAGGCAGCTAACAACAAACTGCTTAGCTGCTCTCCCCTCTTTAATCTCAGGTTCACCGAAAGTTCAGGCAGAAATGAATTCAGTGATGGGTCACTTTAGAATAAGCCCCAGTGGTTAATCTCACTGCCTCGCTAAAGGCAACAATCGCAGAGCCATCCCTCTCTCTCCGTCCCTCTCTCGGTCTCCCCTGCGGCGGTAACTCCCTCTCCTTTTTGCTCTGTCGTTCCGCGGTGTCCCGGAGATACGCACCGGGCTGCGGGGAACCGTCCCGCAGGGGACGCGGGGAGTCCCAGGGGCAGGGCGAGATGCTGGGAGCTTCTCCCCGGCAGCGGCAGGGTCAGCTGGAGGAGCCTCGTCCTCCTCTCCGTTCTCGGTGGGAATACGTAATAATGATAATAAATCTGGCCATGAGAAGAAGAAATCTGGGCAAAACGCGCTGGATGTCGCTACTAATTGTAGGAAATCTTCGAAGGCCAGAGATCACGCAGATTAGTCACTGCATCACCGCATGCTTAGCGGGGGTTTGTTAGCACCTCTCTAACGGGAGCTCACGTTCGGGCCGTAGAGGCGAGCAGGTTTCCCCCCGCACATCGCCCCTCAGCCCACCTCCCCCAGCGCCCCCCCAGAGCACCGGGGCGCTGCGGGAGACTTGCGGGCGCGGAGGCGGCTCCGGAGCGGCCGGGGGGGCTCCATGCTGGGCGGCAGCGCCGGGAGTGCGCCGGTACGGGGCTGCTCCTCCGCCCGCTCACATTAGGGGAATTGAATCCTTTCGGAGGATTTCTCTCGTTAGCTTCCTTGCTTGTCTTGCAGAAGATTAGTTCTGTGCCAGCTCCTTAAACTACAGGAGAAAAAAACCCAAAAGAACAAAAAAAAAAACCCCACAGAAATAACCAAATGGATAATATTTAATTAAATAGCAAAATAATATCTAAAATGATCACAAATATTTCTTCATAGCTTTCTTCTTCTCCTCTCCTTCCTGCCTTTCTCCCTTCCAAGGCAAACATTCCCGTTCTCCCCCAGGCACACCATTTGGCCGACTCGCGCTGTTAACATTATTCTTTTATGTTTTATGTGTCAAAAAATATTACAGGTCACAGTTACTCCTGTTTCAGGAACAGAAAGACCATTGGAATCAACAGGAGCCTCTGGGAAGAAAGCTCCGAAGAACTCGGGGCCAAACTGTTGATTCTAATCATGTGAGGAGCCCCATTTACCATGCAACCACCAAAAAAAATGACGTATTTTAGTAATACGAGCAGAAATCGGCCCGGAAGAAAAGCTTCCGCGCCATTTTTTTCTTCTTTTTCCTTTTTTTTTTTTTTTTTTCTTCCCCCTTTTTGTTTTCTCTCCCCCCCCCCCCCCCGCCTTTTTTTTTTTTTTTTTTTTTTTTTTTTTTTTTTAATGGGGCAGTGCCATATTTGAAGCATTTGTTCCGCATGGAAAATGTTTCAGCCATTACTTTCACAATTCTTTTGGCTTTCCGATCTTCTTTTCTTGAAAGTTCCTGTCTCGTGATGTGAAATTGCCACCGGTGATTCTTATGAAAATGTGACCAAATGATGATCGACCTCTCTTAGGGTGAAAACAACGGACGCTTCGCGGTTTTTGAGTGGGTCCGGTTTATACACACAAAGCCAACGCGTTGCCAAAAATAAATAAGTAAATGAATAATAAAAACCATGAATCAAACGAAACAAATACAAGACCAAAGGAGAGCAGAACGGGAGCAGCGGGGGGGACAGGAGGCCAGCCGCAGCCCCAAACTTTCGCCTCCGCTCTCATCGGTGTAAGACGCGGTGCAGAAGGGGGTTGGGAAACAGAGGGGCTCACGGTGCGCTCCGCTCGGAACAGCTGTAGGAGGTGTCGGAGCGGCGGGGAGCAGCACGACCCCAACCCCGGCCCGGCTTCCCCGATGGGGAGGGCGGTATCTGCGTCCCACCCGCTCGGCTGTGCGAAGGTCTGAGGGGTATTGCGTAATTGCAGCCCGGGCTGTAAGCCGGCCAGAGGAAAACCAAGTCAAAACCCAGTAATAAGCTATCGATTATTTAAAAAAAAAGAAAAAGAAAAAAAGAAAAAAAGAAATAAATCCCAGGAAATATCTACTTTGATGGAATGCTTGGCTAAGGAGTTTTGGAGGGATCGATCGCATTCGCAGCTGTCCTCGGTTTTGATCTTCGGGAAATGACTAATAGAAGGAAAATTCGTTGTGTGCACTGCGACAGTAAATGAGGGGAGACGGCGGAGGGGCCGGAGCGCTCAGCTCCGCTCTGGGCCGGGCCGGGCCGGGGTGGGGCGGCCCCGGCGGCTGCACCGGGAGCGTGCGGGGCTGCGAGAGCTGAGCCGAACCCCGGCGGCTGTCCGCGCCCGAGTGGCACCGCAGCGCTGAGCGGAGGGCATCGCTCCCGATCTGCTTTGTCTATTAATACAGCTCTCACCAGCCCCGGATAACCTCCCTCCCTTTCTGTCAACACCCGGGAGCCCCGGCCCGGACTCGGGGAAGAGGGATGGGAGCTGCCACCGGGGTCCTGTAGCAAGGGGGTGCCCCTTTTAGGGGGTTCGTGGTGACAGATGTTGATGTTTCTAGGGAGCTCGGTAAACAAAAAGTTGGACTGGACTTCTTCATAGCCCATGTGGTTTTCATCATTCCCAGTCAGGCTCAGACCAAAGGCAGGAGCTTCCCTCTTCACACTCCTCATCGCCTCTCATCTTCAGCAGTCACTCAGCTCCGGTGACATGGAATAAAGAGCAGAGAAAACACAGGAGGCCGGGTTCGTTAGGAAATGAGAAGAGACGGGACGAGGATGAGGCTGGAGAGGGGAACAGGGCAGCGGGATCTCCCGACTGCTGCCTAGCGGTGGGCACTCAGGTGCAGAGCACAGCTGTGCACAACGGACTTCATCTGGGGACACATCGGAGAGTTGAAGTGAGAGCCAGAGAGTGCAGCTCAGGTTTCCCTCCGGCTTTGTAAAACGGTGAAGGTTATGGAAATCATGAGTGTAGGGATTTCCATGCAGTTTTAGTTGAAACTCCTTAGTAACAAAAAACCTTTTTAAAATTTTGACTGGTGCACCAGGTCGACAAACTCATGTGCAAAATGTCAGTTCCATTGGAAATGCTATGCAAGCCTCAATTTATTTTCTTAGCTTAGTTGTATAATATTCCCTCCAGTCTTCAACAAAGAAAGAGACTTTACCAAGCTGGGCTATTTTGGAAGAAATACCTGCCCAATTGCACTGTAATACCAGTGGACTCCTGGATGGTTTTGGGGATGGATGGATCATAAAACAAAGTGCATTGATTGGGGTAGTTCATGTTCCTCATGCTGTGCTGGGGAAAAAAATATTAAAAAAATAGCGCTGTCTAGGCACTGAAAGGTGATCCCATTTGAGCTGAGCCATCGAAAAGCCATGCATATTTCACTGTGCAGAGACGTTATCTTGAAGGAACACTCCTTCCAGCAAACAGCATTAGCATGAACGATATGTTTAGTCATGAAGGTGGGCATTGCAGGCAACTAAGACCCCAGGGGGCTTTGCAGTTCATTACATTTTCAGTCTCCTCCTCTATGTATTTCAGTTTTGCACTTCTGACAGTGCTAGGAGACCAGGCAATGATGACACAAAAAGGGCTGGAGAAGACCTGTATGTTGGTCAGAAGAGGAAGAGGATAAAGATGAAAGTAAATACCAGCTCCCACTGTATCCATGTGAATGTGCATGCTCCCTCAGAATTTAGGTTAATTTAATTAGACATTACCATAGCTTCTTACAAGTCAGCTCCCAGACTGAATGATTTAATGTCAGCAGAGGCTTGTACCTGGCCCCGTGCATGCATCGATCTTGTGTTGGACCTACCATGGCCCATTGCCCACGGAGATTTGGCTCACCTGAGCTTCAGGTCTGCAAATCAGAAGATTAGGCCCACTGAACCTAATAATCCATCAGTAAAGATAACTTTTCTCTTTTCAGATTATATGTTTCTTACCCTGGGGTTTTGAATGCCACAGTAAGGCTCACAAGGAAAATAGATAAAAAACACTGACAATTCTGCTGGGACTCAGAGCTCTAACGATTGCAAAGCAGACAAGTAGATCTAGAAATCCAGATAGCCTCAATGAAACCACCTTTTTGAGTACAGAGCGGTGATGTGTTTTGGAAACAGTTGACCATGAAGGTTGCCTCTATTTTCACCAGGGCTGAAAAGAAAGAGTCATGATCATTTCAGTGGGCTCTGAACCGGGCTGTAACTTTAGGCTCCATACAGAACAACAAGCAAAAATCCATCCTCTGCTTTCCACTGAGAAGGCAGAAGGGCAGGCTGTAGACCGAAGCAATGAAAACCCAACAAGCAACATTTGGTCAGATCCTCAGTTCTTTTGCATTATAGTTGTGATCTGTCTCTGGGGATCCTGCTCGTGAAAGTGGAAGGTAAAGCACTTAAAAGGTTTTCTACCACTAGAAAGAACAGTTTTTGTCCCTCTGACCAGTATGTGTGAATCAAAAGAAGTGCAAATCAGTAAGGCTTAGATGGAAATCTTATGCACAGCCTTAGCTATGAGCTTGTTGAGAGGGTTCTTTACTAACCGGCCTTAACCACGGTTGAATACAGAACATAAAATGGGACCCCTCATTCCGCAGATCTCACATATTATAACTGGCATAGTTTTGCCCTAAAAATACTGCAGGTTTTGTTTTTTTTTTTTTTTTCCTGAGCAACTACTTTTTCAGTGTGACATTTTACGATTTAAAAGAAGTGAAAATCAGTCAACTCATATGCAGCATTTAAAGTAACAGTGAGCCCATGTTAACATTGATTTCTGTCTGCATTTCCTTCTCTCTCTCTGTAAAACTTATGTACTCCATTGATACAATACTACCCACTTTGATAATAAATCTGTTGTTTAAAACTAGGATGCTGCCATTTCCTTTTCCATGTAATTTATAGTTCTATTGATTGCAAAGCTCTGCTTCTCTATTTCCCCCTGTTGTATTAAAAATGAGTTCTAATTGCAAGGCAAATGATATTTGGTCAAAGCACCTCTCAGAGTGTTTTAACTGTGGCTGAGGAGATTTAATTTGATTAATAGAGAAATGAAAGCCTCGAACATCTTAAATGATAATTTTCAGCCTGGAGAAAGAGAGACAAGCAAAGAAGGGAGGTTAATGGAACTGGGGAAAGCTTTCATAGATCAGCATGAGCAGATGTTCTTTTGCTTTTCTGTCAACAATTCTGGTTTGTTGTGCATAGAGAAAAACAAGCTTTTCAACTCTCACCATGATTTCAGCCTGTTGCCAGCTTTGCTTGCCTGCAGGATATCTGCTTATCTAGCAAGGGCAGGATCAGGCCTCCTCCCCTTTGGTCTAGAAGCAAAACAACCTTTCACAAGGGCTGCAAAAGTTGTCACACTCCTCCTCTGCACATACATTTTTCAGTCCTTAGATCTTTATTTCATAAAATTCCTCTTAGACATAGGACCCCTCCCCCCCCCCCCCCCCCCCCCAAAAAAAAAAAAACACCAAAAAACACAAAAAAACCAAACCATGGAAAAGCTGAGAAATATTAACTGCGTTCAGGTGTGCATTTACTGAGAGGAGAAGACAGGAGCTCCTTCCTTGAGGGCAGAACATGCATTTGGCCCCACAGCTGTACAAGGTCCTCTGTAGCATGGTGCCTTATTCCAATGAGGTGTTTTGTCAGAAAAAGAGTAGTGGAAGCAGCTCCAGAGTCACTATCTGTGTTGTAGATGGTATCTGATCTCAAAGAGAAGAAGGAGAGAGGAATGAAGCCCGTCAGCATCCCTTCTTGGAAACACACCTGCCTGCAGTGAGTCTGTCCCACAGCAGGTGTGGTGCTCTGCTCCCACGACCCTGCCAGCCCAAGCTCAGACGTTCCTTCAGCTGCCACGTGTGAAGGTCCTTGTGGTTGTGAGTAGGAATACGTGCGCTGAGCCAGAATGTCACTACTGAAAATACCTTTTCCTGACTACTCTAGGTACACTTGAAGAGTGAAGAGCTGCATAAGTTCTTAGCAGAAGAAAGAAGGGGTAAGAGTTCCTCTCTGCATACACCTTACACTTGTATTTAAAAGAATTTTGGGGAAGAAAAAAAAAAAGAAGGTTCATCTTTACATTTCCCATATGTTTATCCACATCTTTAAGACAAGCTCTTTAAGATCATCATTGGTGCTCCAAGTCTTGGCAGCACATGATGAGCTTACATCCTCCAGCCTGCACACTTGGAGCAGTGCTTCTATTGCTTTTATTCATGTTAGGATGAGGGTGGCCAAAAGGGCAAAGCTAGTGTGGGGCAAGAAGAGGGAAAATCCTTTTCCTTCCATTCCCCTTCTCTCCTTCCCTCCTTCCCTCCTCCCTTCCTTTCTCTCTCACTCTTCCCCCTTCCCTTCCTCCTTTCAGACAACCTGAAACCTTACTCTTGTTGGCCAAGTGCGAATATGAGAAGTGTGTACCTCCATTTCCCTTCTGGAAGGCCCCCAAAATTTATACTGGGGTGTGTGGGGAGGAAAGGGGATGTACTACTTCCCCAGATTTCTAACCACCTTTTCAGTGTGGGGATTTAAAATTAGGCTTCGCTCTGAGCAAAGGTAACTGTTGAAAGGAAGGATGGTGTTTTATTCCCATTTGATGCTGGTGGTTTGCTTTTGATTTCAAGAGTTTCCTCATTTCCTTCATCCCAAGATGCACAGGCTCAGACTGTTGCTGCAGGGGAAACATAGATTTTTTTTCTTATCACAAAGGTTGTTTTTTGTTGTTGTTGTTTTTTTTTTTTTTTAGCAGTTGCCTCCTTTTCTACCATCTTTTCTTCTGCTTTAATATCTTTAATAAGTGCTACCAACTGTCTGCATGCTTGGTGTTACATGTTGTGAACAGGGCTGAGTTTCTGAGGGTCTGGGATGGTGTTGTTTACTATTAGGCATAATGGAGATTGTTGTTTTTGCCTGAGGCAGGTGGGCTGTGGCTGAAGCATGCACAGAAATGCAGAACATGTGCTGCTCTGAGCTATCTGCTTCTCTGCTAAGAGGAGGCTGAGCTGCAGCACTTGCTTAGTATGCAGGGATTCCTTCTCCTGCCATTCCCTGGCCCCTTGCATGCTTAACCTTAGAGAGAAAGGCACAGCATATTGTGATGCTGCTACCCGGTCGAAAGACACTATCAATTTTAGAAGTGATAGGTGCATGTCAGAATCAGCATAATTAACTGGAATGACAATCCTGTTAAATGTGTTCCTGCCATTGCACTGGCAATAAAGCATGTGTAAATTTACAATTAAGGCCTGTCTTTCTTCTGTACCTTGGAGACTGGTGACAAACATTAAGAAGTTGTATGGCATCGGGAGTTGAAGGGAGGTATTTATCACAATAAAAACATCAGGTGATGCATTTCCCAGATTATCAGACCTACTTATTCAGATCTTCTTTTTGCTGGAAATTTCAGGCTGAGTATTATATTTCTGATCTGAAAGGTGATATTTCACTTTCTGGGCTTCTGTTTTCATTTGCAAGATGGATGAGAACACTTCTGTTCAACCACCTTGCAAAAAGATGTTTGAAATAATCCTCATTCCGCATTACACATAGGGCTGTACTTTCTTTACATTGGTTGTGTTGGGCTTGGTGGATCCAAAGAGAAATTTTCCGGGATGCTACAAGGTATTTCCCTACATTGCACAGAGGTGCTCCAGCTCCTGCTCTGGCAGCTGCTGGAAAGCATCAGCATAAGCGAGATAAAGGTGATTTAAAGCGTGTCTGTGAGTCAGGCGGTGAACTGACAGCCATCTTTAACCAGCCTGACCCTGGGATGACCCTGAGCTCAGCTGGTTGTGAGATAGTTGGGTCTATTATGGGACAAAGGATCATATGTCTGACAGGATGCAGGGAACACATTATGGGATCACAGCTGAGTAGCAGCGCAAGACATAATGTGCATTTATTTGATGAACAACACAAGCAAACCTTGCCAAGAAAATGTAATTTCAACTATTTTGTTTATTCTGAGCCAATCTCTTTCTGTCGCCTATTTCAAGAAATTCATATTTGTTAGATTTTTCTCTTCCAGGAATGAAACAGATGATCATGCTAGAGAAATTTATAAAGCTTGTAGAATGCATGCTGATAAATTCATATAATGGACTTGCACATTTCTATCGTATTTCCTGCTTCCCATGTGGGCTCAATCTGCATCTATTCCACATTAGATTTCTAACATCTTCGCCTAAAACCACATATAATTTGGTCAAGCAAGGATGAGAATGTCAGAATGAATGTAATAGTAAGATGGAGAGAAAGCCATAAGCTTGAAACTGCGTGGTGAGAATCTGCACTCATGGGCAGTGCCAGAAGACTGAAATTCGGTGTGGCAAGCTTCTCAGGAAGGCAAAATATCCAGATACCTTTCCATGCTGAACTCCATTCACATCTAGTCTTAGGGATAGGATACTGTAACAAGAAATTCAATATTCTCCATTTAATCATGGGAGAAAGGCTGATGGAGATAAGGGCAGTGATAATCTATAACCTCACACACACACACAAGATTAGCTTTACCTGCTCCACTGTAAATCTCATTGTATGCCACAAGGAAGAGAAACTACTGCGTTAAGGCTGTGGGAGCTGAGGGCAGGGATAGACTGGGCTTGACAAGGCACTTGGAGTTGTAGGATATTGGATACTTGGTGCTCCAGATGCAGTGTTCTGAACCCTGGGGGGTGCAGCGGTGCATGGCTTGTCATCACCACCAGTAAATGAAAGCAGAGTGGCTGGTAATATCCACCGCGGTAACACCCACGGCTCCTGCTGTATTGTGTGGAAGAGATGGGAGCATGGTGCCCATTCGAGGATATCTTCTGACCCCCTGCCATGAAGGCAGAACTGTGCCTACTGGAGTTGCAGGTGATACTGAGCCCCAGTCCCTCACTGCCTGTGGTCTTGCTACACAGAGCAGGAGGCAGATAGCATAAGGAAAACCGAGAATTAACTCTGTCATTCCCCACTGTCCCCTGGCCTGTGTGTCAGGGTGAGGAGGACAGTAGGATGAAGCATCTCACTGTGGGCAAAGTCGAGAGCAGCTTTTCACCTTCAACAGCTTCCGAGGGGATAAGGGGGTTAATCTGCATCCCAGGCCTCACTGTCAGCAACCATGCATCCTATTGCTCCAGGCAAAACTGAATCTGGCTTGGAGTCCTGTAAAACAGCTCACTCTTTGCAGAACTGCTGTGCTGATGACCTCTCCTAATATATGACTGGTTTATATGTGGGCTGATTGCTTCCAAAGGGGAAAAAACACAAAGTGATTCAACGTGACCTCATTAGCTCAACTCACACTGGTAAATGGATGGCCACCATTAGGAAAGCTCTGTTGTGGCAGCACTTCCATCGTATTACCTGTGGATAGTATCATAATCTTGCTATAACCTGCTGCAAAGATTTATGCACTATGCTAACTTGCACACTACAGCTGCTTTCTGTCTTATAAATATTGACTTCTGTGCCAAAAACAACAACTTGGTACAACAGGAATTAATCTTTTGCTTGACTGATGCATCTTCGCAGGCCAGTTTGTCTTTAGCAAATAGAGCTCAAGAGAGTTCTATGATTTAGAAAAATACCTTATAAGTTGATCTAAAATATAGGCTGTGATAAGCAGAGGCATCATTAAAGTGACACAGGGGCTATATTTTGCCTTCTAGATTTTGCTAACTGTACCATCTGTTTGTCATCTCAGCTTGTGTGAAATTTTAAAGAAATTGCCAGACCCTGTGACCTGAATCTTTTCTATATTTCACAATTTCTCTGATAATTTATTTTTCATGCTACACAACTGCTTTAAATTCATGTGATTTTTAGTAAAAAATAATCATTGGAGGAGCTGATTTATCAAAGCACTTACAGATGTTATACTTTTTGTCCTCAGGTACAGCACTGCAATGCCAGGGAAGAAAAGCCCATCCCCTGTCTGGTGCTGGACACTAGGATGAACTCACGATATTGCAGGATTCTGGAGCTGACAGCAAATAGCAGCTCATGGACTCAAGGTGTTAAAAAGATTACTACAAGACAGAACATCTCATACAAGACAGCTCATCTTATTCAAGATTCTTGTAGGAAGATTTTTGCACTGTGATTACTGAACAAAGATATTTTTCTGCGCAAAAGAACCATTTAAGGTATTGGACCTGAAGATGAACTTACTGTGTTTTGACAATGGCCCTTTACTAAAGTTTGAATTTCCAGGGCTCCAATTACACATATTTTTGTAAGCCCGTTCATACTACACATGAGACTGAGAGAAAGCAAATGCTCCCTGCTGGGGTGGAATTTTTGACTTGACTGTTCTCTTAGTGTTCATGTAAAAGTCAGAGAAGCACTGTGGTTTTGGACCATATGAACTCATACCACATACTGTGATCTTATACTCTACAGGCCAGATATGACTGACTTACAGCTCAGTTTTCATTTGGACTGAGACTTGATTCTTCAGTATTTTTAATGAAGCACACTTGCATGTACCCTGGGTAGGCAGGCTGGCGGGAAGACATCTCTGGGATGAAATCATGCTCCCAAAATGGAGCCAGTCACTAGGTTGTCTCAAGTCCCTATCTAGGCAACTGCTTGTTTTGTGCTATGCAATGATGATGCCTTCAGGGCCACTAGCTCATGCTGTCTCACCAAAACTCTCCTTTAGATGAATGTCCATGGGTGAAACCTTTTGCAAGTGAAGGAATTAAATGTCACACCTTTGCTCCATATACATGTCCACGTCAGACACTGTTTTGTCAGACTGCAAGTCTGCTGCCATTTGTCACGTGGCCAACACAGGCAGAATATCAGTGGGAAGGTTCAGCTTATACTACCATGCCACCAACATCCACCTCTGACGTCATCTGCTGACATAATGAAATAGCAGATACTGCTTTCAGTGCAGCCCTCATATAAGGCTTCAGTTTCTACAGAAAAAAACAACGAAGGGAAATACTGTAAGCACATAAAATATATAAACTGATAGTACTTCACAAAGCTTACTTGTTATGTAGTGAAATTAAGCATTTGAGTTTTAATTTTGAAAGCTATTAGCTTTTATTTTTTTTGTAGTTCATTTCCACGCTTGCTCAATGCATAAGAACTCGGGTAAGTACCACATTTCCACTAGCTGAACTTTATGGCAATCCCAGAGATTAAATTTTAAAATTTTATGATGCTTATTAATAGGAAATAGATATGCCTATGTGCTTAAAATTATGGTGCAGAGTATCTTCAAATGAGAACTGCTTTTAAATCTTTCCACTGGAGATAGCAAGGTAAGGTAAATTAAGATGGAATTTTAAGGTTCGTCTGTTTAAGGGTCTTTCTAATGCAAATACTCTTACATGAGATGAGCATTTTTTTGGTGTTTAAGCCTCCTAAAAAACAACTGAACTGATTAAAATCTCTTTCAATCAGTGGTAAGTGTAATCAGTGGAAAAATTCTTCTATAGAACTTTGAAAACATTAATTGAGAATTCAATTTCTCTCATGATTATAAGCTCTATAGTCAGTTGATTACTTGAGGCGTATGAATAGGTTCATTCACAGTAAAATGCACATAATTCAGGTATTTTTTAAAAGTACATAGATCCAAATCATGGCAATGGTAAGGTTAAAATAAAAAAAAAAGGAAAAGAAATTCCATGGCTGGAATATTTAAGTGGGTCATAGCTAGACGCAGGTCTTCTGTAACAGCCTGAGAAACTGTGCATCTAATTACAAATACATCAAAGCACAGATGTGATCTTCAGTAAATACATGTTCATACATGTATCTTCCTGGATTTACATGAAGCAAACAAACATATCTTGAACTCTAGGAATGATTTATACATGGAAAGTCATATGGGATGTAGTTTAGAAGTGCTGAGTCCCAGACTTCAGATTGCAAGGAAAGAAGTCTTACGATAGTTTGGTCTTAATTTTAAATCTAAACATATGAAGGAGAGGATATTTGTTTCTTTGTTTAGCACCTTCCACAGAGGGGATGCCAATCAACGCCACAGAAGTAATTCTTGTTGTTTTGGTACTGAAGGGCAAACCAAAAAGTGGCACTTAAGAAGCCTTGCTAATCTGCAGCACAACAGTCACCAGTAGCAGCTGTAGCTGAAGATCCAGGACTGGTCATATTGCAGTAACAATAGCTCCTTCCTACGTATATAAATATAGGCACGGGCTTTACTTTGGATTTTTAGAATCAGAGTCTAGCTATGAGAAGCTGTCCTACTTCAGGCTCTGCTGAGTTCTCAAGTAGCAGATAATCCAAGACTCGAGACAACATGGCTACTAGACTTCAGAGTTCATGTTCTATGAGCCTCGCATGTTTCTCGAAGAGTCCTCTTGGGCTAGGAGTTGTCCAATAGAGAGCAGATGAGGTGAGAATCCATGGGCTGGAGATTCCACAGGCATTCACTTAGAAGGGAAAGGGGAGTTCTTTCCTTTTCTCACGTCCCATCTCTGCTTTCCTTCCCTTGTATTGTGCTCTTGTATACACTGCAAAGTGAGCTTGAATGAGACAAAGGAAGACAGCAAAAAGTGTAGGGGGGATCTCGTCTTGAGCTCTGCTCCGAAAAAAGCTGACATTTGATTTCACTGGAGGCCCAGGTTCTGCAGAGTGGAATGAAAAGGGTCAGGAACCACGTTTCTTCCGAGCTGGGAAAGTCACTCGTGGCACTCTTTTTCTCCAAGGTTTCAAGTTCTTGTAAATTCCTCCCAAACTCCTCTAGAGCTGAAAGCATTGATGCTCCTCATAAAAGACCTTTTTTTTCTTCTGAAAGTTTGAGGAAAATTCTCTGATTCAACTTTATGTCACAGAAGAGCGAGACAGTGAGTTTTTTTTTTCAAACTACAACTTGGAAAGAAGCAAGCAAACAAACAAAACTGAAAACTGAGAGAAGGAAGGCTAATCTTGATGCCTGAATGTTCTCCCATGAATGTAGTCCCACGAAATTAGAGGAAGGTTTTGCACAGGAAAATTGTGAATAAAACCTCATGTTTGAAAAACACATTGTTGAGAAACAATTACTGGGTATGCATTGGAAACTATCCCTTTGAGAAACACAAACAAATGACAACCCTTCAGTACGATGATGTGGGATGTGGAGAAGAGCTGTGTATGTCACGTGGTTGGTCCCACCGGAGCCTGGTGGTTGTGGAGAATTTGTCAGTGCCTGCAGATGTGCGCCTCAGACTTGAAGGGACTCATCATCCCTATGCAGTTTTCAGCCTATTTGGAAACCAATTCAAGCACTGAACTTTTTAAACTGTCATCCATGTTATTCTGAGAAATGTGTTTGCTATTGGTATTCACAACTAAATAGTTTATTTATTCACATCTAAATAGTAAGTTTGCAGCAAATATCCTACTGCTGCATTTCATCTTTATTTTAAAAATATGTTGATAAGGGACTTAAAATCAATTTCAATCCTCTAATGAATAAAAAAGATGTTGAATAAAGAGGTGGTAGGAATACAGCTAAATTGTCAATTTAGGTTCATAGACACAGATGGACTTGTGCTACAGTGATCCAGCGGTGAGTGGATGCCTGCTTGACTGGGCTATGGAGTGCCCAAACATACAGATGTGTTGTTAGCCTTGTATGCAACTGGCTGTTGTAACTTGGTAGTTATAGTAATAATCCTGATGGGTCATCTAGACCTAGATCCTATTTCAAATTCAAGTATTTGTATTTCATAAATCAAGATGTGTGGGGTTTTTTTTGTTTGTTTGTTGTTTTGTTTTGTTTTTGTTCTAGCTGCAAAGTGCTAAGCATGTTCTGTTGGCCTGATTTTGTATGATGACAAATAAAAGCCTATAAAATAGCTGATGCCCTGAAATAATACCAGCAGGAATATGTAATGAAAGCAAAGTAATAGTGTTTACAAAATCAAGGCTTATCATGCTGTGTAAAGCAAGGCTCTTATTTCAGCTGCCTTTAAATCTGAGCTCCCCTCACTGGTTTTGTCTTAATAACAAGCATACATCTCACACTGGCAAATAGAGCAATCCCTATTGAGAATAATATGCCCGTTGCTGTCATAATGGATCTCTACTGACACATTTAACAGCTTGAAGGTATACACTTCAGACACTATAACTTACACTAATTAATCTTTATTACATCATTACTGCCTTATAAAAAAATTAAAAGCAGAATCTCTGCAAGAATTTTTCACTGATATTAATGAACATGCCAGACCATAATAAAGTTACAATGAAACATTATTTTTACACAGAGATGCTCGAAGAACCTTGTGCCAACAGTGAGTGAATAAAGCCAGTCAACCAAAACTCTGTTCTCTGTTGTGGTAGAGTATAACTGCAGCGTGTTCTTATCTGCCATTGAGTTATGGGTGTCTGCGTTTAGAATTCAGAGGATTACTGAAGAGATTATCTGATCTGTCAATCACACTGATATCTTGATGGGTTGGAATACTGCTCCAGATTTAGCATAGTGTCTTTGTTCTAACGTTCATTCTGGATGTCATGGTTAACCAACATCTTAATTATGTATAATAAACAATCACTCCAACGGGTTATTATTGCAATGCTGGTCTCAGTAGTGTCATGTAAGCTAAGTCCATTGCAGGGAGTCGCTGAGAGCTGCAGGTCTCACTGAAGGACTGCCGCAGTAACAAATTCAGTAAGCCTCACCCACAACAAGTTGAATGAATCTTATTCTTGCCTGCTTTGGAAAATAAGCGTGCTCAGGCTTGACTAGGAGATTTAGGTGACCGTATGGAAAGTCTGGGTACAGTGAGCACAGTTATGGAAAGGAATTGGCCACAGAAGCTAAGTAACTGAAGTTGAAGTAATCTGCACTTCACTGCTGCTGCTACAGTGATGCTTAAGGTGAAGAGAAGAAGCTTCAGTGTAGCCAGTTGAAAACAACTTCTTTCATTAACATGGCATCCTGTTGTCTGGTAGGACCTCGAGGTTTTGCTCTATTGGCATCTGAGTTAATAGACTAATGCATCACCAAGTTCACCCCTCTTCGTTGCCTCATCCTTTCTGCATTCCTATGACTTTTTGTTCTCATCCCTCTATCTGTTTGTTTGTCTCACAAGAGGAGCATTTTGGTGAGGAGAGAAGGTTTTCCGAGGAGAGACGGACACTCCGCTCCATTAGCATACCTGAGCATTATTGGTACAGGCTAAATGGCATTTTGCACCAACAACTATGTAAGATTGCTTGGACATAAAGAAGATGAGGTGTAACAAAAGCAGGCACCAGAGAAAGGACATACAGATAGTCTCCTAAGCCCAGAAAAAAATATCTGATAAGAGCAAGCAGTTTCAGCATAGCACTTCTTCATTTGCATGCTTTAGATTTCTTCAGCTTGTTATCAGTACTGCTTAGGCAGCTCTAGGTCTAAAACAACTGAAAGATCTAACCTGATTCCAACATGAAAGCCTTCTGTAGTGGCAGCTGCCAGGGCTGACTGTTCTCCATCACAGCCTGGAGTGGAATTGCAGCAGTATGGTGATTGTGTGCTATCAGTGCCCCCTTGTAACTGCGGAAGAAGGGAATGTCACTAAATCAGCTGGATCCCTTAAAACATGGCATTGCTGAGGGAAGATGGTTTCACCAAAAATTTGTTACTATAGGGTGCAGCTCCACCTATAAGGCTTCATCAGCATAGAAGGTGAGGGATGAGTTTCAAAGGGATGTTCTAAAATGTCTGGGTGCCCACTTTTGCAGCAATACAAACTCATCTGCACTTTGCACTGCACTGTCATCTAAAACTACAGATACCTAAAAATCAGCACCACTCTGCCTGGGCACTGAAAACAAACGCAACAGTTATAGTGGTTAGTATATATGACATACTCCTCTTGTCTGCAGATGAACACAAAAAGGTAGGTATTGCAACATTTTCTGACACAGCTGAAGGCAGACAGCAAAAAAAGGACTAGATTTGCATGCAGACAGGGCTGCAAACTCACAGCTGGCCTAGCTGATGGGAGATAAAAGATTTCTGAGGAAGATCTGAGAAAATACCTCCAAGGACTAGAAAATATGAATCCCAGTAATTGCATCTTAAAATTCATGATCTTGTCTCTACATACCTCTATCAGTATGAAGTGCGCTTGAGCATTTACTTCAGTATTACTCATGCTTATCCCAACAGAAAATGGAACTGGTCTGAAATGATCAGCTACACGGACACACGTGAGCATAGATACAGCCAGGTAATGGAAAAGCTGATAAGTTAGGTAAGATTTAGGAAGAAATATGGCCAAAATGCAACAAATTATTCTCAGTTAGCATTCAGTTAATGTTTTGGTGCATTGTTCTTAACGTGTTCCTCATTAAACTTTTGCTAGCCGTGCCTGATATGTGTAACAAGTTCTCTGCAGCTGAGATGGAAGATAATGATCTGCACATACAAACTGCGCTCTGTGACTTAAACGAAAGGAATAGGAGGGAGAGCTACAAAGTTTATTTCACCTCACTGCTACATTCCTGGCTCAGGAGGATGACTGGTGGAAGCTGAATGATTCCCTCTGGTCCTTACAGTGGAGTTGGGCTGATTCAGCTTACAGTCTGCACATTTTGGGACAGATCTTTTCCTACCATAGAGTTGCTGAGGTCTACATATCAAAAAGTACTTCTAAACTGGATAGGAAAAAGCCTCCTGAGTTTCTTACTTTGGACTCAGTCTCATCAAACTGACAAAGTGACCTTGCATACACATTATCCAAAATGATGCGCATACCATGTTGTTCCCAGTTCAAAGAAAAGCAATCTGCTTTAAAAATAAAATGGTAGAAATTGGTAATTTAACGGCATGTAGCAAGCAGTTTTCAGCTTTCCCTGCTGTGAATCAAGTCTGTGTCTTCCTGTCTTAATCAGGATTTTATTTAAATGTTTCATTGTGCCACATGAAACAAAATTGGCAACTCATTCTCTTGCAAAGGGCTTCATTGTCTGTGGGTCCAGCTTGAAGCCTCTCAGCAGTGTTGGCAGAACTGTATTTTGCAGCCGTGACATGAGAGGACTGGGCTCATCCCAATGCTGGATGAGAAGGGCAAAGGAAGGGCTGGAAGGGAGGAGAGTCCTCAAAAGCCAGACTTGTCCCTCTTGGAGCACTAGGGTGGGACATCTGCCACATTCCCCAGCTTGAATTTCCAGGGCTCTGCTGTAGGTAAAGCAGGGCTATTTTGCTGTTTCTACCCGTCATCTGCCCGAGGCAACTGTTGACTTTGCCAGCAGCAGTGCCAGCTGTGGTTGTTAGCTCGTCACATTGAATGCAGTGTGGAAGACAGACCAAATTGAGAAGCCACTCTCAGCCGCAGTGGGAGAGAGATTTTGACTGGCAATGTGCCTTTGAAACTGCTAGTTTCCCCCAGTGAAAGGCTGGTTGTACTTGTTTTACTACTTTATGCGGGTATTAATTCCCCCTACTGCAGCACCACTGTGAAATGTGTGTCTTGACTTTGAACTTAAAGATCAGGATAAATTTTCCACCTCATCAGAGTCTGACTTATGTTGAGTAGGGCAAAAGGGAAGGAGACAGCATTAGTTTGACCCTGGATGTAGTTTAGATCTACTGAAAGTGTCAGTCCATGGGTCTGTCATGCCCTCTCCTTGACAATCAGCCTTCCTATTGCACAAACATCACTCTTGCCTCTCAGATATTCCTTGCCTGTTGCAGTCTCCCCTCCTGGATGGAAGCCTCCACTGCCCTTTGCTTATTGTGAAGGTAAGGCTTGAATGAAGCAGAATTTGAATTCAAGAATTTCCATGACTTACCCACATTTGAGGAATGTGGCATTATGCAACCTTTTATTGGTTCTTACTCTTGCAACTTGCTGTTTTCAGATGCCAGTAAGAAAAGCCTGTCCTTGTCCTATACTGGTTGAAGTGGCTTTATTGAGTTAGGACTGCATCAGCTTAACCAATACGATGTCCTAATCTTAAATGTGTGTACAAATTCTCAAATGAAATACAGAAAGTGCATGCAGTAACCTTGGGTGAGGCTTGCCAGTGTTACCAGAGAGGGGTAACAGTGCTTCCTTGGGGCCAGTGTAGCCTGGAGATACTGGAATAATGCAGCGGCCTCTGTGGCATCAGTTGTTTTGAATGCTTCAGATGAATGTCTGGCCTCCAGCTCTTCCAGTCAGCCCTCACTGGAGTGGTTTAGGGCAAGAAAGAATGACCCAAAGTGGGTGTTGAATATATAGATCCTTCCTAAAGCTCTGGTATCACTTGCTATCAGTGCAGGTAAGATGCATGGCTTGCCCTTAGGCTAGTGACTGCTGTGTCTTAGGAGCATTTTGAAGGTCAGAATTTTTTTGGAAGCAATCAGGTTGCTGCTGCTCTGAGGGCAGTCTGCAGGGAACTGCTGATCCTTCCTCCATGAACAACTCTTTGCCTTATAAAGTATTCTGTGATGAATATTTGAAACTCTTAGTTATGTTCTTAAATACATAGGTTAAAGTCGTAATCATAGCTAATCACTGAAGGGAATAATTAGACACTTCTTGATGTCAGATGACCATAGCACAGTAATACCCGTCTTGTCACATTTTATTGTCCAGTGACACGATGAAGGTTTTGAAGATAATTGAATGGCAGGCATTCACTAGCACAGCCTGTGATTAAATGAGCAAATAGCCTAACAAGCATGGTCAGGTACTGTGTGCATTTCAGCTGTTCATTTTGCTGAAGGCCAACAATTTATGCTACACCCAGTGGCTACTGACTCTCTTCAGACCAGGTACATGCAATAAAACTGGAATGTTAATGGAGCTGACTGCAAGGCCTTAAAGGAACTGTGTTCTTGCAGGTATTGGCTATGCCTTATTCTAAACTGTTTCACTCTTGAATTTTAATTTAAACCAGACCAGTTGAAATGCTTATGGGAAGGAATTAATAAAATAGGCAACATGTTTTGACACATACTGAACATCCTCATTTCAAAGTGGAATCCATCTCTCATATTTTCCTGCAGGCAAGATGACGTAGCAAATATTTTAAAGTAATGCCTGTGGCCTATGAGAGAGGCACTGCACTAATAAATGTGGAAGAATGCCAGCTCTGTGGAAATACTGACAGGTCTGGTGTAAAATTCAGTTTTTCCAATACCACTCCAACTAAACAGAATGAATGGGACGTTAGACTCTCAGGGCCTGTGGTTGCAGGTACGTTACTCACTAAACACCTTCCCAGCTATACAGTTAAGGGGCGAAGGCCGATGTTCTGCTTAAAACCACAAGCCTACCAGCACTTCTTCTGCAGCAGGTAAGCTTCTTGCTACCTGCAGTATTAATTATTCATTATGTAAATAAATATTTTTATAATCTGTCCTGCTCCTCAATAACCAAAGTAGGCATCCTTCAAAATTGGGAACATCTCAAGGAGTAACTCCTCAGGAAATTGTTTAAATGTTATCTGTCTAAGCTCAGTTTCCCAAAGGTATTTATGGTGTAACTCTTCTGTGGCTAAATTTCCACCCAGGCCAGAAGGAAGCCAATCGCCCCTAAAGGATTTAGGTTTCCAGATATCATTCTGAATTTGACCTCTAGCATCTGTAAAGTCTCCTGTTGAGTGGCATAAAATGTTTCCTGCTCTCTAGAGATTAAGCATATTGGCTATCTACACTAATCCCCATCTGTCAAAGGAAAAAAAAAGAGAGACAGAGCGCTGAGATCAGTAGCTGGAAAACAAGTGTCTCTCCAGCATAACACACACTCACTGGACCTTCAAGCCAAGCTATGTTTGGAGGTTTGCCACATCTTCTGTTTTCTCATGGACTGGATGTTGACAGCAGTTGAGATCCTCATATTGCCCAGACTCTCCTGACATGAGAACTGTACAGTGATTACAGATTAAGGGTGTTGGTTACATCTGTTTCAAGGCTGCTCCGCTCTCTCTGCTAACAAGCTGAACTGCCCCAGGCCAGTTCCCTGTTGTTTGTGGCTCTCCTACCTTTTCTCACACTTACTCACGAGGCAAAGCACAGATACTTGTTCTGCATGGAGCCTGGCTGCTGAGCATATCCTTAGCAGCTCATGTCACTAGCTGGATCAGCTGGATTAGCAGACTAGGCTCTTGCAATGGATCCTCAGCCTTGGCAATAATGGCAGGAGGGACAGATATAGTCACTGTGAGTTTTGGATATGATTAAATGCACGCAGGCTTAGGAGTGCATGGCCCGCACAAGTCCATGTTTCATAGGTTTTGCCTGATGTTTTGACTTTTAAGCTCCCCTGAATATGATGGGTCTATATTTTCACTGAAATCACACAGTCTTCTTGTACGTATCCCCTTTCTAAAATTAAAATGAATAAAGAGACATCAGAATCCTACACTCTTGCCCCTATCAAATGAGGGCATGAAGCAAAAAATAGAAAAGCAAGTGAATGAAGTTTAGAAAAATATGAAAGCAGAAGTAATGTGGGAACCTACGGAGAGAAAATAGTATATGGAAGCTAATGATAAGTATGTAGGGTTATTCTTACATGAACCATTTATCTTTTTAAATACATTTAAAAAATAAAAACACCAAAAACTTGTAGGAAAGAGAAATCTACCTTGTGGCACAACCCAAAGGAGAGGAGAGCCCAGTAGGAGGGCCAGAAGCAGTTAATAGTGGTGCTCCACAGTCAGGTTTTGTAGCGTCAGCTTCTTTCTGCCTCCTCTTGCTTTGTGTTTTGATAGCACTCCTGCAGAGAGGAGCAGAGTGCTGGTCAAGGAGGGGCTCACACAGCTCCTGTGAGCTTCTCAGAGTACATTGTCACTGCAGCCCACTTGTCATCCGGTATTACATTTGGGATGAAAGAAATAAGCCATTTAAGTGAACTTTTTCCATCTTTTCAACTCTCACTTTATTCGGGCCATCACAGCCAGGCAATATTGAGTTCTACACTCAGGAATATAATCTGTAGAAATCTTCTGTCCAATGGTAGTACCGGGACGTTTAACTGGGGCTGAATTTTGGGAACTCACTAGATCCCAGCTTGTTTTAGCCTTGTTCTCTCTTGCATAGGATTAGAGTGCCTCTGCTGTCAAAATTACTAATAGACCCCTCAGGCAGAAACTGCTTCTCCTGTAATGATATGTACTGTACTACTTCACATCTGGAGTGCTGCAGGGCCACTCTTTTGGCTAACTCTCACTTTGTGGGGAAAGAGATGGAAAAATGACTGTCTTTGCTGGTACATCTTCAACATACTTTAGTTCAGTTTACATTAAATACCCAGGAGTGAGGACAGAATGACAGCTACTTTACTGTGTGAGCTGCCCAAAGGTAGACTCTGTTAATACAGAAGTTAGACAGTGTGACAGATAGATGGGAGATAAGCAAAAGGCTATTATCCCAAGGTAAAGTTATTTCAACATACTGCCAATAACCCCTACATATAATTTGGATGAGAGGTGGGAAAGGCATGACTTCAGCTGAGATCCTTTGACTGCCATCTACACCTTTCAGTGAGGCTCTGACACTCTATCAAAGACTGAGGGAAAAAAGAAAGATCAGTCTTTATATTCTGGGCAGATGTCCAATAAGAAACTCTAGCAGAAGATTAAAGTCTTTAACATGAAAGAGAGATCTAGTGCAATGTGTAATATCTAGCAGTTCTAAAAATAAGCACGTTTGTCAAGTCTGTAACAATCAGGCTGATTGCTAGCTTTGACAGCATGACATGCAGCTTGCAATCTGGCACAGAGTAAAAATGTTATTCAAATGTCTCCACAGTCAGGCTGGCCTTTGCATTTAGTGGGAAGAGACTGTATGGCTGTCCTGGCTGCATGCACTTAGCTCCTCTCCCAGCTCATGACAACCCAGTTCCCAATGGTATGGGGAAGGTCTAGAAAGGCACTTTCTAAGGTGTATTAAAAAAATATCCCTGCCTGATCATGAGGATCTGAATAGAGGTTTCTGATTGTCCCTGGCATGTCTGTGGGAGCATCACACATTGAGATTGAATTGTACAGACTGCTGCTGGGAGAAGGATAAGCCAAGAGAGATGATGGTTCTTCAGCAAACAGTGTCAGAGCTGGGTCTAGGACCTCCCTGTGCCCCTAGACATTGAGAACAGCGAATGGGTCAGAGAAAGGGCTATGCACAGAGGATGAGACTCTGTGTGCTGACTGATTTCGCAGGGTCTTCTGAACTCCTCTGTGAGTAGGAAAGGAGCATTATACCATTTGCAAAAAATAGGGATGGGATTTGGGAAGGAAGAAAACTGAGGGGGGAAAGCTGTGTAACTTGACTGTAGTTGCATAATGAACTAATGTACAAAGTAAGATTCACATACGGAATTGCTCTTTTCTGGTGAAGAAGAACTAAATATAAGCCCAAGATACTGAAGAACCTGCCAGTTCGTGCTCTGAGAGCAGCCTTATGTTTATGGCCAGAAATCTGAGCAGTGGCCCTCAAAGTATTTCAGTTTGCTTTCTGGAAGGGAGCTGCTGTCTTTTGGCTGCATGGGGTCCCTAAATGTCAGTGCTCTGCTCCTGAGTCAACACAACGCTTCTCTGAGCAAGGTGTCGGTGCACAGGCATCCTTTCTGCAGACACTGAGCCCCAGCCAGGGGTGGACTGAGACCAAAAATGAACTACATGCCCTAATAAGGGAGCCCCAAAACAGCGGGCATTTGTTCTGTCAGAGAGGTATGATTGGCTCACTTTGATCTTCAAAGGAAAAAGATTTTAAAAACTCACTTCAGCTTTCATCTGTTCCTTACTGGGGACGAAATGGAGCAGTCGGTGGTTTCCATGAGCCCGAGACCAGCAGCAAAATCTCTGGGTTTGAAATTCCAGCATCCCATTCCCCGTCTCTCCTGGCTAACCTTCCTATGCACTCCGTGAGTTCCACACTTGTAAACTGTTTCTTTCATTTCCAGGTGTCCTTCTGATCCTCTCCAATGCATGGGATATTTTTTTCTGCTTATTTTTTCTTTCCAAGAAACCAGAAACTAAAATCTCAATGTGAACCTAGTATTAACCATCCTAAACCTTGTTTTAGGTCAAAAGAACAGCCACATGAATTACAAAGCTGACGTTCTACAGCACCTCATTAAAATCCCGGACAACTGAATGCAGATGCTCACATGACCAGAACTGTGGACATTTGCAACTCTCCACATTAATAAAATTCTGAAATACTTTATTAAAACACTGCAGCTCCACCCACTCCCAAAGATACCTCTGGGCTTTGTGAGCCTGAGGAAAGAAAGCATCAGGCAACAGAACTATTTCTGGGTCTGGCAGGCATCCTCTGATAACAAATAGTGGCTTTGATTCCTGTAGCTCTTTTGCTTCTTTTAAATGCAGAACCTTTGACTGCATACTTTCTTCCTGAGGCTAAGTGATGATTCATATTCATTACTGCACATCACCTTCTGCAGCAAGTATCTTCTCATGCTCTCTTCCTGAGAAAATAAAACGCAACCTTTGTTTTCTGGGGCAGGTCCTGTTTTTATGTAAATTGACTGAGTTGGGAAAAATACAAACGTTTTAGGCAAATACAGTCAGGGAGGGCTGGCTTAGTGTCTCACTGTTTGTCCCCAGGGCTAGAATGAATGGGGAACACCCAGTTTCACTTAGAGGTGGGACAACAGAGTAAATTCATGTGATCCTTAACTGTTTCTCTGCCAATTCACAAGGCCATTGCTTGGGTGTTGAGAGCACATCCATCTCTGATGGATCTACAGGGAATTGCTCTATACTTGTTATAGGAAGGGGTGTTGGATATACTGGGTCTATTACACAGTCTGAAGTAGTTCAGAAAGTTTACGTGATGAGAAATGACCTTGTGGTAGCATTTTTGAGTGAGAACTGGGAAAGTGTTCCCATACAAAAACATGTCCAAAATGTTTCTGGTTTCTGGGAAAGCCTTGTCCAATTCATCTTTATAAGGTAAGGAATTAGATAAATAGCTATAATTTACCCTTTCACTCACCCGTAAATTTGAAATGCAATTCCTTACCTCCTTGACCCTAAAAAGATACATCTGGGTTTAATGACTCTAATTCAGATGGTATTTTACCCACAGACTGTTGGTGACGGCAGCATTTCTCGCATGGCAGGGTAAGGGTTTGTTACCCTGGGAGAGCAAATCCTAACCCATACCTAGGAACAAATCCAACACCAGTTTAGCTGTTCTCCAGCAATCTGCCTCAGTGTCCAAGTACTTGAGCATTGCTGATTGAATCTCCCACCAATGATGTGTTTTTTGGGATCACAGCTGTTACCCTAGGCTCACCAGCAGGACTGGCATATGAAGCTTTCAGGAGAGAAAGAAGGATCCTGTTCTCTGCCAGTTTCAACAATGCTGTGTGATGTGTTGGAAGCAGCAAATCATGTCCAGAAACCACCTAAACTGGAAAAATAGCCAAACCTTTTGTGAGAGTGGTTCACACTTTCAGTTGAGCAAAGGCACTAATATTTCCACAGCACGTTATTTCTGACATGTAAAAATGTCTGGCTTGATAAAAATTTAGTAAAACCTGGCTTTATTACAGTTAGGATGAATTTCATAGATGATTTCAGTGGAGCTAGAATTTTACCTTGGGCATACAGACTGGCTAATTAGCTATAAAAATTTACCTATTCAAACTTAACTCCAAAACGCTCTTGTAGACAGGTTTATGAAATGAGATGTAAGATCATATTGCCAGTTTGAGTTGAGTCATATGCTAAAAGCTCTTTCAAATTTAAGGCATGATACTTGGGAATAGGATGACAGCCCATACCTTTCCACTCTTTAGTAGCACATAATAGAGCAAGTGCCACCTGTTACAAGAACTGTCAGCACTCTGTTCAGTGGAAGGGCGATTGAACAATCAAAAACACTTGTCTGATCCACTCAGGATTTATGCTGACGTGCTTCTGAGTTCATTTTATTTTTTTAACTTTAAGAAAGCATATAAACATGAACGCATCTACCTACATCAGTTATCTTTGCCTCTGAGATGGCAAATCTATTTTGCTTTTTTCATATTTTTCCTTGCAAATGTTTTATTCTGTATCTACTTACAAAACTGCTTCCACCATAATATTTCCCTTAATCATCTCTTTCATATACCACATCACTGAGCTCCCCTGCTGCATGTACAGATGATGGGGTAGGTACTGCAGGTAATTCCTTCCCGAAAAAATGCCAGAGAAGGGCACCTCCTTCCAAACAATCCTGCTTATCTTCACAAGAAGCTGCCTTAGCTTAAGGAGAGTATTTTTTCTCTTACTTACAAACAAATTTCCCCAAAGGCTTTCTGAATTGTGCCAGATGAAACCTATTTGTTAGGATACTCAGCACAATTACCATACAACACCTGTTTTGTTATGATATTTCCCTTACATACAATCAATTCACTGTAGTTGCTTAGACCCAAGGACTTGCTTCACTTCTTAAGTTTTGAGCCTGTTTAAATAGGCATTAAAGTGAAGCAAACTGGAAATCACAGCATTTGATTGGGTTCCAGTGAGCAGCCCAGGAGTTTGTGCTGAAAACTGAGGAGACAGCAGAGGTGCATTCCTCCCCATCCCAAGCATGCTTGGAGAGAGGATGGCTGAAATGCAAGAGGTAGAAGAGCCATGATCTTCCAAAGACTTTCAAGCAGGTGAACTTGTCGGGCTGACTAGAACTTCCCTGAGTCCTCAGTTTCCAGTCTAACTCTGAGCTACTTGCTGGAATCTGATCAGAGGGCCAGGCTATGTCTGTACCATCAAACCACAGTGCTGTGGACAAATTCTAAGCCCTAGCTGCCTCTGTTTGTCCTCTCCAGAGAGGCCTCTTGCAGTTTTGCTTTGATGCATGCAAGCCAGCCCTTCAGGGGAGGAGTGGAGGTGGGGAAGGTGCTGGTGGGCAGCCCATGTCTTCCCTGCATGTACAGGCCCAGTGCCAGGAGGCCTTTGATGTGGGGATGCGATCAGTGCTTCCACCCTTTTGGGCACTTCTGAAGACAAGGAAGATATCTTAAAGGGAATTTTCCCTTGCAGTTTAGCCCATTGATCCTTGTGATGTGTGTGAGGGAGGCAGGACATGCATCCATCACTGTGTGTCCTCTGCCATGCATCTCTGTGAAGACCCTGCCTTCATCTTCTCCATAAAGTATCCCGTAGGTTCTGCCAGGCTGCAGTTATGTCCTCCCAGAGCTGCCTCTTCCCCATGCTGAATGTCCTCGCTGGGAAAATCACAGAATCATAGAACTGTAGGCATTGGAAGGGACCTCCAGAGAACATCAAGTGCAATCTCCCTGCCAAAGCAAGCTCCCTGGCCATCTCAGCAGACCCCTGCTGAACTTCCTCTAGCTTGTGCATTTCTTTTATTATGGACTCCAACACAGAACTACATGTGTCACTTGTGGGTTTTTTTTTTTTTCCACTTCAGTTTGATTTATATTGTACAGATACATACATACATTTAAGAATCAGAAAGCTTCAAAGTTACTTCCAGGATGATGACTTATTTTCCCAAAAGTTTACTGAATCACTCTGGGAAAACTCTATCAAAATGCTGGATTTCTGCATGCAGTTGTTTTTCAATTACCAAAAAAAAAAAAGAAAAAAAAGCTTACATGTAAAGATGTGTCAGTGCAAAAGCTGATGAAGCTGAAGAAGTTGTTATATTAAGGTTGAGTTCTCTGAGGGGATGGATTCTTATATCATAGAAACTGGCATGTCAATGAGCCACAGACTGCAGCTGACAAGCTTATCCTGAATAAAATCTGGCAACTCAGAAAGTATAAATGGATTCAAAAAACAATTAGGAAAAAAAGTCATGAAGAAAAAGCCATGAAGAATAATTCCATTAAAAATGATGTGTGTATAGCCTTCTGCTTAGGATGTCCTTATACTATGGATTGCTGGATATTGTACTGAATAAAAGTATGCTTGTCCTTATATGATACTGTTCCCCAAACATTTGGTGCTGGACTCCAGCTAGCAAGGCTGGGCAGGACTATGTGGATCAATCCTTGGTCTGGCAGAGACCTGTCACTGAGTTCTCACTTCCTCATAACATGCAAGCCATCATCAGTCACACAGCTCTTACCTAAATAGCAGAGGCTACTGTACTTCCCTGATTTTCAAAGGAAGTCATGCATAGCTTTATTTACATACATCTTGTAAAATACAGTCTGTGGGACGTAAAGTATGGCTGTGCTCAACTTCTGTAAAAATATCAATTTAAGACATCCCAACTGACATCAGTCACTAAGAAAAATGCATTTAAATGTCTATGCTCTAACTTGTTTTTGTACAAGAAATCACATGCTACTGATGCACATCTTGTTTTGAACTGCAGACTTCAGACTTTTTCCTCCCTGCAAGGCATACTGAGCTACCACTGCTGAGCAGTGTGGAGGTTTTAGCAGGCACAGTTCGCAAAGAACCCCCTGGAAATCTCATCAGTGTGTCAAGACTGATGTTATTGATGTATATGGGGAGACTTCTCATTCCATCCCCTGCTGCTCCTTTAGAAACCCAGAGGATTGTTAACATGGTTAGAAAGAGTTCATGAACTCTGCTCTGTATGAATGCAAAGTATCTGGAACATTGATATGGAAGTGGGGACTCTCTTGCCTTTGTTTCTATTCATGTTCCCTTACATAATATTTTAATGATTAAGAACCAGATTTAGCCCTCTGATATGCCTGCTGACCCCTCTGAAGTCAACGGCTGTTACCAAACACAGAATTGAATCCTGAGTCTTGTAAAAATGAGGTGATAAAAATCCCAGCTCTCTTAACTTTGTAGAACTTTGAAAGAAAACTACCCCTTTTAGCTTCTGTCATGTATTATTATTCTACGAAAAAGAGGAAAAGGAGCTTAAAATACACAGTACAACCCCATGGATCTGGCTTTCATAATGGAGGCACAAGCATAGGGTAAGTTCCTTATTAGTTTTTCTACTGGCAAGTGAAGGTTGGAGGAAAACTCTATGAAGGTTCTCTTTCAGCATCCTCAAGGACACAGAGGCTACTTTTAACAGCCAAAGGTTCAACAGCAGGAGCTGATCTGTGCCTTCAGGAAGTATGCTGTAACATCAGAAATTCTCCAGGAATGTCAAATTTCTCATTGAGCCACTGGTGCAGTGTGAATCACTGAGGTGATCACGAGGTATGACAAAAAGCAGGGAGATGCAACAGTCTAAGTCTCACTTGAGATAAACCAGACTTTTACTGGACTAGATCTGATCCCCAGCCTGCTATTGGCTGCATCTGCTGCCTCCTCTACCTCTCTGGAGAGGTTCTACAGATCTTGGTAGGTTGGACCCAACTCTTCCCCTGCAGCATGCTCCCACCTCTCCAGTTTGGCCTCCATACTGGCTGGGAACTCCTGACAGGGAGACAGGTCGATGGTATCACCATGCAGACACTTCCCCAGCTGCCCATATACAGGGCACTGCTGGAATTCCCCTTCCTCCTTTTCTAAACTTAACTTTCTCTTTTTGACAGCATGGACTCTTTTATAGTCAATGGGCCGAATTCTGAGGAGTATAAAATGGATTTAGCTTGCACAAAAAAGGGCATCTTGCACCATGCTCTGAATTTGAATTTCCTGGTACACTAAAGTTAAAGGGTAAGTTACAAAGTATATGATAGCTGCTAAATAACTTTAAATACAGTTATAACTAATAAAATATTTACAGCTAGCACGTAATTAAGAGAACTACTTGATATTGCTCCAGGCTGGTAGGTCATTTAGGGAGAGTGCATACATACAGTGGCAGTGTATGGGAACTGTTGAGTCATGGCCTGAACCACTGATAGACCACCTGAGGCAGGCACTAAGTCAGCCATGGAGCACAGGTGAAGGCGATTCAGCTGTGTGACCAGAAGGGGTGGAGCCTGGCTGCACCTCTCCTAGACCCCATTTAAGGGCTGACTGCCACGGGGGGAGGGTCTCTTTCTGGAGATTCCTTCTCTGTGGAGTTTTCTACTGTAAGCTTGGATATGAGTGAGCCTTTCATTTGTTTTTGATTGTCTCCTTCTACCATGGTAATCTTTCTAAGTATGGTACCTGTAAGGTACCATTCTAACCGCACCGCTCTTCTGACTGTATGTTTGTTAACTGTACAGGCAGCAATGTAGTTTTCATCAAGTGTTCGTTCCGAACAATAGCTGGAAGCATATGGAATAACTTTTAGAAGACAATGAGATGGGGCTCAGACATGGTGAAAACAAGTGTCTTTGGCTGTTCTGAGCTTCCTAATGGTAATCACTTCTGGCAATTAAGAGAAAACTCTGCAAAGGCAAGGTAGGCATTTCTATAGCATCTCTACTTCTTGAACGGTAATAAGTACATGCCTCTGAGCCCCTCTATTGATCCTTACGTCACATTCTTTGTGTGGCTGGACTCTCCTGGTCCATGCTGGCACACTGGCCAGAAGAGAGCCCTTCAGTTGCAGGCAGCTTTCATTTAGTGCACAACTGAATAAATCCAGTGGGCCATCTCTAACTTACCTTCTCATTTCTCTGGCTTGCTTCACGTACTTAAGTACGGAGGAATTACACAGAATCACAGAATCACAGAATCACCCGGGTTGGAAGGGACCTCAAGGATCATGTGGTTCCAACCCCCCTGCCTAGCAGGGCCACCAAACATACACATTTAGATCAGGTTGCCCAGGACCCCATCCAACCTGGCCTTGAACACGTCCAAGGACGGGGCATCCACAACCTCCCTGGGCAGCCCGTTCCAGGGCCTAACCACTCTCCTCGTAAAGAACTTCCCCCTAACATCCAACCTAAATCTTCCCTCCTTCAACTTGGATCCATTTCCCCTAGTCCTGCTATTGTCAGCCCTTATGAAGAGTTTACTCCCCTCCTGGGTGTAGGTTCCCTTCAGGTATTGATAGGCTGCAATGAGGTCGCCCCGCAGCCTTCTCTTCTCCAGGCTGAACAAGCCCAACTCCCTCAGCCTGTCCTCATAGGGGAGGTGCTCTAGCCCCCTGATCATCTTAGTCGCCCTCCTCTGGACCCTTTCCAAAATCTCCATGTCTTTCTTGTACTGAGGGCTCCACACCTGGACACAGTACTCCAGATGGGGCCTCACAAGAGCCGAGTAGAGAGGGACAATCACTTCCCTGTCCCTGCTGACCACCCCTCTCCTGATGGAGCCCAGGATCCCATTTGCCTTTCGAGCTGCCAGAGCGCACTGCTGGCTCATGTTGAGTCTCTCGTCCATCGAGACTGAGATCACATGCAGTGATTTCAGATGTGATGGCTGATGAAAATGTTAGATGTATGTGACACGATACATTCTCTCTGTAGTAAGAGAAATCTATAGATAACTTTAGACACAGTAATTTGTTCAAACTAGATGTTAAAATAGCAACAGGTCTACCACCACCATCGCCACCAAAGCTCCAAGCCCATGACTCACTTTGTAATTGAAGCCTGGCTAAAAATACAGTCTTTCTTCACCTGCAAAGCCTGTAGCCAGATGGATGCTGAGCAATATGCTTGCCATTTTTGATTAGCCCTGCCTTCAGATAAGTCATAACACTTTTCTATTTTTATTCTTGTTTTAGTAGACATTTATTTAGTGACAAAATCTCTTGCAGTGTAAACTTACCTGTCTCCAACAGAAATAAAACACATTTCAGTCAGCTACGTTTTGTCACTAGACATAACATTGCTCTGCTTATACTATCAGTGGTCTTGTCATTTTTTTCCTGGAGTGTTGTATGACACTTTGCTTCTGGGTCCTGCTATAACAAGTAAGGTCAGGAATTTCCTTCTCAGTGAAGCCTTCATTGCTGATGGCTGTATTGACATGGAGATGATGGCTAAGGTTAATGTGTATTAAAGGCACAGCGGACTGCTGAGATTGGTGATAATCATTCCTGAAATGTTTAATGTAATCTCATTTTTTTCATTGTTTTGTCAAGAAAGCACATGTTTTGTTGGAATTATTGTAATTTCAAGACTTCAGGACTTAACTGAGCTTTTAGGCATGAGAGTACACATGCTGACTCTTGAAGTTCTTTGTTGTGTCCAGATTCTCTTAACTTGGCAGAATAAGTAGAAAAGGCATCACAGTCATGTTAATGGCTGATCATTGCTACCCTCCATTATGATTAACTTAAAGAATGTGAGACATTCTCTTATGTGACTGCAGTGTCCCTGGCTGAGGTGTAGTTTTGGGTGTGGATTAGTTCTTTGAAGTAACATAGTTGGTCTCTCTGCGTTCTCCCCATGTCTCAGATGGGGAGCAGATGGTACACTTGCTCCTTCAGTTGGAATATAAATAACTATTTCTGTTTTTGATTCACAAACGAGAATGGATCCCAGGTTATTCATCAGTTGTTCTAGAGCAATTCTTAAATGTAATGTTGTGTTCACCCACTTCATCCTTCTTTCTGTTTGGATGAGAATAATCCTTTCGATACATTTGAGGTAGGACCTCCAGAAAACCTTTCTTTTACTAGATTTTAGATGTTCTGTGATAAGCAAATAAAGGAGGAAAGAAAAGCTCTAGTTGTTTTATCACTGAAACCGCAATTATTATATTGCAAAATTAAATTGGATGGATAAAAAGTCCAGTGACTTGGAACTTTGAAACAAAACTTTCACACTGTTTTTCAGTTCATTTTCTCGTAAGTAATTCTCAGAAGGTGGCTTCATTTTCTTGCCAAGAGCTATCTCTTAATGAAAGACACTTTCTTCAAAATAACATAGATACCCTGAAATCTTCGTTTATTTGTAAACAAAACATCTGACTATGCTTGCACATTATTATGGATGGCTGTCACTCATGTTTCATTCCAGTGGAATTACTGGTGAAACTATGACTAATAAAATTGGTTGTGAACCAAAATTCAATAACGGCAAAGTTAATTACGTGTTTGCAAGAGTATAAACTTACAGTTTGATCAATATGTAAATTCTGACCTTCAATGGTCTTTTCAGCCTCCTTTTAAGCTTTTAGTCTTGCAAAGATTAACTTAACTGCCTAGAACTTCATTTCATGAAGTTTCCAGCATATGAGAATAAGAACTTTCCAATGGTAACATTATATTTTTCAGAATTTTTAAAAATACAAATGTTATAGATGCTGTAAGCATTAATTCATCTGAGTAGAGGTATTAAACTAATACATAATTACTGTAACGAGAACAGCTAATCAACATTTTATATATACTTTTTGATTAACTATTCTGACATAGCATGGTTGTACAGGGCTCCCATCTGAACTGGAGCTTTGTTTAATGAATAGTTGTAGAATCGAAGCATTTATGAAGTTGTTTGTCTCCCAAGATCTGCCAGAATATCCTTTGTGTCAGTGGTCCTCTTTCCCTGCCTGAACAACTCCTTTTTGTCTGGCTTTCCTGAAGTGGATGCAAGGACACCAGAACGCTTGTGTTTTATACTGCCTCTCCCAGAGAACCTATTTCTCTTGCAGATCAAATAGGCCTATTACTCTCTACAGTTAATATTGCTGTGGGTTCCGATAAACTGGACACATTCTTTATTTGGGACGATTAAGAAAAAACATGTTTTTGGATACTGGTTTAGCTCTAATCTGACTTTAGCATGACATGTTATTTGAATGATTTGCAGGATACTGACAGTTGCACCACAACAATTCACTGTACATTGTTTCTAAGACATCCATCATTTTAGGGAAATCGGTATGTTTGCTTGGTTAGTTTTGTGTGTTATAGTTATGTATGTTCTCAGAGCCAATATGGAATTACAGTAACTGGAATAGAAAGTGAAGTAAGTCCTAGCTCAGACATGATTATATCCTGCCATGTAATATGAGTCTCTGCTCTGTCTGGAGGAGCTGTGGTTACAAAGAAAACCACAAAACCAAAGCAATTGGATGCTTACTAGTGTGTTTAGATTGAATGGTTTCTGCAGAAGGATGTATGTTTCTCCTGTTCAGCACTAAGACAAATCTTAGGCACTGAAGAAGATCGCTTGATGGCCACAGAAAGGACTGCATTATTTTAAAACAACTGAACTTCATTCAGTACTGCCTAACAAATTCCCTATGGAAGATCACATCTCTGATTGGGAAATTTGAATTGTATGGCTTATCTAACTGCAGCTTTCCCTCTGGAACCTCCCTCTGTGACTGAATGTCCCACTGTTTTGAGAATCATCAGCAAGTCTTATGTGTTCCTCTTTTGCTTTATGGTTAGCTTTGCTAACTGCAAGAGGAAAGGAACTCCTAGATACTTTAGATGGCCATGGAAAAATAATTTATCTCCTGATCAAACCAACATTCTCTGATATTATCAGTTTATAGATACTATTACCTGGGAGCTTCTGTATGCTTCATGCAACCCATTCCTTGATTTCTGTCTTATTAGGACTGCGGAATCACTGAAGAGAACAATAATAAAAAAAAAAAGCTGTAATTTACTTTAGTGTCAGTAGTCATTTCAGGCCTGACAAAAGTGGGAATAATGTACATGAACAGTGTTTTTAGTGTATGAAATTAGAATGTTATATCACGCGATCATTGAAGGCATTTTGTAATAGCATGAGATGCTCTTTAGGAGGAGGCCTGATCTTCCCCAGTCCTGAGCATCTCTTTTCCTCAGCATGGACAAGCTGGGAATCAGAGTACCCAACCACCTGCACAAAGACCTTGGTACCCTGTGGAGCTGTATTACTGCTTGTTGAGAGGGGGAACTATTACTGAAATACAAGATTCAGTGTAATTTGCATGATATTTGCTAAAGACAACTAAGTAATATATAATGAATATATAAGTTACCCTTGTTGCTGTGACTTAATTATAATGCTAAAACAGAAGTGGGTGGAAAGTGTCAGGCAATAAACAAGAAGCGAACCTAGCGAGAATTACTTGGTCATTGAAATCTAAAAGTCAGGAAGGTTTCGATCTTTGGGCTCACCTATAATTTGTGCACCATAAATGTGGACTGAAGTCGTTAGGGACTTTGTAATGACAGTGCTGTCTATAACAGTATCATCAAGCAAGACATTGGCATAAATCATTGGCACTTTGCAAAGTGTCACTTCTGTCAACCTCCCAGTGATGTGATCTTTAGTCTTTCAAATCTATAGACTGGCATTTGGATCAGCTAAGCACCTAACATCCTGTCTTGCATATTAAAGCTGCTTTAGCCGATATCTAAATGCTGAAGTAATGCCTGTTTAAAAATATTTTTAAACGATTTGCATAATATAATCCCACTACTTTAAAGCTTCCCTTTAGGGCATAACAGTACAATCTATCCTCCTCTGATGAATTCAAAACAACCTTAATCAATAAAAATAACAAAAAAAGCTATTAATTGAAGCAAGAAGCCCTGCAAAATAACTAGATGGATGCTAAGCAAAATCAAATACTCAAATAAGCACAATTTATATAACAGTTATAAACAAATGTTATGAAGATTAAAGCTTTTCAATTTGAAATAATTTCAGATGATATACAGGCTTGTTATGGTTTGGAATTGTGCTTATATGGATTGATATAAATAAAATATAAGAAATTTAACAAAGGCTGAGAGTGGACAGCAAGCAAGGAAATGTCTTCCATCACTCCATTGAACCTCAACAGTAGAACTCAGTGATACTGCACCTCTCTGGACAGCAGTGAAATCCAATCAGAAGTGTGTGCAGAAGTTGGAGGTGTTCTTTCGACTGCACTGAGAAGTATATTCACTTCATTCTACTTTTCTTCTTCCTCAAGCTATTACAGCTTGAGGTTGAATCTTTTTATGAAGTTTTGGAAGGATTTTCTTATGAATTATGAATATATTTGTTGAGGGCACTTCAAGAACCTGTTTTGCAGTCTGTGCTAAAAATGTTGCAATGAATGGACAAAGCCATCTTTGCTATGACTACAAACATATGTAGCTCAATGAAAGTCCAAAATTTTATAATCCTCTGGACTAACCCTAGTCAAGAAGTGTTGCATCTCTTAAACTACAGGTCTTTGAAACAGGTTAGATTAGAAGAGTAGATTTTATTTTCTTGCCCAGTAGCATCTGGAGTTTTCTGGAATACTTCTAAAACGCCTATAATATGTTGCAAAAACACAGTATTGTTTTCAGTAAAGTTAAGTGTCTTCTCCTTTGCTGGAAAAATTGGAGAGGTTGAATGGAGGTCAATGAAACATAGCAATTTAATTAACGCTAAACATCTTTGGACTCAGTCTTAATATTAAGAAAGACATATGGCCTATTTGGAAAGATATGTTATAGGTGTTCAGACTTCACAAAGACCTTACAGAATTCTGGTGCAAGTAGCTGTACAAATGAGCAAGTAGCTCATTTGTCAGAAAATAAACAAACCTAGAATTGTTATTTGGAGTGCTATGATGTACATAAGGTTTGTGATGGACTGAAGCCCTGTTCTTCTATGTTATCTAGCATATATATAATATAATATATATAAACAAAAATAATGTTATGCTAATATAAATATATAATGTAAATATATATATTATATAGCATAACATTATTTTGGTTCATAAATACATCACAGCAAAAGTGGACAGTAGAAGAATAGCAGCACTCATGTAAAAACTTTAGAACAGTGGGAATCACAGATGAATGACTTTGCAGACTGATTCTACTGTGGTTTTGATCACATAAGGTAATAAATGAGTGACTTAGCCAGTTTGTATTGATAAACTTGAAGCAAAATGGATGCAAGTGGACATGTTATAAACAAGTGTGCTCAGAATTTAAAGATTTATGCCTGTTTTTGGCATAAAAGTGGACATATTTTTGCAGGTATGTTGAAATCTTCAGTGTGTAATTTGGAAAACCATTTTTACAGGCAAGAACAAAAGTCTACATTAAATGCCCTTAATGATCAAAAGTGCAAGTGAAATGTGATTTCTTATTTAAAATGCTAGGAGATATTTTAGAATTAACTTGAAATATATTAAGAGCTTCATTCATCATCCACCTGAAACTCAGAGAAACCCCTGTCCCACCTTTGCTATTTAAAACTAACGAATTCATAGCGCATCTCCTAGGTTTTCTACTGTTTAAGCTATGTAATGGTGAAGTCATAACTTCTAAAAAGATTAGAAAGAAAGACTGAACTAATATTTGCATTTCTGCTTACCTAATCTTATTTGTCTAAGCTCAAAAAATATCTATTTCTGTTTATATGATCTTTTTCTACTGTGAATTATGTTAAGTGATGAGAGAATGTGTGTACTTAAAGGGATAAAGAAAAAGAACTACATGGACAGTTTCTATCAAATGTCTTGCTAGCAATTGGAATGAAAAGAAGAAACTATCAGCACTGAAATTAATGGTTGTCCTTTAATGGGCTTTAAGGCATTAGGACTGTCTTCTCTATCATGCCAGCCACAGTAAGAAAAACAATTGCACAAGTCAAACTAGATTCAAGGGTATTCTAGCAAATAAAGGAAATACAGTAGTGTAACCCCATTTCCGGTACCATTGTAGCTAAATGTTATCTAAACAGTCAGCAGCAAAAGGGGAACTCATTAGGTTTCATGTTTAAAATTTCATTACAATGAATAAATTCACTGCATCCAAAGCAGGGGCAGAAAAGTGGTCTCAGCAGGAAAAAAAGTCTCCCTTGATACTCCATTTCTTCCTTACAGCAGGCTCAGCATTCAAGGAGCTGAATAATTTCACCCAGAGCTGAGGTCATTGAGCTAAATTTTCTGCCCTTGTACAAAGTCATTGTAGGGTAATTCTGATGAAGCCAGTTAACTTAGGCCAGTGGGAAAACAAAACAAAACAACAACAAACAAACAGTTGAAATGAGAATGGATCTGTCACAAGAACAGGTGAAAATGCTCAGCAACACACTGCATATATCATATATTTTGTAGTATGGATTTTTCACAGAATATCAGGTGGGGCAATAAGATTGAGGGAAACCCATCTTCCCTTCTGATTTAAATACTACCTAGCAAATTCTTTCTTCTTAGCAGAGAATATTGTTTTTCCTTCATATATAAGCAGCAACAGATCAAATCAAATTTAGCAGTTCAAGTGTGCTATGATCTATACAGTGGAGTAGAATAGGAGATCCATACCTAATGACAGTTGCTCCGTGTCTAGATAAAATACCCTTAACATCAATTCTGTGCAGGGGGCTGCTAAGTGGCAGGATAGTCTTATATCACCATGGGCTTAAATTTCATCGGGCAACTCTGAATCTCTGTAATGCTCAGATGTTCAAGTCCTCTCCATAATATCCCATCTGTCTGCAGACAGTTTCAGTCATGAATTGGACATACCTGAGAAAACGGCTGCTTTCTCTGACTCAAAAACCCTGAATATATTTGTTGTTCTTTCTCCAGTTTGCTTCTCCTCACTTTTGTTACCTATGCTAAGAATACAATGAGATTTCCTGCATTTCCTTTTCTTTTTTCCAAGCACTGCTGATGGTATTTCCATATTCTCTGCTCTTCTGAGTTGCTCAATTCCTTTCTGCTGCCTTCTGCAAGAGATTGGAGAAGCAGCAGCAAACTGTTTCCAACACTAGTTTGGCTGGTCTGGAAGAAGACAATATTAATTCATAACTTCCCCAAGTTGTAGGCATAACATCTAGACTGAGGGTAGGGTAGCTGTAGGGGTTTATTGCATAGCTGTAGGTAATAAATGCTAAGAGGTCAGGCATTAAGGTGGCTAATTTAACATGTGATTGTGCTGCTTTCGTCTTCTGGGAGTTTCACAGGGGGCCAGGCATTGAGTTCTTACTGATTTTCAGGAAATCGGTCTGACTTCCCCAGGACCTTTGAAAATATTTGTTATTATTTAGGCAAGTCTTAAAATTTTACCAGCTCCAATTCAAGGATTTATTGCTTTACTTATGGTTTACCTGAGAGACTGATGACCTGGGATACAGCACACATGAACTAGTCAGTCACAGTTAAGTGCTGGGACATCAATGGAAGATAGCTGTAGCAAAATAGCATCTTCTTATCTCTTCTATTCCTCTATCACCATCAAAATATTTCTTCTCACTACGTTTCGTAAGGATCTCTCACCTGACATGAATTTTGTAACTAGTATTATTTGTGGTGCTCTGTGTTTCAGTCCCTCTGTAGAATTCACCAACATAGCAAGAAATGATTCAAGCCTGAATGTCACTGCTTGTTTATACCTTTTTGCGCAACAACACTGTGTAGTCTGCACTGGTTGTGCTTTCAAGGTGGTGCTGCTATTAATTGACCAGCCCAACTTGTCAGTGGTAAACTGAGTTTCAAACTGCAGTGGTGCCATTCTTAGGGTTGACACTTCTGATGATGAAGTAAATGCCTTTCATCTGCTCGTTGTCAGCAGAATAATGCAAAAGAGTGATTTAAAACTGCGCTAATATAGTTTTAAATTATAAGCTCACAATTCTGACCCTTGCTTTTTTAAAAATGCCAAGTGTGCGTGTGTTTCTTTCAGTCTCCAGAATTTTTTGCGGGAAATGTTTTTCTACCTTTGCTTCAAGTATTAGTTACCCTCACATCTGGTATCTGGGAAAGGAGCTCAAATATTTGCATCTTCAATAACTTATCAGAAAACGTGTAAAAATACTCAAAGGCAACATGCTCCACTGTTACTTGCAGACTTACGATGACAGTGTGTATCAAACACTCAACACATATCTAGGCAGCAGCTAAAGCTCAGCTACTCAACTTTAACCTTCAAGAGGAGGTCAACAGGAAAAGGGAAGTGTGTTACAGCTCACACTGATGTTAAGTGAGATCCTTCAATGGGGCTTGAACTCCTACTCAAGATATCAGCAAGCGGTCCAAGTGCCTTGGAGTGCAAATCGAGCTTGTTACAGAGCATTGGAGGAGTCATAAAAGTTCTACATCAAAGATGCAGATACCACATGAGTTTTATCCAAGAGATATTTCACCACCTATCCGACACCAGCTTCCAATCTGAGACAATGGCGAGGAATACTTTGAGCTATGTCTCATTATGGGGCATGCAGAATGCTATTGATTAGTATTCCTCTGGCTTCACAAATGCTTTATCATTCCTTGTTCCATTAAATCAACACTAGAAATATGAGATTTTGAAACAAAAGCTCTGTGAAAATGCTCTCAGAGATGAAAATCCTCTATTTTTATCGAGTGGTCTTTCATTTGGGATCTTTTCTATATTGGTAAAAACAAAGGAACTTCACTTTGGAGCCTTACCAGACCAAATCACAAAATCTACAGTTTTACTGGCTGTAAGATACCTTGAACTTTAGAGACTAATTTTAAACTTTATAGATACGAAAGGCTTCATCTTCAAGTGTGGCCAAAAAAAAAAAAAAAAAAAAAATCAAAAAATCAAGGGCACATGAAAGAGAATGGCATGGATAACAAAAATCCCCTAGTATTTGTTGATCATTGCTTAAAGTTCAAAGCACATGAAAGGGACCAACCAGCAAAGGACCACGGGGATCACATTTTATTCATCTCTAAATGAGAGGGGAGAATGTACCAAGGAAGTGAAGAAATCCAGATAAATTGAGGGGAAATGGAGCAATAAAATTCAAAATAATGATAATTTGCATAAACTCAGGTGTTTTACAGATGGTGGGAAAGAGAAGCTAAAACCACACAACAAAAGGCACGGGGAGGATACAAAAGGAGCATGGGACAATGGTTTTCATGGCATTGGCCACATAGACTTTAACTTCTAAAACAAGACCAATGAAAAAAAGTCCTACGGAGACACCAGTCACCAGTTTGGATATCTTTGTATTGTTCCTACGATAAAGGATAGAGAAGGGGTATGTAGCTCAAATCTGTTTTCTCTCTTAACTTCTGGGAGGTTTTAAGATACTACCCTGCAGAAATGCAGACGAACAGAGGAGCAGCACAATTCATACGGAAAGAACTGTACCTTCATTCTTGTTTTTTTTCAACTGTTATTTTTTCTTACATGTTCTCTTTGCATTATTTTTTGCTGAGATGAATTTACTCATCAAGCCATGCTGACCACCCTCTAATGAAAGCTGTGCTGCCATCACCTAGCAGTCTGAGCTGAACAAGCCGTGCAACAGCGATTCTGACCCTATGATAAATTTGTTCTCACTCAAGGATGGTGTTGCATATGGCGCTGTTGTTTCCTGGTGAATCTGCATGCTCTGCTCCCTCTGCAGTATTCATTAACACAAGTCACTTGTACAGTAAATATTTATTTAACTTTAAGATTTATATAGTGTCTTTCCCTATAGCATCTAGGTGGTATTTGCAGAAATTAAAAACATAAGTTATATGAAGCTTTCAATAATGTTTTGCATTAAACCGCTACTGTTGTCAGAAATAAATCAGCCATATTGTCATGAAATGAAATAAACCTAACAAAACCCAAACAAGCAAAAGTACAAAATCAATCAACCAAAAGCTAACCATATAAATGTGGCTTGCATAAATACAAGCAAGAGAGATTGGCTATCAGCTGCATCTCTGAAATACCTAGACATGAATAAAAGCAGGCATCATTAATCTGCATTGATTGCTCTTGTTTGCCATGCAGGGCTTCCTATCTGACCCAAACACTAGCTGGAAGCCATATTGCTAACATTATTTGTAGGGAAATGTGTTTTTGCAGCCGAGCCAAAGTAAGAGGTGAGCAATCACAATGGCTTCAAGGTTTAGGAATGTGAGAGATGAGTATTTTTCTCCAGCAGCAAAGGCAGCTCAAGGGGCTCCAGCCCTTGCCTCAAACTCCTTGTTCATTCCCTCCTTTGTCTATCTGTTCATCACTCCATCAGCTGCAAAAGAGCAACTGTTAGTGCTGCTTTGCTATGTGCCTAATTGTGAGTTGTTCTAGATTGAATTCTTCCAAAAGCACTGTTAATAAATAAAATCAGAAAGAACAAGTCATTGCACTGACAAGGGTTTGGACGCAACCTCACAAATAGCTAAAACAGTGCTATTGAGAGACCACTGACCTCTGGGAAAGCTCTTCAGCCAGAGAGGAAGTTTGTGTAACCACACACTCAGGAATATTGCTCATCTCTGGGGATGGGCTTTTCTTGAGACATTTTGGATGCTTGAGAAAATGCTTCCGAGGTCCCCAAAAGCCTGGAGCTGACTCTGTTCACTACAGTTGTTCATCCATAGAGCTGCTAGAGCTGCCTATGTAGTGCTATTTTAATCACTGTGCTCAACCCTTTCTGTGTTGGGCTGCAATGCTCAATATACTGTATGGCAGAACACACAGCCGACTAACTTGATATATCCAAGCTGCAATGAGCAATTGGTTTGCTTTTTTCATGCATTGTTTCTAAGGGTTTTCTTTATCAATGGCTATCTCCCTTAGTAAAATCTAGAAGGAGCCTGAATCTGCCACAGTGCTTCAAGCCGAGCTGCTCCTTTTGAAAGGCAGCCAGTTCATGAGGTGCCTACACGAAAAGCCACATACTCCAAAATGCTGGCCAGTCTTAGATCACTTTCTGTTCCAAGATCTATGTTCCCTTTTTACCATTTCACCACCTGATTACCTAAGTTCTGAAGTGTGCTGGGTTAAGTTTGGTTTTCATTTGCACCCTGTCACAGAAATAACGTTACCCAGCTGCAGAAGGGAGCAGAAATGAATCCAGCGTGGTTTTTCTTGCCTATCAGTCCTGCAGCCATGCTTCTCTCTGCTTGCATTAAGTGAGGTTTATTTTTCCCTTTGTGAAGAATCAGCAGTTTGACTTATGATGTTACTTAGCATAACGGTGCTGGTGCCAGGACCATCTCTTATTATAGCGATTTGGTAACAGATGCAGATATAGATAATATACCTTAGAACAGCATTTCCCCATATTTCTCCTTCTAGTACCATATTGTGCTTTTAAAAGCATCCTTTACAGCTCCTTGCTAAAGAAACCCATCTGCATCGTTTGCCCCTTTAAAGATCATCTCTGGTAGAATAGATTTCACAGGCAGCGTAGTGAGAGTTTCATAGGAAATTGGATTTTTTTCCACACTTCGTTGTACAAAAGGTTAAAATATATTTCTGTTTGATCGTGCACACCTCAAAGATGTCCCCTGCAGGCTCTGTCTGTTGACAGTTAACATGGGTTTAAAGAATGCTCTCTAGGCCATTTTGCAGTGAGAAAGTACTAAGTCTTACATGGAAATGCAAACAAAACCTTTAAAGCTTTTGATCTTCTTGGGGACTTGATGAAATCTCGTGAGCAAATTGAAGGATTACATGCAACAGCAAATATGTACAAGTATAACAAATTAACTGTAAATGATATAACTAATCTAAAATGGAAGTATAAGATATTGGTGTCTCATGGCAACATTTGAACTTTGCTTCGCTAAAACTTAAGCATATTTTAAAAGAAATGGTAAATGACTATTGACTACAAATATTCATTCAAATGCAAAAGAGAATTGCTCTGGGGTTTCTTTTCCTTTAATCTCCTCCTGATTTGATCTAAGCACATCCTTCTAACCTTAATGCAGCGGGGCAGGAGGGACAAGCTGTGAAATTCATACTGCTAATCCCCTGAGGACTTTCTAATCAGACAACAGCCACTAGAGAGACAGTTTCCTAAAGGTCTTTTGTTTCTCCTCATGTAAAGAACACAGAGAGCAGGTATGCTGCTGCGCATGGTACACTGGGACTTTGGCATGGTAAAACAGTAAGGCTTTGAAAGGCAGTGGGATTTCCATATCTTCTTGTACTAATTGTCATTCAAAAAAGTGACCTATAAATTTCCCCCTGCTTTGAGCAGGGCTGGTGTGGTGACCTGGTCAACCCAGGTTCAAGTGTCATTGATTGGATGATGATGGACAAGGAAGAGTCCTTTGCCAGACATGAATCTACTTGACATTTCACTCATCAAGCACCTCGGGTTTATTTTCAAAATCAGACTTTTCTCTTGCTTTGCTTACAGTTCAGCAACAGTGGCATGCACAGGCACATCATCACGTTTGCATCTGGTCACAGCTCTGGGCAGCAGGGGTAAAGGAAGAAAAGGCAATGGATAATTTTCACTGCACCTAACTTTTAAATGAATGGGGTGAGCAGCAGCCAGGACTGAAGCACTGAGAAACTCACATCATTAAGGACTTCAAAAGAGGAGGACTGCAAAGCTTCTCCTGCAGCACCATCAACTAATTTGTCATTCTTGTGGGAATGCTTCTGTTTGGAACGCTAGAAAATAATTCACAGTCATGATAAGAGTTTGTGAAAAAAGGGTCATCTATATCTGCCCCTTTTGAAGTTTATTATCTCAATTCGTGAAATGGGAAGTATCCTTCACACAAGCAACTATGTAAAGGATCTTGAGTGGAACATTGTGCCTTTTAGTACTCTTGTGTTTACAGATAGAATTATGTATCCTTGTTCCTTATTGAAAGCAAGCAATCAAACATTTCAAATTTGCAATTTAATTATTACCACAGCCTGAATCATTAAACAGGTACTAGGTATTAAGGATTTGCTTGGACACAAATTTTTGCACCCATTTTTCCAGTTAAATAGGTATAACCCTGAGGGTGAACTCAGTAGGAATTCATATTGACACTGAGCACTGAGTTTTGACCACGTATTAAAATGTGCCACTTGAACTGTCCCAAAAATGCAGTACGTCTTCCCCCCCATCAGAAATGTAGTTTTATTAGGATAAAAGCGCTTCATTTCAGTGTGAATATCTCACAATAAGGAAAGGGAATGGACTGCAGTGCTCCTACTGAAGAGACCATGCCCATCTGGCCACTTCAGCCTAAAATGCTGGCATTGCCAGTGCAGTGTGTGTGGCCCACCCGAGGGCTGGAGCACAGCCTCAGCTCAGGGGAAAAAGAGCACTGCTGCTTATCAGGGATGACTCTGTCGTATCAGTGGGGCAAAGCCCCTCAGAGCTCACAGCCTTTCAGCACTGATTTGCCCTGTCAGGATGATGGGTTTATCTGGAAGCTGCCCGTGGCTGGCAGGGACAGATACCGAGGGTCCGGCACACTCAGACCCAGCTCCCTCCCTTCCATGCAACCATCAGGACTGAGACCACCATGTGCTATCTCTTCCAGCAGTGATAGTGCTGTGATAGGCAGAACATAATGCCATCAAGGCCCCGTGCTCTTACAATGTACTGAATACAGTTGGGCCAAATTGGCAAAAAAATATTTTTGTCCTCCACAAAAATTGGTTTTGGTCCAGCTGCATAAACTGGTGAATTCCTACCAAGCTTGGTGATTTATTTATTTTTATTCCAGAATGGTCAAGACATTTTTTCTTATGTTTAAGCATACCGTAGATTAATACGGAAAGATGGTTTAATCCTTTCCCCTCTCAACACTGATGTCTAAATGAAATACCTTCATAATACAGATCTGGCTCCTCTTTATACTTTGTATTTATCAAGGTTGAAGGATGTCACCTCACAAAGAAAACTCAGAGCACTTTTGATATATAACACATTTTTACTCAGCTTGCAGACTCTAAAATCAGTTGTCTCAATTTTATTAATGAGAATACTCACATGTGCTCTTTCTACTAATATGACATGGTGAGGAAAATCTCCTTGAGATAAGTGAACAATTGTGATTTTGGAAGAATGCAGAAAAACGGTGTTGGTGGCAGAGCTGAGCTGATGCAGATTGATACAGGTTTGGCATGATGGAAAAGCAATCCAGGAGGTGTTGGCATTGCTGATTTAATTGCATATCCTTGCTGGTGAAAGAGAGATAATATGAGTTCCTTGCACACAGCAACTATGCCAAGCTAACAGAAATCTCCTGAATATGTCTGAGCATTGTCATATATTCAAGAAATGTTTCGATGTTGCACTGAAGGACATGGTTTAGTGGGGAAATATTGGTGGCAGGTGGATGGTTGGACTGGATGATCTTGCAGTGATCTGGGTACCCTAGAGTACAAGTGAGCCCTTATCAAAGATCTGCAGATGCATTTTATGAAAACAAGCTGTGTTCACCTCATGTGGGTAACAGAAGTTCCTTGTGGAGCAGCTGAGGCCGCCTGTGTGCAGCCTTGTGTTTGGTGCCTGGGTTCCCTGGTGGGAGCCAAGTACAGCCCTTTCTCAGGTCGATCATTTTCAGGACTATTTTAAGTACTTAATATCTCTTACATCTTTATCCCTCTCAGATTGGACAAAATCAGTGGGTGAGCTCATAGAAGGGGGAGAACAGACAGACAGACTGTCAGGGGACTGACCAGGGAGCAGACTGACAGAATGACAACCTACTCCTCATACTGAAGAGCCATGCTGTGTTTTGGTGTCCCTGATGATTACCTTCCTTAGCTTCCCTTGCTGCTCACATGTTGTTATACAGAAGAGTGACCAAACCCAAATGTAGTTTAACATTCATACCAAATTTACTGCTATGAGTGTCTATAATTCAGAAAAGAATGTCGTTTCCTGTATTACTGTGTAAATATTGGCCACAGTGGAAAAAAAAAAAAGGAAAACTGCAGAGAAGACCTAGCTGAAGGCAAAGAAGACTTTGTATGCAATAATATTGGCTTGTATTAAACCTAAAATATTTTTCTTGAGAACATATTTTTGTTGGTGCATTTTAAAGAAATTCTGGCATGAAAAGCCATGATTAGAAATGCATAAAGAGGAAAGCACAGGCCTGGAAGGTATATATCACCACACAGACAGCTTGCTCTTTGTCCCCCTGCCCTCATAGCCAGCCTGTGGAATGGCACTGCAACCTGTCTGCTTCTCTCCAAAATTTCACAAGTACAGCTAATAAAAAGCCAAGAATTTCCCATTTTTGGTTATGAAAAGGAAGTTTCCAAGATTGGAGCCACCAATAAACTGAATAGCCCCTCTCTAAATTGGCTTGTTACTTCCATCTTCTTCCCAGAGCTCTGAGTACAATAAAATATTTATATGAACCCTGGCAACAGTCCAGCTTAGAAATATTATACAGCTGGGCTATTGATTCCAATGTGTGTGGAATAAACATCTGCCCAGGTGGGTAAAGGAGCCAGAAGTGAGGCCCAAAATTCTAATACCTGGAATGTCTGTTTTAAATATGTCTAAGAAATCTCAATTAATTAGCTTCTCTCTCTCTTTTAATCACGGCTTTAATAAATGCTCTTATCCTCATTTAAAATCTCTGCTGAGTGATTCTGTCCATGCTGAATGCTGTCCATATGTGAAAGAAGGAAGCAATCCTGCTCAAACCATTGCTACATGGTTTTCCACAATCACAACCACTGATACACTTGGATTTGGGTGAGGCTAGGCAGCTCTTTCTCCTTGGTTGTCTCCTTTCCATTGTAGCATAAATGTTCTGGAAAACATTCCACTGTCTAATCTGAAAACAGAAAGTGTCTACAAAAAAAGAAATTTTTAACTGGCTGAGAAAACCCCCAAAATCTCAGCATCATCTACAAATAAAGCCCAGAAACATGCTAAGTAAAGTTTGCTTTAAAATAAAAAAAATCTTCCACAGCAAGTTTGATCTTAAATTCATGTTGGGAAAATGCATAAGAATTCTCTTGCAAATGAAAAGAGATTCTCAGGATTGTTGTCTTTCTTTTTTTTTTTTTCTGAGTAAGTAGCATCTCTATAAGCTTTGAAAGTGAAATTTATCTGGAGGAAAAATTATTTTTGCAGAAATGATTAAATATATGGGGAGATTACTGTCAAAACAGAAGAACTGCAAACTTTCTTGGTTAAAATCTGTACTGATTAAGTTCCTGTGAAAATATTAATGGGACAAAGTCATAAACACATTTTCTATTCCACAGTGCAATGAAAAAATAAATCAAATATATCAACATAACATTATGGGTAACTGTAAATTTCAGTCAGATCTGATGACACAATAAATTTCTTGCAGAAGAGAAAAATGAGGATATTATATTTAGGAAGCATGTACTTCCTAATGTTGCATTTTGCATTCATTCTAAAGAATTTATTTTCTGAAAGGATTCAGAAGTATTTTGTGGAATTGTAAATGGTGAAACGTCTTTTTTTTAGGGCCTTTCTCAGCAGCTGCATATGTGCCACAAGGCATAAGACCTGTTGCCCTCCATTAAGAGTGAAAGCAGAACAAAGCAGAGGACAAGAGATGCAAAGGGAAGGAGGTGTATAAAAGATTTGTCATTGCTCCTGGTGTAAAATAACAAAGCCAGCTCTTCCATCAGATGAATAGCAGCATAAACTTCCCCTTCCCCTGCAAGTCAGGATCTTTGTGCATAGTCCAACTTCCCAACAACACCAAATGGTGCTTTGTTCCTCCTTTTAAGAACCACCATTTGAATGAATTATCAGAATTATTAAAGAATCAACGACTTCAATCAAACCTTTAGGCACCCGCTGATTTGTGTAAGAATGTGTATTTGGCCCCACATGAACTGCAGAGATGTTCCACTGTATTTATACTTCTACTCTGAATCACACAGCTTTTATCTGATTGGATTTAGTGCATTAAAAATATGCTATTCATCTGAGTTACTACTTAACATGGTAGTTTCTAGCAGAATCAACAGCCTTATCACTGTTTGTATTGGTGTGTAAACACTCAGGGACTGTATCTCTTGAGCACTACTACAGAACGTGATAGTGAAGTGCCTGTTATTTAGATATCATTTTTTAATCACCATGTTACATGGAAAGGCTGCTCACAGCTCAGCAAGTGAGTGCCTTTTTCATTAGGAAGGTTTTGTTTGATTTGCAGCCCTTCTGAGAACAGCTTCCCAAGGCAGGCTATGGACCACAATCAGTTGTGAGATGATTTACCCTTCTTTCATCTCAGGAAACCACCTAAGATAGTGGACACCAATAATTTGAACATGAGAAATTAAAGTACTTGAAACATTTGGATCTTGGGGGAGATGATAAAGCTCCATGTCTCCTTCACATTTTTATCTGTTTTAGAGGAGAGGAACAGTTGCGATGCTGGGAAGAGGAATATTTATTTCAATTAAGTTTCAGCTCAGCTCAGTGTAATAGTGAATTGGAAACAGGATAAAGACAATTTGTCTACATATTAGCAAAGGAAAGGTGCATCCAGTACACCCTGGCTGCTGTAATCATATCTTATTTGTAAAGGTAGGCTGAGCAGTTTTAAGAAGAATTTACACACTGGCATTCAAGAAACAAGGGGATTTCTCCAAAATCATGTTCATCTCAAACCCATTGTTCCACTGAAAAACTGCTCCTTCTCTGGGACTGAAAAAACACCGAAGATCTAAATGCTATTATAACTCTCTTTCAGCAGAGCATGTAAACATAACCTCATGGCAAAGAAGGGCTTGGGCAAAGGGCTGTCCTCCAGCTCTCTGTGCTCATTAGTGGCAGACAAGGACACGCACTTTGGTCCTCACTTGGGGCTGTGCCTCTCATGGGGTGCTGGGCACAATTCTATATCTTGCATTAGCCATCTGATGGGACATCATGACAAATGGGAGTTGCCAATATCCCAGCACACTGAAAATACACGTAGTTAGTCAATCAGAAGAAAAAAAAGAGGTTGCATTGTTGCCCATTATTTCAGCACAGGTTAACTAATATTAAATAGTTTCTTTAATAGTTCCTTTCAGATAAAAAAGGTAGTTTTCATAGAATCAGAGAATCACATAATCAGTAAGATTGGAAAAGATCATTAAGATGACCTAATCCAACCATCCACCTATCACCAGTATTGCCCATTAAATCATGTCCCTCAGTGTCACATCTACATGTTTCTTGAACGCCCCTATGGACAGACCACCTCCTCGGGCGGCCAGTTCCAGTACTCTACAACTCTTTTGGAGCAGTGTTTCCTAATATCCAACCTTATTGCAGACTAAACATAACCAGTTTTTCATTAGTGTGTTGATGATTAAGAAGAAAACAAACAGCTTTTAGCACTGGTTGTGATACTCTAGAAACAAACATTTATTGAGCTGAAATGTTCTTCATGTAGAACGTATTTATGCAAGAAACTCATGCTTAGCATGTTTGTGCCGAGTTCATTGGAAACAGTGTTCAGAAACAGTTTTTTCTAAAAATATTACCAAACTACATTGGCAAAGGTTACTGGAAAGCTGGATTATTTGCCTGAGGAGCTGAGTATGCTCTGGAGTCACTAGGAGCAGTATAAATCTTGAATGCTGAGGTATTCAGAGCACTTTTGATATCTCTTCTCCAGAATTTTTCTGCCTCTGAATTGTGCTGTTTGCCTCCTGCCATCCTGAAATGTCTCTCTGGACTGTGTAGTCTGTGACTGCACAAATACACCCAACAGGAATTTGTATTTATAAAGGTGACTGCAGTGTGCTCTGGGAAATGCAAAGGATGGGAGATCAAAGAATGAACTTCAATACTTCATATTCTTTTGAAGGAATTGGACAATTGAGAGCCCAACTGTGTTATTTTTAAAAGATAAATCTAAATTCAACAGGGAAAAAGGGATTTCCTACAGCGCTGTGCATTCTAACAGCAAAAATTAGGATTGAGGTGATACTAAGACAAAAAAAAATTATGCAGCTGTGATTGTGGACAAGTCTTGCTCTGATTCTGTCAGTACACTAGCATTTTCTAGTTGCACCCTGATTTAAGTGCTGTCGTAAGAAAATAAAAATAAAGAAATCATTAAAAATGTGTTGTATCCATTCAAATCAAGGCCTCAGTAATCAACTTCAGACCCCCAAGGTCACTTGGTCAGCTTGTGATTACAGCAGCAACTTCAGTGCTTGGTATTGTCCTGCGGCTGTGGCAGGTCAATGGAAAAATGTTCTTTAAACACCATAAGCATCTGATTGTGCAATACCTAAATCAGTGTCATTGATTATTCACAGTGCTGGACTGCTCAAAGCTGGGGAAGTAATTAGGGCTTTTTGTGTGGATTATCCACTGAGAAAAGGTCAAATAACTACAAACAGTGCCAGAAAACAGGAGTCACCAAGGACCTCAGCCTCCGTGATCAGTTAAGAAATGCTAAAGCAGGGTTTGATAATGATGTGCTTATGCCAGGTTCTACAGAATTTGATCATTCTGTCATAGAAATCCAATGAAGAATGAGTGATGGCTACTTTTTCCTTTGAAGCTTGCTTTGGGTCCCTGATGCCCGTCAAACAAGTTTGTCAGTAAAACTTGACTGAGAAGAATTTAAAAGGCAGTTTTTGTTCCAAGGGGAAATGTGTACATATATATATGTCTGTGTGTTTGTGTGTAAGTAAATCACTGCCTACTCATTTTAGACATATAGTTTTTAATTCAGATCCAAATACTTATTGTGCTCTATTTTTTATCCTTCCTGCTGAAACATCTGCCTTCACTGATGGGCCATGCTGTACTCACTCACTGATCCCTTTCTGGAATATCTTCCTTCCTTTCCAAATGGAGAGTCTGTACAAGGAACAGCCTTCTGCTAATGACTTTTCCCCTATTGAAATGTGAGAAGCAATAAAAGAAGTCCTCCGTTTTGTAACAGCATCTCCAACGTTTGCTGAGTTTACAGGGATGCTGCTACTTAGCAACACCTTGTAAATTTAATTGCTAAACCAGGGTGTACAAAGCATTCCAGTTCCATATGGGAGCCATTCCTTACAGACCTCCATCCCTGGGAGCTCCTCATGTTGTAAATCTCTCCCATTCCTTCCGTCTCTGAATTGCACTAACACTTCGGATGATTAGGGCTGTGGCAGCGATCAACGTTTTCTCCCAGTCATTCCTTTCCATTGATCATTTAAATGAGGGATTATTCTGTTTTCTCATTTTAGCCTAGGGATCAATTGCTGAAAACAATGGATGGAATTTTGTTCAGAAAATTGGTGCATCGCAAGGAATGCATAAAGACTATCTTTGTCTGTGTGCAGGGGAAAATAACTTCAAGTTTCTCAGGTCAGTGGAGAAAGTCACTGAAAGAAGACATGCAGAAAAATAAAAAGTGAAAAAAAGAAACTGACTGCCAACAATATGTAGATTTGACCATGTAAAGGCAAGGTCATATAATTCCTGCAGTGAAAACGCAGGAAGGGAAAGCAGGACAAAGGTATTCAGATGGAAGTGTCAGGGTATTTCACAACCCTCTGGCTTTGCTGTGGATGAATATTTGAATGTGCAATGAGCCTTTAGGGTCTTTATTTTTAATGGAAATCTTATGGCACTGGCAAGTGAAGACCCACAACCCTGGGACAGGCTGAGCGGTTGGGTCACCTTGTAGGATACGGTGAACAAAGAGAAATGAATAGTTCCTTTTGCTCTCCAAGCATCTAGGGATAGGCCTTTGGGCAGTTAGTGGGTTTTAATCCTTAGACTTATGGCTTTGGAAGAAAAAAAAGAGAACTTGTCCTGTTACAGGCAGCATTCTTAAAGCTAGTAGGGTGGTCCATCTTCATTAAAATGTCTGCTTAAATATTGCTTTCTGGAAAATCTCCATGTCACTTTCATCTCAGGATCCCCATTGAACTCAAACATCAATGATATAGAATAAACATTTCATTGCCACAAATGAAGTTAGGCCCAGCACTGTCAGCTAGAACTGCCACTCAATTATCGCACATGTATAATAAATTTCCCAGTGCAACTCATTTGCCTTTACTGATCTTAAATTTTTTTACAGTTCTATCTTCATCACAGATCAGAGTTTGCAGGTACTCATCTTCAAAGAGCTGCATGAGGACAGATGGAATCAGGCTGGAGGGCCAGAAGCATAGCAGAAGCCCCGTCCCATGTTAATCCACACATGTGGCAGGGACCCATGTCCCACAGCAGGCTTTCTATTCCAGAATGAATTTAGAATCTGCTCTGTTCTATAAGCAGTTTTTGCTGGGATTAGCAGTCTTTTATCTATTTTACATGTCACACTGATAGGGAGCTTTTAGTATGGCCATTTTGTCATCCATACACAACAAAAGGGATTATAGTTTTGCAGTTGCTGCTATTTTAGTTAGTAAAATTGGAAGCATTGCTTAACATTTTCATCAGATTTTTAAATTTTATTTCCCACCATGATTATAAAGTAAAATGTTATTGTAATATATTGTAAGTTAAGGTATATATCTCTCCTATCAACAGCTGCATTCTGATTAGTAGACCAGTAAGCTTTCTTACTGTGGATTTCATGCGCACAGTTGTGTTGAGGTGTAATATATCACTGCAACAGTTTTAAACTTGGAGCAATAACGTATTCAATTAGGTTGGAAATAAAACATCTAGTTTTTCTTGCAATAAATCTTTTACTAACCCCGCTACATCACATGTTCAACAAGGAAATAATACATGTCATTCAGACTGAGGGTTATTGTAGACTGCTGAGGGAGACATGGAGTTCTGGAGGTTTCATCAGTCCTGTGAAATTCTGCAACATGGTAAGTGTACAAATTAGAAAAGGATGTAATATGTTGCTAATGACACCTCTTGGGATAGTCTTTGAGTCCATATTTACTGTTATGATCAGTAGTTTCATTTAAGCTGCAGGAGTTGAAAAGTTATACTAAAGTAGAGTGAAAACACCTCTGAGTTCATTAGGTGTGGTTGTAATTTAAGCTCAGAAGGCATTTCTTTTCTTCTCTGCCATTCTTCATATTACTGGAAATATAGTGCCAGAGTTCCCAATAAAAGCATTATATGTGATCACATACCTACAGTCCCTGCAAAACACGTTTACACCTCAACATCTGTAGCAGTGCCACAGTCTGAGCAGCACCCTAATTCACCCCAGATGTCTCTTTAAAGGAAACACTGTAGTAGGGCTACTGTTTGTCATACTTTCTGGGCATTGCCTTTATTACTTTGAAAGCCTTTGATTTTTCAAGTGTCACAGACATCTACAGTCTTTCTTTTCTTTCTTTCTTTTTTTTTCTTTCTCTGTGGGGGGAAAGCCTATATCGTGTTTAAATATGAATCGAGATTTTGGTGATATTAATCTCTGGAAATGCCAATTGTTGACTATACATCAACCCCTATCCATCAGCTGCATTGCATAGCAAGGATTTCATTACAGGCAGGCTCAGTGAAGCAGAGGGCTGAGCACCAGCACGTATTCTCAAGCTGGTGTTGTACTGACTATTGCTAAGAATGCTCTCATAGAATGCCAGAGCTCTTTATCCTCTTCAGCCAGAGTTTAACCAGTTCAGAAGTGTGCCAGATAACTTGCAATGTTTGGTGATGCTCACTTCACAACCAGGACTGTGATGAATGAGACTGTTTTAACAGGTCCCCAAACATCTCTCCCTTTCATATAGGATGGCATGGACAAGAGGCTCAGCAGCCTTCACAGTATTGCTGGACATGGGAGATGAGCCAAACAGATCTGTAGGGATCTACAGGACTGTAAGCGGGAGAAGAGCTGAAAACAAAGCACGTTCCTGGAGAAGAGATTTCCCAGGATCAGAACTTTAAAGACATGAAGGTTTAACCATCCATATTTACATCTACACAGATCTGACTCATGTTATAATAACTTTAGAAACCCTATCCCACTGTCCATAGGGACCATGGTCAACATCAGGCTACCTCAAAATCACAGAATGGTTGAGGTTGGGAGAGATGTCTGGAGATCATCTAATCCAATCCTCTTGTTCAGAACTGGGTCAGGTGGAGTAGGTTCCTCACAGAATCACAGAACTGTAGGGGTTGGAAGGGACCTCAGGATATCACCTTGTTCAACCCCGCTGCTAAAGCAGATTCCCTACAGCAGGTTATACAGGAAATCTTCCAGGCAGGTTTTGAATATCTCCAGAGGAAACTCCACAACATCTCTGGGCAGCTTGTTCCAGTGTTCTGTCACACTCACAGTAAGGAAGTTTTTTCTCATGTTCGTATGTAACTTCCTGCGTTCCAGTTTGTGTCTAGTGCTTCCTTGTTCTGTTGCTGGGCACCACTGACAAGAACATGGCCCCATTCTCTTGACACTTGCCCTTTAGATATTTATAAGCAGTGATAAGATTCTGCCTCAGTCTTCTTTCCTCCAGGTAGAACAGACCCAGATCTCTCAGCCTTTCCTCATAATGGAGAAGTTCCAGGTCTCTTATAATCTCTGTGGCCCTCCGCTGGACTCTCCAGAAGTCCCCTTTCTTGAACTGTGGAGCCCAGAAATAGACACAGTACTTCAGAAGAGGTTTTACCAGAGCAGAGTAGAGGGGGAGGATCACCTCCCTCAACCTGCTGGCCGCTCTTCTTTTGATACATTCCAGGATACCCTTGGCCTTCTGAGCCACAAAAGCATGCTGCTGGTTCACAGTCAACCTGTTGACCACCAGGACAACCAAGTCCTTTTCTGCAGAACTCCTCTCCAGCAGGTCAGCCCCCAGCATGATGCATGAGATTATTCTTCTCCAGGTGTAGGACTCCACACTTGCCCAGCCCAAGAGTGGGCACACCACTTTAGGTGTGGTCTTACCAGTGTTGAGTAGAGAGGAGGGATCTCCTCTCTTGTCCTGCTGGCAGTGATCTTCCTAATGCAGCCCAGGATGCTGTTGGCCCCAGTGTACATTTCTGGCTCACATTCAGCTTGGTGTTCTCTGAGACCCTGAGGGCTTTTTCAGCAAAGCTGCTTTGTGGCTGGCTGGCCCAGCGTGTACAAGTGTGTGAGGTTATTGGTCCCCAGGTGCAGGAATTGCACTTCCTCTGGCAGAATCGCAGGACTTTGCACTTCCCCTCCAGATGCATCCTTTTAAGCCTAGCAGTTCAGGGTTTCCAATCCACCTCATGGCTCACTTCTCTAGTCTGTACTTCATCAGTTTGTGGTTCTTGCGAACAAATTTCTCTGATACTTTGGCAATATTTAAGATGCGTGTTACATAAAAAGCACTCATCTGTGTTCTGTGCATGCTGTAGCATTTGGCCATCTCAAAGAACAACAGTAATATTTTAATTAATAGATTATATATGTAAAATATACATAGAATTAGGCATTGTGTGAATGTGAAACCTGTGACCTCCTTGGGACAAAGAACATGCAAAGCTACAATATGTATTTGTATGGGAACTGCTGAATCACGGCCTGAACCTCTGATTGATCACCTGAGACGAGCAATGAGTCAGCCATGGGACACAGGTGAAGGCAATTCACCTGTGCTACTGGAAGGGGTGGAGCCTGGCTCCTACACCCATTTAAAAGCTGACTACCGGGGGGAAGGATCTCTTCTTTAGATCCCCTCTGCTGGAGTTTTGTAAGGGAGCTCAGGATATGGGTAAGCTTTTTATCTATTCTCTTTTTGTTATTATAATCTGCTTTGCTAAACTCTTTTGTTTATTTTGTAATTATAACATCTTAATATTCATTGATTATATGGTATTTAAAGCATGTAGATTTTTTTTTTAAATTGTTCTAGCCTCATTTTTAACTGTCTTCTTCCACAGAGATCAGAGAAATAATCTATGCAAGGCATTAACAAAAGCAGTGCATTTGGTAATTTTATGTACAATTTAAAAGTTGTGTAAAATTTTGCAACATTATTCACAGTTCACTTCTTAATTTGAAAAATCACAGAAGCTGAAATCAAATTTAAGCTCCCATTTAGGAATACCAAACTGAAAACTGTATGAGTGGATGAAAAAGTGAATATAATGATTGCACCAAAATACTGCAGAGGAAGTTCTTTATTTCTTTCCTGTATGATGCCTCTCAGTGGGGTATTTCTAAAGACTTGTGGTTTGAATTTCATGGAATACAGTCAAGAGAGAAGACAGGGGGAGGAAACAAGGGGAAGAGGCTGAGCTGACAGTGCAGTTTCTTTACAGTGACAACCACATGTATTCATAAATATTTTACAAGTGCAGCTTTCATACTAGTAAATTTAACTGCCATGTTAATGCAGCATGTGAGTTTATAACCTGGACATTTGCATGTAATGAATATCCAGTATTCTGCAGATGATGACAAGTAAAAGGTTTGTATTTTGAAGGTTTCCCTTCTGTAGAGTGCTTTCTAACTGTAAGACTGTGTTATATGGCAGCTGTTCTTCTTGTATAATACTATGAGTCATCAATTACTAATTCTGCTGAAAGATGTCACATATATACACTTGATGACATATTCCATGCTGTCCAAGAACGGGGTAGAATGTTTTTGTATCCAAGAACACCGTAGAATCATTTCAGGAGAGCTGCAGAAAAAGCTGCATGCTTTTTACATTTGTTTCATTTTGCTATTAACGCTACACAGCTTCTAAAATGAAAATGATGAAAGTAAATGTCCTAATCGGAGCCAATTATGACCAGTGTGACTGCTGCTAACAATCAGAAATATTATCAGGTACAAATGACACTGTTCAGCATTAAGATTGCTTTCTACAAGTCAACATTAAAATTAGTGGTCATTTGGAAAGCTCAGATATTTCAGCAATGGATCTTTCTGCTTATTTGGATAAAACAGAAAGAATGACAAGTAGAATTCTAAAAAGATGACATTGCTTAAGGGCAGACCAGAGCTGATAAAATGTACATGGTCTGGAAATACACGATGTCCATCTAACTACACTGGACTTGGAGAGGGCAAATGCCATGATCACTCTATAGAGTAGAGGTGCTTTGTATTGGATTCCTTCATCTACCTTCTGGACTCTGACACTATAATGACAGAAGTGAGGAAAAAGTCAAGGGGAAGGCAATGAAACTTCTAAGCTGGTGTGAAATCTGGTTTGCCCTGATCCTATATTGAAACTTCTTTTAATCTTTCTCATGTATTACATGTTTGGCTGCAAAACCAGCCCCATCTCACTTGCTGTCACGTCAAGAGAAGACTAAGCCAGAGGCAGAGGATGTGGTTTGATTAAGATTGTCTTACCAGCAGCCTCTGCTGATGGCAGTTTAAAGAACTTTTGAGGAGAACTTTTCCATCTCTGACATATACATCAAGCAAAGTCAATGAGTACAATGCAAGTCCCTATATGCATGTCTCTCTACAAGCCAAAGGGAATTTATCCTCATGGACAAATGCTTCTAAAAACCAATCTGCCAGCAAGGCTAACAGCTGGCTTCTTGACTGTTTTCTTCTAGAATCCAATCCAACAGATATGCACCAGTCTGATCTGTCCTACAGCAAGTGGTTAGGTGGTGCTTGTTAGATGAAATCACATTTTTCAGCTAAACAAGCTACATACTACAGAATTCTTTTTTCACTTTTGTACACAAAAACCACATTTCTCTGCAGGCTACTATAACTGAAATAACTTTGGATTTGCTTGTATAGATGACTTTCATTTTAAGAGTAAGATCCATCAAATTGCAGATCCTTCTTTCAATTGTTTCTAACAAGAGGAATAGAAGCAGTCAGGTGTTTGCTACAGTAACTCAGGGAAATTGCTTTAAAACTGATTGAATCAATTTCCCTTTATCTTGTTACCTCCAACCTGAGCAATTTTAAAGAATTGTAGACAAGAAACTGCAATCCATGACTGACATTATATCCATACATTGCTCTCTTTCTTTTTGTTCCCAAAGTTCTGTAGCATGTCCTGCTGGGCTGAACCTAACAAGACGGGGATGGGCCCCCAGAGAGGGCATCCCTGCATGCAGGAATGTGAATTTCAGCAGTTGTCTGTAAGAGCTCTACTTTTATTGTCCACTTTGCACTGTGTGTATCTCTGTTTAATTGCTTGTCTTCTAAGTGTAAGAACAAAAGACTGTAAAACATATTTAGTGCCTGCTATCTTACAAATGCAATTAGATATAGCTGTTAGGAGGCAGTGAGCAATCCATAGGTCTTCCATTAACACATGCTTATGTCAGGTACTCCCTAAGTGTGCTGATGAGTTAAAAAACAGAATGGTAAAAAATACATAGCATGTTCTTGATTTCCCCCTTGTCTTCTGTGCCTAGACTTTCAAAAATTGGACTTCTTAGCACATAGGATACATTCAATAATATATTTCTGCGTCATTTAAATGACCATAAAAATATTGCATTAGTCAGTCTCCAGCTTAAAGAGCATGTCTCCAAATATTCCGGGAGTGGAGGAGAAATTTTGTAGCTGAATGGCCTTCCTAATCCCCCCAAAATATCCTCCTGCTCTATTTTTTTTCTAAAACCTCTTAGAAGACCTTTCTGGATTTGATTTATTTTTCATCCCAGTCACAGATAGATACAGGCAATAAGCAATACGCCCTCTGCTTGCTCCTTTCCAATCTTGTATGCAGAGTTATTAATCTTCATAATGTTTCTCAGACAGGTCTTTGTTCCCTAATGACTCCAGGTACACCTTTGGGCATATTGGTAGGCAAAAATCCTGGTATTTTACAGGACAGACTTCCCATAGTTCAGTTTATGAACTAAGTTCTGAATGTTTACATAGGCACTGATTCAAATTTGGACCTAAAGGTTTAAAAGTAGCAGGCAGCCATTGCCTTCGATGTTGCATTGTTTTAGATGTGTTTTAGGCACTTAAGATCTTAAGTTCTGCTATAATTCAATGTCACTAAAGTTGCTTAAGTCCATTTTTAAAGTTTAACTTAGTCATGCCAATCATTTATACTAAAGATGTACATGAATCAATGCCAAATCCTTTCTAAAATGGTACAGATATAAATACAGGCCATGCTGCCAATTTCCAGGCTTCTAGCGATTTTGTTTTTCAGAAAAATACCTTCCAAATGTGTCACTGCATTATAAATAAGCCATATAATTTACAGTAACATATATCACTAAGATCTAATGCATCATTGCATCAGATGGCCATTATGCAAGGTCAGCTAGCTGTGTGAATTTACAAGGTTTCTGTTCCTCTTCTGAAGTACAGATATTGGTCTCTGACAAAGAAGCAGCAAAATGTGTCTGGGTAGTAAAGATGGTTCAAAATGATGTGAATAGTTCAGTGTTTAAAAAGGAGATTATGATGTCCATTTAAAGAAGATCAAATGACTGCAGGATGATTGTCTTATAAGCTTTGTTTCAAGACAATGATTTTGCATCTAGAAGTATAAGTTGTGCTAAATGAAAAGCAGACTTGGAGAACATTTTAAAACAGGTAACATTGAAACATAGGTTCTGCTTACTCTATTTAAACTAATTTGGCATGAAGAATTTTCAGCAATGCACTGTAAGAAAAAAAACTTTGGTCTTTGAATTTATGAAAGGGTAAGCATGAAATTTTTTACCTTCTAAGAATACTTTAAAGTTGTACTGTCTATTTCCTTTTGTATTAACCAATTATCACAGAGCAAGCAGGGGAAAGCAACATAAATGTTATTTTCATGTGGACAACTAATTACATTTAAAGACAAATTTGTACACAGAATTTTAGATATATTTTTTAATTTATCTAAACTTTTAATTTGTCATATCATCTCATGATGACAATAGGAATAGAAAAAATACATTTCTTGTCATGGGCACATTAGAATGTGGTCAGGCAGGAGCTATCACAAAAACAGGTGGCAATTTTATTAAAATTACAGATAATATGTTCGACTTCAAACACGGAACCTGAGAGCAATTCCTGCAGGCAGCTGCTGTCCACGGCTTTCTGCAACAGTGTTGCTTTAGCAGGACCACATGACAACATGGTGTTGTTGGTGCTATGCGTTTTCATCTATGTACGTACACAATACTTCATGATTTGGTTTCAACCTTACTTGAAATGAGTAAATATTTTTCAGACACTTATATCCTTGAAGATCTCATGAAAATATGAAGATGAGTAGGGGTAGAGATCCCATACATTCTGGATAAAGAGCATGCTGAAGAGTGAATACAAGGGTTGTATGGCATGAGGGACTCCACACTGGACACAGCAAGACCTTTCACATATCTCAGAGCTCATAGCAGATTCTTGTCTTGTGGTTGGCTGGTTTCAGTAGTTCAAGTTCTCAAACATTAAATATTTAGAAAGCACAGTAATAGATTTTGAAGAAGAATAGAGTAAATCTAAGTAACTACCTGCCCTCTCATGCCCTTTCAAGATCCACATGATGCTGAGTCCATTGCTCGGGAGCCTCTCCAGCCCAGTCAGGTCATCAGGCTGGCAGCACTTCCCGCTTGCCTGTGAGCAGGTTTACTCTTTGGCACCCAATACCCAGTCACTGAGATATTCCTTACCATGAAAGCGAATCACCATCTTTTTTCCTTAACTTTCCCCGACAGATCACTTTAAAAAAAGAGACAAGTCTGTGTATACAGAATTTTTAATTTATCACTGGTGACTATTTATTGCCCTTAAAATTCTACAATGGCAGTCTCTTAACACATAATAGTTGGAGATTTTCTTTCATCAAGAAAGAAAAATGACCATAAATGGTTCTGTTTCTTTAAAACTACTGTGGTATTTGACTGTTGCATTTCACAGGCATGAAGAAGCATATTTTAAACAAAAATAATAATATACTCTGATGAAATATTTCTGTGTGTGTGTTTAAAGTCTGTGACATGAACTCCATGATCTGCAAGACCTTGCCTGGGAGATCACAGATTCACCACTACTTTACTGTTTGACACTACTGTTTTTTCTCAACTGCTGAAATGCAGCAGTCCCTGCCTGGAGTATTATTTAGAGTACTTTAAATCAAGAACTAATCTGTACAACAGAAATGTCATTGAGATTTGTTTTATTTGGGATGATCATAATGCCAAAAGATAAAACTTCTACATAAGAATATATATCACACTTTAGAATGTGTGCATTATGGAAGTATGTGGTTGGTACCCACAGGAGAATGAACTTAATAATTTTAAAAAAAAGCTTAGCTGTAACCATGGAAATCCTTTAATTTACTTGTATGACATAACGTACCTCTTAGCTGCCTTTCAACTCTTCAGCTGGAATTTGGTGCAGAATCCAGCAGGTAACAGGGGACTCTGCCCATGTTTAAGTCCCTTTTGTGAGGGTGATCAAAACTGAAAAAAGATTGCAATTAAGATCTCATGATATGATCTGAAGATATGTGAGAGTGTCTTTAGAACAACAGTTTTGCAAAGCTGCTGGATGCCTCTGTTCCTAGGTGTTCATGATCATCTTCGTGGTTCCTGCATCACCGTGGGGTGAGTGCTGTAGATAAGATTGCAGGTATATAAGGTACTGCTATTTATATGCACCCTGTGTTGTCTTATTATAGGTGCATGTAACTTCTTACTAAGCTAGGGGAAAAGAAATGCCAGCATTGCTCCTTAGTCCTATTAATTAGTATGAGAGGATGAATTAGTTATATTTATTAAAGTCTGAACCTCTGCAAGAAGGCTTTCTTTCAGTGTGCTTGATATGAATAAAATTAATGGGACAGTATATTAAACAAACTAATATTTGGAGATAATTTTATAATTTTCAGTACATATTTCAAGCGAACTCTCACAGCTCTCATCTTCATCAACAGTGTGATGTCCTTGGTTGAAGCGAAGAAACAGCTGCTCAATGTACTTTATTTTAGAATTAATGATTAACTTTTACCTCCCTACTCTTGTTCCCAGCGGTGGAATAACACTTTCCCTAGAATTTTTCAGTGTTTATCTTATTGCTTAGGATAGTTAAAATGGAAATGCCTTTTTCTCTTGTGAGCTCAAGGTCCCAGTCAGGTTGGTTCAAACCAGACTATATTTCATGCAGCAAAATATATGGGACCAAAATCAATGTTTAAGGATTGCTATTAATATTTAGCTATCATTCATACCTTTATTAATTACCTCTTCCTCTTCAATACATTTAAAGGAAATGACCACATTTAAATATATTTCCCTGCTCCACTCTCCTTTGTTTGTCATATCTCTGCAACTTTGCAGCCTCGGCAGCAGGGCAAGGACAGGAATCCTGCCAAGGAGCACTGGGATAATCGGAGGTGCTGGAAGGGAGAAGAAAGGTTGCACCATGTCCAAGTCATGCTGCTCCCTCCTTTCCATCTTCATTGCTCAATATACTTTTCTGCTTACTGGTTTGTAAAGGAGAGGATCTCCTCATGAAGAAAGTTTTCAAGTGGAAAGCTACGCCAAGCAATTTCTTCAGACTCAGACTGCGTTTCATTTACAGAAATGCCAAGGTTGCTATTGCATCAATACTTCTCAGTAGTTCACTTTATTAGGCCCCACCTGTGAAATAGAAAGGAATAAGATTATTGAAGAAAGCTTGCTCTCACTTGACAGGTTTTCAAGTAACAGATCTAATTATCATGCCATAAACTGACAATTTCATGGGATAATCCTGTGATAAATACTGTGTTAAAGCCAACACATTTTCTCATTATGGCAATTGGAATGGAAAAAGTATTTTCCTTGCCAAGGGCACATTAGAATGTGGTCAGGCAGGAGCTATCACAAAAACAGGTGGCAATTTTATTAAAATTACAGATAATATGTTTGACTTCAAACACGGAACCTGAGAGCAATTCCTGCAGGCAGCTGCTGTCCACGGCTTTCTGCAACAGCGTTGCTTTAGCAGGACCACATGACAACATGGTGTTGTTGGTGCTATGCGTTTTCATCTATGTACGTACACAATACTTCATGATTTGGTTTCAACCTTACTTGAAATGAGTAAATATTTTTCAGACACTTATATCCTTGAAGATCTCATGAAAATATGAAGATGAGTAGGGGTAGAGATCCCATACATTCTGGATAAAGAGCATGCTGAAGAGTGAATACAAGGGTTGTATGGCATGAGGGACTCCACACTGGACACAGCAAGACCTTTCACATATGCTCAGAGCTCATAGCCAACCACAAGACAAGAATCTGCTGGTTTCAGTAGTTCAAGTTCTCAAACATTAAATATTTAGAAAGCACAGTAATAGATTTTGAAGAAGAATAGAGTAAATCTAAGTAACTACCTGCCCTCTCATGCCCTTTCAAGATCCACATGATGCTGAGTCCATTGCTCGGGAGCCTCTCCAGCCCAGTCAGGTCATCAGGCTGGCAGCACTTCCCGCTTGCCTGTGAGCAGGTTTACTCTTTGGCACCCAATACCCAGTCACTGAGATATTCCTTACCATGAAAGCAAATCATCATCCTTTCTCTTCATCTGTCTTCTTTGACTTAGGAGTATCTAGAACTAAATGTCCAGCTTGATACCATTATTTGCTCTCTTTTCTAGAAAGCTGGCAATACGCATGGATTGTGTGATGAAAGCACTGTGCTTATTGGCACTCCATTCTCACCATGTATAGACAAACAGGTTACAGGAATTCCCCTTGTTAAAAATGTGTGTATCTGGTTCTTCTCCTATAGCCCTGCTTTCAGAAAAGCCATCTACTAAAGCTTTTCGTTTGTTAATGTCAAGAAATAAAAAAAAAAAGCTACATGTAGAGGTGACAGATATTGATAGAAAAAAGGCAATATTCTGGGTGATGTAACCTTGGGACTGCAGGAGGCAATAACACAGGAAACAAAAAAAATTTTGCCACAGACTTCCTGAAGTGATGCAGTCTGAATCTTCTCCAATGCCATTTCCAGCATCTGCTAGTATTTGTATGATATGGAACTTTTTAAATGAAACATTAGCAGTGTTTTAAAGGACTACGTGTGAACATGGTCTCCTCTCTTGTTATTGCTGTCCAATTGCGCTGCTTTTGTTGAAGAAGCTCAAGGAGGACCTGACCACACAGGTTTTAATCTGAAGGTGTGGGCTGTTGAACAGGACTGTGCTGTGAAACACTGATTAACTGTATATATTTAAAACAGTAATACTATTCTAGTTCTGAAGTATCTGACTCTCAGTCTGTTTACTTTTGGATACATCACTTGTGGTTTCTCTGTGAAACAATATACCTGCCTGTGAATTGGTATTATTAATACATAATTCACAACGGTTGATTAGTTTAATTATATTATTGTTGGTGAGCAAAGATTTATTGGGCAATTTGAGAAAGCATCAATACCTTTTTAACCACACAGCACTCATATAAGCCAATTTTTATATTCAGAGCCATGTCCCATCAGGACAAGAATGTGAAAATGAATTCAGATGTCATGCTGTTGGTATGGTTCAAATGAGGAGTGTTCTAACTTCTCACAAAGCCAGCTGGATAACTGCAAGGTGCAGGTGTTTCCAAGAATACCTGGCATGGCTTATGAACACCGGACTATTTAGCCTCAGGCTTCCTGACCAAAATAGTCTCCTAATACTATGTCAAGATGAGAAACACATCAACTCATAGAATAATTCTTAAGTGTTACTATGTCAGAATGCGGCAACTTCTTGAAGAAGTTACTGATAGCTGAAGTGGAGAAAGAAAAATACCGAGAGAAGGTTACTGTATATAAGCATGTCAAGTGTCAATCTTATATACACAAGGCATTCCTTTGGATCGTTTCTCTACAGTAAGTTGGCAGTGCTTCTGGACTGAGAACTGTATTTTCCTGTTGCTAGCTGTTGCCATGAGTTTACTGGAAGCACTGACTCATGCTTAATTAGTGGTGCCTCGGGTTACTTTTATACTGTTTTTATGTATTTGTAGCATATGCTATTTTTAAGGTTCATAAAATTCTTCCAAATATGTCATTTTGTAATATGGCATAATGATTTTTAAGATTCTGAAATTCAAAGAAAATATCTTTTCAATATCTTTTTTTGACTTAATTCCAAGCAGACAAATCTATGGATGATAAGCTTTCTTCATGTAAGTCAGTTAATCAAGTAATGGATTGGCTATTATCTAATACATGGATTTGGCTCCACACCTAAATTTCCCAGAGATAATGAAATGATACCTACTAATATGATTGCACAGCTCTTCATACTGAAAAACAAAGCAACGTTTTTTTCCATCTGAAGGGAGAGCAGGAAAGTGTTAATGTCTTAAATCCATGACAAATCTCAGTGGAAAACATCTTTGCTTGTAGTGTTTGTTCACCACATGGTGCACGCCTGAGAGAGTGTTAAATCAGCAAAACTGCTGAATTTGAAATGTAGGGAACATTTATCTGCCTCTGAATTCAGTTATGCTATGTGCAAAGATCCTGAATAGAATCTGATAGTGTAACAGCAATGTGGAATTGCATATTAAACATACCTAACCTGTCATTAAAAACCTCTAATTACAGCCATCAGATGAGTCCCTGTACTGCTACTTGTCATGTTACTCGAATATATCATTTTAATGGCAGAAGATAGTATTTCTGATTATGTCGCTTAATGTACAATATATGAAAGTTATGGGCCTGAACCTGTTCCCATGGAGGTCAATGACAGTTTTGCCATTGTCTTCAATTAGAGCAGGATGTGGCTTTATGACACTAGAGTTTCATTTGCATTAATTAATTTACTTAGTAGGTAATGAAAAACTTGAAAAAAAACAGCCCTCTGGCTCATGACTCTGGCATAGTGCTTAATACTTTCATTAGGAATAATTGCACTGATAAACTTTTAAGCAGAAGCAGTTAAGATGGATCAGTGTATGGGGCAAAATCAAGCTTATCAGCAGTTGACTGAGCCTGTCTTCTATGTTCCATGCTCGTTTGCTTTTATTCTTCTCTGACTGGGGTGTAGAATCTTTAATGGTTAGTAGTGTAGATGAAAGTGCAATATTTTCAAACTTTGGGGATTTATATACTTCATATATCATGAAGGTATTGGCTCAGCAAATTCCATAGAACTGGTAGATGAGTTTTTGTGTCTGAAAACTCACTGGGGAAGGCAAGAACAGACAGGTAATGAGGTACAGTGGTTTTTTCACATCATGGTTGAAGCTGGAGCAACATATGTGGGAGAATCCATATAGATATTGCTAAAAGCAAACACAGCTCTTTGGAACTAAACTTCTATAGCGTGCTTTGATTTCCAAAATTAAAAATAATGCATCAGCCTCCCAAGTTTTTTATTTTTTAAGCTGCTAACAGCATCTGTTATGCTAGCAGCAGGCTTATGTCTGAGAAAAACAAGAGGCTGTAAAAATGATGATGGAACCAAACTGTCAGGAATGCACTATGACAACCAGTCAGCCATAGGGGATGTATGTGAGTTTCAGTCTGGGACTGAAGAACTAGAAGGAATCCATACATACCACCTTGCACAGAAAGGTTAAGAATCAAATGATCTTCCAGTGAGCTAGTACTGGCCAGAGGACTTTGTTGTCACTTGCTGAAGGAATGGGATGTGGATTTCTGTGAACTGGTTGAGTTTAGCATTCTGCCACATAATTTCTGTGTTACCTTGGCAAAATGACTTCTACTTCTGGGTGCTATTTCTAGAGCCTGGGGACAATGACTCTTCTTTACCTTGTAAGGTTTTTGGTTGTTTTGGTTTTGTAAGGTATTTGGCTATTCATGTGTTGAGAACCATGAAGAATCCAGATCAATTGAAAACCCGTCAGTCAGAGCTTGAAAACGCATCAGTCTCTGTATTTGGAGCTTTTTATTAAATTAATGAAAAAAAAGCACAAAACCTGAGAAAATATTAGCTTGGGGTCTGCTTGCCTCCTTTAGCATATTGCTGTGACTGCCTTGGAATATTTTTAGCCAGGCAGGCTGTAGTTCACGGACATTATTGTAGAAATACTTGCTGAGAAAAGCTGTTTTATTAATTGGGTAGTCTCACTGTAAACCATGTGATATCCCAGAAGACACTTTATAAGTAAAGTATATTTGCATCAGGAGTTTTCCAAGGTTCTCTATTTTACAAAATAATAATTCACAGCATAAACTAAATCCATCATGGTGAAGTTTATCAGTTGAGCACTTTAATAAAACAGGAATAAATGCAGTTTCTAGAGGAGACAACAAATGCTTCTTATTTGGCATGATACTTTACATATTTACGTATCATTTTAAATAAAGTAATTGATGATATTCCTCTTCTAAAGAAAAGGAGTTTGCATGGCAGGAAATGAGCCTGTACATCTGCCTAACTTTGATCAGCCCTGAAGATGATTTTCATCTATGTTTCCCAGAAACAGTGATGAATTCAGACTGCAGGAACAGCTATTTCATTCGAAATTTTATGATTTTTTCCTGATTTGTTGCTGCTTGTGGCAACCCCCTAGGAGTAGAAAAAAGAAAAGCAAAAAAAAAACCCAACACCTAAGAGTGTAGCAAGGAAAAATGCTGAGTTAAGCACACTCAGGTAAAAGTTCATTCATGCTGTTTAAAAACCATAGGCGGAAAGCTAATGCCTATGCATATGATAAAATAATATTTGTTAGCTAGACCACAGCTTGTCAGATATTCATTTTTTTTAGGCTGATGGAAGCACTCTGAGAGTACATTTAACTTTTTAAAAATAAAAAATAACACAGTAGCACCTTTTAAGTTTTTAAACTCAGCTTACTACCTCACCAGCATTTGGTGGAAGGCTCTCAGCTCTTTGAGTGATTTTTAACAGTGTGTTTCTTTGGGAAATCCCACTTGTTTGGGGAATTCTATGCCCTTGTTTCCGTTGAAAGACTGACAATTCAGAGGCTGCCAGTCATAATTCTGTAGCTTCTTACAGGAATTTTATTTAGATTGTACTCTGATTTTGTTTCAGTTCAGTTTTAAACCAAAGTAACTCTTTTATTTCCCCTGTGATGGGAAATTGGGCATTACAGAAAGGTTTTGCAACTCTTTGGAAACTCCTTTTTTCCAGAAAATGTGTTATGCTACTTCTACAATCTACAGATGAAGAAACTTCAAGAGGGGGATTGCCCTGCTGTTCATAAAGCATGTGTTATCAGCAGAGGGGAACACTTAAGCTGGCTTAAGGCTTCTGACAATTACAGTCCATTTTACTCTGAACCTCCAAAGGAACAAGTTTTGTTTGATTACCCAAGGAAACATGCCCTGCTATTTTCTCCCTAAAATCTAATTGCTAATATCAAACAAATCTGATATAGAGATAGAGCCTTCTGATATCAACTTCTTAAAAACTTCTTGAAAAGCAGATGCTGGATGAAGGACAGAGTCAAGATAATGATGCCATCAAGAGGACTGCCACATAGGCTGAGCAAGTAACTATTCACTCTGGGCTGCAGGCTGGACAACCAACAGGGGTGTGTTGCCAGTCCAAACTGCACCGCAATTCCTCCAAATTAACCATAGAAAATGCTGCTTCCTCCTTGTTGAAAGAATAAGAAGCCTGGAAGGAAAAAAAGAAGGCAGGGGCTCAGATGATGCTGGGCATCTTGTGGCACAGGGGGTTCAACAGGTATTATTGAAGTAGGAAAGTGATAAAGGATATTAATAAAGAAATTAAAGGAAAAGTACTTTGCATTAATATAGTTACTGATGGTATAACTTGTTTAAAACATGAGTGGATCCATTATATCATAGTAAAGGGGCAAAAGAACTAAGAAGAACACTGAAAGTTACTATCCTGGTTACCTAAATTTTCTTCCACCTAATTTTCGAAGAATGAGGGAAAAAACTGCTTTTACTTTTGGCACAAGGAGACTATAATAGGACATGTTTACTCACCTGTGATTTATTAAGACTCTTAATTACTCCAAATTATTCATTTGTTATCAAGGCTTTAAAGGGGACAAAAAGAGTTCATGTAAAACATTTACTATTATGTCAAACAGAACTTTTTTTCTCTACTTTCTTCTTATCATTATCTTCACATCATGCTCAGCAGTAAAAGATCCATGAGGCCATCTCTACACATCTTGGAGAAGAAAAATGGGGAGAGGAAGGCTCTTCTTTCTTTTGACATTTCTTTTTAAGATGTCTAAGAGCAAAAGGCTAGGTACAAATAGGAACAAATGGATTTAGCAAGAGCTGAAATCTTGCAACTCTCATTCAGCTAGCTATCTCTGTACTTCATTGGAGTTATTTGCACAATGAACAGTGGTGGTCTTTTTTTGCGAGGCTTGGAGAGTTATCTTTGGCTCACTTTAGTAGGTTTTAGCAAGACAAAATGTCCACTGAAATCTTATCCTTGTGCCAAAACCAACTTTCAGGATGTTCAATTTGAACCAACTCAGTTGGAAAGTCACCTCAAAACAGGATCTTAGTGAAACTCTGAGCACGGTGCTATAAAAACTAACGGGTGCTCAGGTAAAAAGAAATGCTTATGCAAAACTCTTCCCTACAACATGTCGTGTTTAGAAAACATCACTCAAAATTATATTTACTATCCCATAGTTTTGATTGCATAAACTCCAGTCTTTCTTTTCATAGATAATTCTTAGTTAGGCAAAATTAGACACTGCTGAAATGTCTTAGAGTATAAATAATGATGAATGATGCCTTCGTTAGTCCTTATTTGAAGTTATGAAGACTTCAGCATTAAGAAAGCCACAGAATAATCAGCAACAAAACACCAATAGTCCTGAAGCTTAAGCACTTAGTCATGATATGACCCATAGTAAATGATCCAGGGAAATCAGTCCCATTCTTTTCCATATCAGTACCTCCCTGTGATCTTCAAGCTAGAAAAATATGGAAAGGGAAGGGAATGACTTGCATTTCTTGACATGTGCTCTAAACCTGTTGGAAAGTGCTGTTCTCGTGCTGAGGTCCCAAATCATTTCAGATTTAAAGGAAGCAACATTGAGAGCAGCACAGCACAAACTTGGGAAGTAACCTGGCAGATCACCTTCACATGAGAAGTACATCAGTTTTGTAACCGAACATATACAATGGTAACAGCCTTCAAACCTTCAAACCTAGCCTTCAAACTATGTAGAAAAAAAAGTTGTAGCTATTTTCATCATGAAACTAATATATAAACAAACCTTTGGTATTCAAAACTTCTATCATTTTTTCCACAACTGAACAAAAAATAGTCAATGCAACCCAACTGTGTGCATAACACTTGAAAGCTTCAAAGATTTTCTAAATAAGATGCCAGTAAAAGGACAGCAAAGTACGAAACCTTCATGAAGATGGATGGTGAGTAGAGGAGTTGTTACCCCAAGGATTAGCTCTTATTATGCCTCAAAGTTAATTTAGAAACTTATTCTTCAAACAACTGCTGTGATATCCTGAATGTATCTCTGACTGTGAGTAAATCATTTTAACTGGAGCAGTAGTAGTAAATCCTAACAAAACATTAATTATGTTTTGCTAGAGGGCAAAGGGTACAAAATATGTTTTTCCTCTTTTAGAGACACCACAGCTTTTCTTCAGTGCAGTGACCGCAGCCAAAATGCATAGAGTTGCCATATTTAGTGCATTGTCTTTCAATAGCACAGTTTTCTGATATATTTTTTTTTACTCAGAAGTTTCTGAGTTTCTTTGTAAGGAAAGTGCTTCTGTAAAGATAGTCTGTTCTCCTTGCATTTGACAACTAGATATGCATGCCAGAAATCTTTGCCAGACACTGCTTAATGTGATTAAATAATTAAAAAATATAAATATTCCAATTATTGACTAGCTATTTTGTTTCAAAACTGCTAAAAGAAGACTGACAAGCAACAAGGGATGAACAGATAAAAATACAGCATAGCCTCAACAAGCCTGCTGCCTGCCTTGAAATAGTGCAGGGAGCATGCACTGCAATCCAATTATTTTCTACTAAAAGACATGTATAGAACTAGCAGCAGCTGCACATAGGTTCAATCTGCTTCTTACTCTGGAATCTAAGTTTTAAAAGCATGCCTGGAGTGAAGCAGAACCTTTTGTGGAAAAATGCAGGATTTCCCAGTACACGGAATGTGCCAAATTTCTTCATGGAGGCAAGGTGGTGGTGATATTGCTCTGGAATGGGAAATTTTATTCCTTCTGCAGTTGTTTTAGTACAGGCTCTCTGCAGATTCAGGTAGGCTTCTCATCACAAATTCCCTGTTTTCATAGCTCTCCCCACAAGGAAAGACAACAAACCTGTGTGCATTCCCTGTGGCTCTGCTACCCAAACATCAAGAATCCCTGATCTACGAGCTTGATTAAGCAAGACAGTAGGTCTGGTTTAGATGAGGTATAAGCTGTGGAATTCTCAGAAAACAGGCTGAAATGGCTGTGAAGCCAGACATGTTTCAATGAAGGAGTCTGTTTTGAATTATGCTTCCTATTAGCGGTAGATTTAAAAATTAGGGAACTAAGGGCAAACCTGGAACTTAACAAGGCTTTAAATAGGCCTGAGTCACAAATCTTACCAACTGTATGATGGGCAGGTCTTCATTGCAACAAGGAGGACTTTAAGGAAAAAAATAAGTAGAAAAAAACCCCTATAAAATAGGGAGGATGGAAAATAATAAAGGTAAGTTATTCTTCTCATTTTATTTTCTGAAACCCCAGGGAAGCTCATACAAATGGTAAACATATGGAAAAAATTATCAGGAAAAGTGATCTCAAAACAAAGACTACAACAGAGTTCAGGTGACACCTTTGACTTATTTCTGGAACAGAAATGGATGGAACTATAAAGTCAACATAAGAAAGCAGGATTAAAATTAACCTGGAGAAGGGCAAGCAAATTAAATTGGAAGCCATTTTCCTGTTCCTCATGGCAGCTTCCCAAAACTGCATGTATGAAATGTGTAATTTAACATAAGCCTGAGGAGCCCTTGTTGTTAACTAAAGGAAATTAATCAGACGTATTCTTGAAATAGATGAGTAGTGAGTATTTATACAAAAGAAAGATATAGATATACACATAAGAACCCAGATTCACATTCAGGTTTATTTTGAAATTAGAGAACTAACATAGAAATGATGTGCAACATTATGCAGGTCAGTTAACTGCTTCACTTTTAATCAAGATGGCCATAAAATCAGGTAATAAAGCTGCAATGCTTTGAAAACCCAGATGTATTTGAAAAGAATTGTGCTATATAATCAAAAGGGATGTGAGAGGTCAGGAGAATCATATAATCTAACACTATGTCTACAGTGCAGATTTCTGCGGGCACAGCTACATCAACCAAAGAAAGGAACTGTTTAATATCAGACTGATACAGATGTACTGCCAGCTGGGATTAATATAGGTGTACTGGTGCAAAGGAGACATTTTATAAATAGTATTTTTTTTCCCATGCCTTTTTTATTTTTTTATTTTTTTCCCTACACTGGTAGGATATACAGATGTGCTCCAACACAAACATTTTCTTTATTAACAACACAGATATAGCCAAAACCATCAAGGTCACAGAAGCACATGTTAGGAGTTTACTTGAGCCATTACTACACTAAACACATGACATCACTGATGCATTCCAATACAGATGACTAGTGATTTGCTGGCAAAATATAACGCAGCTGTCCCTGTGAGCAAAACAACCCTTCTACAAAGTTGGCTCCTATTCAAAGCTGGTCCAGCTGCGTTGCTCAATGACCACACCTCTGCCCACCACCAAGAGATCTATCCCAAGCACTTTCCATTTCTCTATGTGTGCATGTCATTTCCTCTCCTCAGGTTACCTGGCCTTACTGTGCCAGCTGCAGCTGTTGGGACACAGACAGAGCTGAGGCAGGGTTGTGATTTGCTCTACAACTATCTGAAAGGAGGTCGTAGCAAGCTGAGTGTTGGCCTCTTTTTGCAGATAATAGATTTAAGTTGGACCAGGAGAGGTTCGGGTTGGATATTAGGAAAAAAATTATTCTCTGACAGAGTGGTGATACAGTGGCACAGGCTGCCCAGGGAGGTGGCAGAGTCAGTGCCCCTGGAGATGTTCAAGAACCGTGCAGATGTGGCACCGAGGGACATGGTTGGTGGGCATGGTGGGGATGGGCTGGTGGTCAGACTACGTTCTTTTGCAACCTTAGTAACTCCATGATCTGCTATCCTATGCCTTGACGCTGGCAGCAGGGTAGAAAGGAAGCTTGGATAACTTGCAGTGCAGAGGTCAACATCCTCTGCCTTGTTCCCTCAGCAGTGCTATCCCACCTGCCCACAAGCAAACCGAAGTCTGCACTGTGCTTTAAACGATTATTAAAGACATTTAGAAGTAGCGGTGCCAATGTTTACCACCCTTCACACCCACCAGCCAAGCCACAGGCATGGCTCAGCCCACTGCCGGCTCCTAACCATTCCTGTTCGTAGAGCCGGAAGGAACCCGCCCTCAGCTTAGGAAGCACGGGACAACAAACGGACCAATCAGAGAGCGACTTCCGGGCCTCTCATCCAATAGTCAACCTCTCGCGTGCCGCGGGGCGGAGAGGAGTGGACGACCACGGCTAAGCGCCATGCTCGGTTCTGGCAAGAAGAGAGCGTCCGCACGGCGTCCTCACGCAACACGACTTCCGGCAGAAGTCACGTGGACGGCGATGCCTCGTGGCGGGGCGTTGCTACAGGGGACACCCAGCAGCGGCCGTAAACATAGGGACGGCGGAGGCGCACGCGCGGCTCTAGGGGGCGGTACGCGGCGGGCGGGCGAAGACACGCTCCCCCGGTATGAAGTCCCGCCTCGTAGCGCGAAACCCCGCCTTTTTGCTCGAAGCCCCGCCCTGGCGGCTCTAGGCCGTGCCGTTGTGGCCACGGGGCGGGGTTGCCGCTTCCTCCCCGGCGGGGCCGACGCCGGGGCACGGCCCAGGCGAGTCGCCCGCGGGGTGCGCCCGCCGCCCGCAGCATGCACGGCGCCGCTATCCCCGAGGACGTCTGCGGCCTCCTGGCAGGTACGGCGAACGGAGGGAGGGCAGGAAGGAGGGAGGGCTTCCCGGGGGGCGGGCGATGGGGGGCGGGCCGTGACTGGCCGGTGTGGGCCGGGGCAGCCCCCGGCGCTTGGTAGCGCCCGCTCCGCGCTCCTCGGGCGCCTTCCTCCTTCTTCCGGGACGCCGCCGCCGCGGGCACTAATGCCCTGCAGCCGGAGCGGTACGGGTGGCCCGGCTGCCGCCTCGTTCCGTGCCTGTTGGCGACGGCGGGAGCGGCGTCCGTCGCTCAGCCCGGTCGGTCGAAAAGCCCCGCAGTTCCGTGCTGGAGGCCGGCGGCGTCGTGGGGCGCCGAACTGTTAGTCGGTGTGCCCGAGCTCAGGGCCGGGCTCGCGGCGTGGCCGCGCGGCTACGATGTGGCTGAGCGCCGCGAGGAGAGGAGAGGTACTCGTCGTCCCGGCAGTGCCTTAGGAGGCGCTTCGAAGGCGTCAGAATTTCCCAGTGAGCGGGAGAATCTCTCTTTTGAGAACTTCTCTTTCTGGTACGGGAACTTGCGCAGTTCTGTCGAAGCCGTTCAAGTTAGCTGTGCTTCTGAAAAGCTTGTCTTTGGAAGGAGTGCTCGGCTACCAGGCCGGGCACTCCCTGGAACTTGGTGCAGCTCCTCGCCTTTGGGCACAGTTCAGTTCTTAAACGCATTGGTGGTAAGAGTTGGCGCTGAACTGCTTTGCTCTTATCTTGCATTCTTACCTTGTAAGTACCTCTGCCAGCTCTCCTGAAGGGCTGTAGTAACCACTGACTGTAAGTATGTTGTTTGGAGATCACATTCTCTCTGTAGTAAAACCAACGGGAAATGCCACTGGAAGAAAAGAAGAGCTTCTGCTGACTTCTTATCATGGGCTGGGTTCCTAATTAATAACAATGAAAAGGTTAGCCTTAGAGGCTTTTACCTAGCCCTTGTAGTTTCCATGGTGTTAAAGTATTTCCAACTTGAGGTCACGTGAAGTTTTCATTTGTATAAGAGCTACTTCACTTGGTGAAGTTGCTCTCAGAAACTTCTGGAGGAGGATGGTATCATGCAGATGATAACTACGTGGTAACTCCAAACTGCAGCTTAACTTTTGTCATTGTGCCTCCCCTATGCACCTGGCCCTTTGCTCAGTTTCATCCAGTCTGCTGTGGAAAGAGCGATAAACAAGTTGGTGTTCCAAAGTGGAGGTGGCAACCCCTGCTTTCCCTCAAGAGGGGGTGTGCATAAACTCATTGCAATCAATAGCCCAGGTTATACATGGGTATCCCATGGTTGTGCAGTGGGTGCAGCTTTTCTGGAAAATTAAGACCATTTCATCAGTACTGTCTATAATACTGCAGTAGAGTGGGATGATTTACCAGTGGTCTTTAAATCTTTTTCATTATTACGGTATCACAGATACGTAATAAGTACCTGTAACTGTAACAGAATTTTTCACTTAACTTACATTCACAAGCAATTTTGTTTTGGGACTCAATGCAAAGCAGAAACCTAGCAGAGTGGAGATAGTGAGGAACGAAAAATAGTTTGTTACTTTAAATCCTTATTTGCAGAATTATCAAGAGGAAACAAATGTAGGGATAACTGTGGTTATGCAATGTAAAAACTCAGTGATCCTATTCTGTTTTCAAAGAATAAAGGTTTACTTTATAAAGTTAGTGCGTTAGCCTCTCATTTTTTTTTTTAATGTTACAAGAAAAGTTGTGTGGAAGTTAGAAATTGGAGTAGTTCAGTCTCTATGAGCATTCTGGATACACTTAGGTTCTGGTAATCCTTAATTATACAGTGCCCTGCTTCTTCTAGCCCAAACTATTAAAGTACTGAAGATTTATAGTAATGGAGGGAGGAAGAGAGCTGTGTAATGGCTTTACTATTCATTAAGCAACTCCTGTACGATACAAAGTCTGCAATGAATAGATACTCATTTCTGCATGCTTGTCTTCAAGCATGCTTCTTAATGTATTATTTTAATGGCTCCCAGGTATTGATTCAACACCTCTTTGATATGAGAGAATATTGTTTTCCCGTCGCTAAAATTAGTGTAATAAACAAGATGTGATCTGGGGGTCACAGAAATAATCAATGGTGGAACAAAAGTGGAATTGAAATTCACCTGCCTCCATACTGCCCTGGCTTCTCTAGCAAATAACACTGGTCAGATGTCTCTATTCAGTGGCCATTAGAAGTGCCTGGCACTTTTTCATATCTGTCAAGAACATGCAGTTAGTGCCTAGCACCATGCATCCTATTTTAACCCAGTTTTCACCTGGCAGCAAGGCAGTTGCAGATTCGAAATCTCTTGAATATTGTACTGTTTCTCACATCCTCGTTCTTTTTGCCTGTTTTTTCCAACTGCAGCAGCAAGCAGAGCAGTGATCATATGGACTTCTTTATCCCTGCTTAGCCTTGATTGATCGTTGGAGTAGGGTCCCCCCCATGCTGAACAAGTAGGGGTCCTACTGGAAAACATGCTAAGTGCTCCTGGAGTTAAACATGGCGATAATGGGAATAAACACACCAGGGGATGAATTAGAGTTGCACAGGAAGCTTTCTGACTTGAGAGCGCTTTACTTTGAACCCAAACAATATTATATCTTTAATGCAAAAACAAATTCTGTCACACGTGCTGGCAGGGTCACTGTGGCCGCATGTCAGTGGCGCTGAAATGTTCCAGGCAGAAGCACAGCTTGAACTCGGGGCTAACCACATCACTTGGAAGAGGAGGAAGCTGTTTCTGTGAAGTTGAAGGGGGAAGGTCAGTGAGGCAATGAGCTTATTGCAGAGGTTGTTGGGATTTCACAATCCCGAGCTCTCTCCTCTGGCTTGCTTAAGTAGCAGGAGGGAAAAACTGGGGGCAGAATCAGGGTCCTCTGGTGGTGGGTTGAACTTTGAATGGAGGGAGAAAATCATTTTGCAGCTTTCTTATCTCCTGCTTCACATAGGGAGGTGTGAGATAGTATGTGTGTCATTTCCTTCCATGTCTCTGTACCTTTTAGATGATGTCTTCACAATTTAGTGGGGGCGGCCTACTCTGCCTCTTCTCCTTTTGGAAAGGTGCCTTCACCTTCAGTTGTTCAGAATCTTTCGGTGTGGGATGAGTGGGATGTTGCTGTGTTTCTTTCTTGCAGTCCAATTATTATTGGTTATGTATATTGTTGAAGGCCTGCTTGTTTTTATTTTTCCTTGCTACTTGATGCACACGGTAAGCTTTGGCTTTCCTTAGCTGAGAGAGATTTCAGAGGCTGCTTTCTTCACCAGAGGCATATTTTTTTCTTCCCATAATGTAAATCAGACTGGTTTGTTCAGTCGTTTTGATTGGGATGTTGTGGACATTGAGTTGAAGGAATTGAGAATAGTTTTTAAAAGTTTTTGATATTGCTATGATCTGTGTATATATTTATAGCATTTACATCTTTTACATCTTTTTCTCTAACCTTTGTAAGATCCATAACTGTACTACAGGTTTTTCTTTCTGTTCTCCTTTCGCACTTCACAAAGTTTCTAGTTTTAGTCTTCTGCTTTCATATACTAAAAGTTTTGAAGATTTTTTTTAACTAGGAAAATGGAACAAAACTTTCTTTAGCCCATATAGAGTTGGGTATAAGGTTCCATATCTGTTTTTTCTTCTTCTTCTTCAAAAAAAATCCCCCAACAACCCAAAGCTGAACAAAAACCTCTCTTCTTGCTGTAGAGACTGTTTCCACCGAGCCATCATTCAGTTTCTTTAAATACATAGTCATATTGTCCAGATTGCCTTATTTCACTGTGACTTCTCTAAATTTGTGCTTGTATTAGTATTTTTTTACCTGCTTGTTTAGTTATATCCTGAAAACAGTGTGCAGAACTAAGCAAGGTGAGAAAGCTATGAGATGGTGGATCCAGTGCATAGTTTGAGAAACTTTTGCTTCCCTTTCATTGTTGTGCACTACACTAGTTCTGTTTACCTCTGATGTCCAGAAGAAACTAACAGTCCTTTTCGACCTCCTAGTCAGCTGTTGCTGGACTTGCTCGTTATACTCCTGTGGTAAGAACAATCACCTGTGGACACTGTAGCTCTTCTTCATTGCCTGGCTCAGTTTTTTTTGTTTTAAAGGATGGTCTTGTTTAAAACTTATCTCTTCTATGGTTTAAAGTATCCTTTTCACATTTCCTTGGCTTTCATGAATGCCTGTGCTTGCTGAAGAATCTGACTTTGCAGGATAAACCAGAGTGATTATAGTAGACATCTTCTAAGTAGACAGGTATTTACAGCTCTGGTAATATATTTGTGTTCGAATAGTAACGGAATAAGAATAGAAACAGCGAGGTGAAAAACTGCACAGAGGCATTCTTGGTAAGAAATAACCTCCAGTGATTTGAAACATAGTTCAATTGTCTCTGCCATAAATTTGAGAGTAAGTGTCATATATGGGTGATAAAAATGGCATAGGCTATTTTTTATATACTCGTTATTCACTTAGTTTGTCTTTTTCAATTAACGTGGAGTCTATCTTTCTCATCTGACTGGGTTTACGTTTCTTTCATAATCATATGTCAACAAACCACAATAGATGCAGCATAATGTAGCATACAGTGTAAATCTTTGGGTTAATCCTTAACGTTTTTTATTATAGTTCATTTGGAATCACTTTGTAACTTGATCATGATTTGTACTGGTGTGGTTTTTTCAGGATAAGCTTAATGTGTTACAGCTTGGTCTTTTTTCACCTCTTTAATGGAGAGAGATGATGTTTGACTACTTGGTCAAAGAGATTATAGTCACTGATGATAATTTTATTTAATTTAAGAGCTATCTCGTTTTTACTTTTATGTTTACTTCATTTGAGGAGTCTTAGCAGCTTAGGTGTACTTCTGGTTTCTAAATCACTAACAGAAATTGAGTGTCAGTGTTTATCAATGTATTCACTGTTGGTGGCAACAAGGCCAAGTAGCCTTGCTTTTGGAGATCAAAGGCGCAACAATTTCCAGAGGCGTTCCTTTCCAGGACTTTGTGCTCCAATGGATCAATGTGATTATTTTTAAACATCCTGGAGTCAGTCACTTTTATTTTGTTTGTTCCTGTATATGTGTATGTATATATCTCTTTATATACAGATAGCTAGTTAAGCAAACTGGAGAGAGATGTCTGAATATAGAGGAGAGGGCAAAAGCAAGGTCCTCAAATGTTTCTTGCTTCTCAAGGAGCCAGATTTATGTGCGAGGGGACAGGCAGTCACAGGTATTGCTTGATAATTTGTCTCTGGGCCTGCTCCGTATTGATGACTTGTACAGAAGCTTGAAATCCAATGGATTAATTACTTTCTAATGCTATATTCTGTATAGCTGGAAGATAAGTGGCAGTCTGTTTGGTGTTGCTTGCAACTGAGAAGTGTGTGTGCACACAAATGTGCCTAGCTTGCAGCTACCTTCGGGAATAACTGTCCTGCCTTCCAAAATTCCCTGGCTTTGGCCAGCTCCTGGCTCTCCCCATCCTTAATGTTGAAGGAGGGGGATTAAAGGAGGCTGGTGCTCTGTGCATTGTTCTGCTGACCTGCCATTCCCTCTTGGTGTGACTGGGAGTACATCTGCCAGGGGACCCCATGCAGCTGCCCCTCATTGCATAGCATGTGTATGTCCAGCCGTGTTTGCACCAGCTCACCTAAAGGTGTGTGTGCACTCCCTGCCCTGTGAGTGGAAGCACATCTGTCAGTGGGATGAGCTCATCAGGTGGTGAAGGGGTGACTTCATTCTGGTAATGTCTCACATTCTGGTGATGTGATGGACAATGTTTTGGTTATCTGCAGAAGGTGGGGAGAAAGGAAGACCCAGGCCATGGTCTGTGAGAGCCTGTTTGGCCCACCTTGACACAAAGGTTCTGTGCTAAGGATGTGTGTTCATTAAGTACAACTGATGATCCCTGTGTTAAGGATGGTAAACAACAAAATGCTAGGATTTATGATTAGTGCTCTTAAATGCAGTGCTTGCTTTGGATTGAAAGTCCACAGTGTTCTTTTGAAGATGTCTGATTTCTGTTTTTATTAAAGGAAATAGCCCTAAAAACTTTAAATGTGAAAAACTTGTGATGTTGTCTCTTTGTAATCGTTGAAGCAAGGAGAAGCACCAAGTTGTTTAACAATGGAAATAAAAGCGATCAGAAACTTTGTTCTCTGAAGAGGAATGCTGCTGAAAACAAGATGGAAATGACCTTTCAGCTTTTATTGGTTGTCTGAAGAGGCCATTGAGCCTTGAACTACATGAGGCTGTTGAAGAGCACAAAACTTTGCTCTTGTGACTTGTCATTTGTTTGCAACCTGTATTGGCAGAGCAATTTGTGAGAGGATCTTATCAATTGGATCTTTCAGTTCTGTATCTACTATTCATTTCTGTAGGCAAATAATTTATCTGGGGTGTGGTTCAGAGGGAGTTGAAATGAGCTTTCTGAAACAGATCATTAAGTACTAGATTCAGGCCGTTTAGCAGTTTGACATGCTGGCTTAAAAACTTCTAGAAATGTTGAACAGGTTTCAAGATGTATTTCTCTTTGAAACTCTGTTATTTTCAATGGAAACAGTTAACTGAGCAGCCTGGTCTCTGGCGGTAGTGTGCCCTCTGCAATGCGTGCTGTTACTAAATAGCTGCTAAGTTTGGTAGGAACAGTGAATGGGGATGCATCATTTTGTTCATTCATTGCTGGGGAACCGATGAGCAAAACTGCTTTTAAATCAGGATCCTGTTCAAAGAGGGGTGTTTTTCATTTATTTATTTATTTTGTGTGTGTGTGTTTATCATTAAAAAAAAAAAAAAATTGTCAATGAGTCTACTGGAACAGAAAGGAACTGCATTTACACTCAGGTTCTAATGATTAGTGGCTTAAACTTTCATTTTTTGCACAACTTTAAACTAGTTTAGAGGGGGGAGAGAGTTTTTGATCATCCTAAAGAAGGAAGGAGAAATTAGTGACTAGAACAGCCTTGAGAAATGGACACATTTTGCTGCTTCTGTATGATATTGTGTCTGAAGTTCACCATATGAGACTTGCATCTATCACACTGAAGTCCGGAGTTCTGTTTTTATTCTAAGGTGAATCACTTTGAAGAATGCTGTAGGCATTAAGTGAACAGTCCTTTATGTGAAGCCAGTGATGAAGAATTCTGTGAAAGCTGGGACTGTTTCTCATATACTCAGGGAGGTGTACAGGTGGTGAAGTAACAATCGTAACTTAGATTTTCTTGCTTCTTGTCCAGAGGAGCTTATGATAAGTGACTCATCCTATGTGCATCTGGCACATCAGGAAGGGATTTACAATGCTAGATCAGGAGATGGCTTGAGCAAGATGTGCATCATTCTGTGTAATTGTCAGTAGGAAGGAAAATGCGTGATATGATAATGTGGTATTTTCAACTATATTGCTGCTTAGGCATACTGTTACAGATAGATGCATGTCAGGTCTGTCTTCATATTTTGGGGATGTGATGAATCAGGTTATGTTTATGCCTTTTCTAAACACACATAAGTGACGGTATTCCATGGTGAGTATGGTGTATTCTGTCTGGAGCCATGTAAACTTCTGGAACTTATTTTGCAGTCTCACAGGACAGGGAAATCATCGGCATCCCAGGGATGTTTTATCTGTAAATGCTGCTGTTTGTGAGGAGCTTGTGCATGATTGCTGTCCTTCTGCTCATCTCCCTCTCCTCCAACTTACTATCTTCTTTTACTGGAATATGTGAAGATCTGCTTTTGCCCTGTACCTCTGTGGCTGAAAATTCTGCACTATTTCTGCTTTTGAAGTCCAAGCAGAAGAAAAGAGGCCATGTGATCAGTCCTCAGGATTTTTACCTCAGCAATGCATCTAAGCTAGAACTGGTAATTCTTCTTTATGACAATCAGACTTGTTTCTTTTCCCTTCCATCCCCTTAATTTTCTCAACATTAGTGGTTATAGAAAGCTCTGATAGTCAGTCAGAACCTGAGATGGTGGAGTTCTCAGCCAGTTCTCAGTTTTGAGCTTTTCCATGAGATTGCAAAGCCCACTGAATTTAAATGGAGACTTCAGAGGCAAAGTTTGGTCATCAGTTCCTGCCTGAATATTGCTGTGTAAGCATCGCTCCTTATGTATAAACCCAAGTAATTGCTCTAAACTTTCACATGTTGCTGAAATAGAACTTAGAAACAGCTGTCAGATTTTTAAAATAAATACATAAAAGTAGGAAGGAACCGATATTTAATCAGAATGTCCCTTCCAGAGAGAAAGGTTTGTCTGTACTGAAAAATGCTGTTGGGTTTCATTGAACAAAACCTCTTAGCAGTTTTGGTTTCTGCTCTCAGTAGCAAAAGTATCAGGCCTTTTGACCTAAAGGTGGTTTTGTGGCTGGCCGAGGTTTTGTGACTGTATGGGCCTTTACTTGCTCCCTTGATCAGAAATTAGAGTCCTTGGAATTCATGAAGATGTGTAGATTTTCTGTATGTTAGAGCAAAATGTTTCCATGTGTGCTTGGCTTACGGCATAGAGGCTGCTGAGGGATGAGTCTGGAGGATTCATTAATAGACGCTCCAAATGCCTTTCCTTCTGGCCTTTTGCAGAAGCTGTGACACAGAACTGAGATTTTCTTTTGTCTTTGGATCTGCTTTGGAAAATGTGTTGGGGAAGCTTCTCTTTCTGTCTTACAGGGAATGGGAACATACTGTTGTTCGGAACTCTGAAAACATTAAAAAATGACGGTATTGCCACATCTTGTGTAGACAGTGAGTCCATCTAAGTAATAATACTGTGGTAAATTATTTACAAAGTGTGAAATCTTTGTAATGGCTATGCTAGTGTTTTCAAAAAGTAACTTCTGACTTTCTTGCAACTTGAAAGGACAAGAGTGACTTGTTTCTGCTGAGCTTCTGATCTACAGAGAGAAAAGCAGGCGATTCAAGCTTTCAGTTAGGAAATCTGCAGTAAATATTAACTTACTGTTTTTAAAATGTGATTTGTTGAGTGTGAACATTTGAGTGCTTAATTGCTTTTGTATTCTTATTGTGAAACATCTCATCTGATTTGAGAAGTTACAGAACTAAAATAGAACTAGCCATATCTGCTTGTATGTACACAGACTATGCCAAAGTGTGTATGTGGGGCAAGTGTCTCAATGGAGACGTTTGTGACTTATGCTTGTTTCTACTTCTTGAATGAATAGGTGTTAACCATACAGCTGAGAAGCTGAAATTACTAAGCAAGTTTTTTTCGTTGTTGTAGTAGTAGTTCTGCTTTTCAATTTCCAGGTAGCCATATCTAGATTGGTAACTACATAAGGTTATTACAGTAAATGTGGGCGATGATTTTTGCTAACCAGGAAAACATACTACTGGAAGACTTAGACTCTAAAAATTCTCAGTCAGTGCACTATTTTTGTCCAGTGCAATGGGTGTTTACTACACTACAATGAACCACAGTAACTTTAATGGGATACTTTGATTCTGCATCCCTGTATAAGATACTTTCTGCATTAGAATAAAACAAATGCAGTGCAGGTTAGAGTTCTGTGATTTTGCAAGTATGCTTGAAGTTGAGTACATATGTGTGTCTCGACTGTATTTCAATATGGTTATTATCATGCTTATTTGTTTGCCAGGTTAAAACTTTGTATATGAACCATAGTCATGCAGGAGCTGAGAGGCAGTGAGATCATTTGGAAATACTGGAACCAAAAAGTGACCTGTATTAGTGGCTGGATAGGCATTACTGCTGAGTGAATTACTCAACCATTTTTGTAACGTGATCTTCTGAAATAACACGGCAGTAATATGTGCATAAAGGCTATTTCCATGTTTTAGCTTTATCCCTTACTTTAGGTGATGGAAAGTAATTGTTATAGCAGTGCAATTTATTAGGGCTTACTTGGCGTAATTAAGTGAGCAAGAATCAAATGTCACCATAGGATTTGCTGTGCTAAGCATAAGTAGATCAGAGAACAAATTGTATCTCATTTAGAATAGGAAAAGCCTGTTAACTGTGCTGGGTGTAGGCCTGAAAATAATTTTCTTCATAGTAGTGGCTGGGCGAACTCATTACAGCACTGTGTGTCCTTACTGAGGTGTGCCTCTTTTTCTTCATTTTCTGATTTAGATGTTGACGCGTTTATTTCCCAGACCCTAAAAGGAGAAAATTTGTCCAAGAAAGCAAAGGAGAAAAGGGATATTCTTCTTAAGAAGATAAAAGATGTTAAGGCAAGGTAAGTAAGCTTTGTGGGTTTAATATGTTATGAAGTAACTTACGTGCAACGTAGTTTTCTTTTAACAACCTTTTAATAATCACTAGCAATATTATCTGTTTAGGTCTTAGTTTGTCAAATAATCAGCTTGGGTTTAGTCTTTCTATCTTGATGAATCTACTAGGATTCAGTAAGAATCAGGAAGGCAAGGATTCGTCACATTTGAATTGCGGTTGGGGCTCAGAATGCTTCAGCAAACTTGTTACTTAGACCTCACTTTGGTGAGATTCATTAAAATATGGGAAATATAATGCATACAAAGTAGGAATGAGCTTCCTTTTGCCATCCTCAGCTGGTGTAAAGCAGCTCTATTGGATGCTAAGTTAGTGTTACTGCACAGGCTGTTGTTCAGTTCCAGTAGGAAGTTGAAACTAAACTGGAAGCTGTTTGTAGGTGGTAAGTTTGTTTCAACAGTGTTGAGATATTAAAGTACTGTGACAGACCAAGCAGTGATTTTTTTTTTTTGGCTTGTTTTTAAATTTAGTATGATTTCAGACACAGTTATGTTGTAACTTCACATTGATGAAAACAATTTGTCTGAAGAGATTTGGCTATAGTTTACGTGCTACAAAAATATTCTTTGCAAGATCTCTTTTTCCAACTCAGATGTACTAGTAGATAATTTAGTACTTGCTGTTCTTTTTTTTGATTGCTGTTCCCTGAGTGTTCTCCTGCAAGTCGCTTCTGTTGGGTTCCTACTGAGCCTTACTTTGACTGCTCCTGCATCTGTGGCCACTTGGTTACAGTTTCAAACACAGCACAACCATCTGGCAAGGGCGGTGTTCTTGGTGTCCTACAAACTGTGGGAAGGCATGATATGTGGCTCAGCATTTTGTAACTGAAATTGTTTGTGCATTTCATTAGGGCTGTAAGTGCTTGTGGAAGTACTTTATTTTTTTTTTTTAAGGAAGCAGGATTTTGTCTCTTTGTGCTTTCTCTTTGGATTATTGAGCTGACTGGGACTGTACAGATGACTTGCAGATATAGCACTGCTGACTTGTTTTCTTCCATCTTATGACTCAGTCTATTTTTTTTATATGACGATGAAGTATCAAAGGTGGGAACCTGCAGTTAGGAGCTCAGCTGCCACCGAGTTCCTTCCTACTTATTTGTATGACCCTGTGATTTCACATCTTATCTTCATTTCTAATTTATCCCTGGTCTCCTCTAATAGTACTCACTCTTAGCAGTATTTTGCTGTTCATGCAGGATACAAAATGTGTGTGTAGTCACAGTCTTTGATTTTTACATCCCACATACTGTGCTGTGCCTAAGTACTGCTGCTACTTGCTGTGCAGGATTTCTTAGATTGGGCCTTTTATTTCTGTTTCTTTTTCTTCTTTCTGACTAGCCTGATAAAAGCACTACTGCTTATTGTCCATAAAGACGGTCTTTGCAGCTGTATTTTATTTGCTGGTCACTTCTAGTGAAATCTTTCACACAAGTACATGCTGCTCAAGTTGCCTTTTTACATAACTTTGCTGTGATTGTTTATCCTTGTTCATCAAAGCATATCCGAAGATCATTTTGTTTCTGAAGAAACAGTATTTCTTCCTATGGGATGATAGATATTTTCTTAGGCATTATGCAGATGTCTTTATATTTTAAAATGATTTTACATCTAAGTATGCATTAGCTTTTCATTTATGGTTAATTATTAGTACTTTTCTTTGGATTTGATAGAATACTGCAACAAAAACTACACTTCATATATTTTTTTCTTGCTGACCTACTGTGTTATTTTTAGGAAAGGCATAGTGGGTTTTACTTAGAAATTTTTGAAATAATTTCAGAAATCTTTTCAGTGAAAGAGATGCTTTTGTATGTTTACATGATTAAAATATCTGAGTAGATGTGTATACCTAGAATAGGCTGCCTTATCAGGTTTTGGTTTTGTTTGACTTCCTTAAAACGACTAAGCATTCTCTCTACTGCAAAATAAAAGGAAGATTGATTTTAAATATAAAAAACTTTTCCAAGAATGAAACTATGAAAAAGTTTCAGCACTAAGTTTCAACCACAGCGGTTACAGAAAACTAGGAATCATTTTATAATGTTTATATTGCTGTGCATTTGCTAGCATGTATTGCATTATGTCGTTTCTTCTTCTTTTGCAGTTACCCTCAAGAATTCCAGGATAAAGGTAAATCTCATACATTTCTTCCCACTGTAGTATATTTTTGCTCCATGACCGACTGTCATACTGGTTTTTAAACACTCAAGTGTGCGTTGCTTGGCCGAGGCCGCTAGCTCCACCTGCTGAGTGAAACAGCAAAGAGCTCCCAAGTTTTAGTTCTTGCTGAGCCATCTCTGGGCTGGGTTCATTTCCTTCCTTAAATGCATCTGAGAATGCTTAGAAAAGAGTGAAGGTTAGAAAAATACCTCAGAATTTAATACAAATGGAGCTTGTTATGTCTGATTTAATTAGAGCTTAGCATTGCATGTGACTGTGATGCAGGTTTTTCTTTTTTTTTTTTTTTTTTTTTTTTTTTCCCCCAGGGAATGCATATACAGAGTAATCTGCTTGGGAGATAAAATGTTAACAGAGATAATTTATTTCAACTTCTTTTCTTAACAGTGATTGCAGAGGTCTTCAACTCCATAGTGGTATTTGTTTAACCTTTTAATAGGCTCAGCTAGTGGCAATATGATATTGGCTTTCGATCCACAGTGAATGGATGTTTTCACAGTATAGCAGGATCCCAGACCTTTAGTTGGAGAGGAGACGATTTAGTGTGCTGGTAATGAAAACTGAAGTGTGGGTTATCTATTATCTTCTGGTGGAGTTAAGACAAGACTTAGGAGTTTGTTGCTACAGTGTTGTATTCTGTAACTAAACCTGGAAGGGCTCTTATTTCCATGATGCTAATTCTTGAGGTCATGACCTATAGCCTGTGGATGCTGGTATGAGGGTCACACTGTGAGGTCAAAAAGCCTGTGCAAAGCTCCACATCTTGCACTGGCTGGGGAACTTTCTGTTTTGGAACCGGGAGGTTCGAATGTGTGGACTACTTTCTGCCTCCTGATAAAGTGAAAATATGTGAAGTCATATTCAGGCAAGTAATGTTATAACAAGGCACAACAAGTCCGTACATCTCGTACTGCTTTTTAAGTCAAGTTATAGAGGTCTAACAGTTCAACTGAATGAGAAAATGCAACTTCTCAAAGTTAGCCAAGATTTTGTAAGTTCAATCTGTGATTCTTTAAAAAATTATGTTAATATTGTTGCTATTTTTCCTATGTTGCGCCTGAGTACCCTTACAGAAGTTTCTCTATTCCCTTTACTGCCCAATAGAATTAAGGGTGGGAAAATCAAATGTTAATTTATGAAAAAAATGCCTAATGTGAAAGTAGGTGAATGATTGTTTAAGTACAGTGCACCTGACTTTTTGGAAAACATTCTTTTCAGAAGTTGATAGAGAGTCACAGACTTGGATATTTATTAAAAGTAGAACTGTCTACAGAGAACAGAGTTGTTTTTTTTATAAGCTCAAGAAATTCATAATGTGTTTACTTTTCTCATTGATAACTTGATTCAGAATTTCTTCTGCAATTCAAAAAATGATTATTGAAGATAAAGTTTAGTTATCTCCAGTAAAATGTGTGATTTCGTTGATATAGTTTGTAATTGCTCTGATTTGTGGAAGTTGTATTGAACATTATTGTTTTTATTAGGCTGTATTTGCTTCTGAAGAAGGATATATTGCTGTTTTAATTTAACTTTCATAATGTATATTTTAGGTTCAGATGCTGTAACTGTGTGCAGATGGTGAAGCTTGTAAATGCTGACATGTTAGATTTTGTTTGGGGTTTGTTAATAAAATGAGAAGACTCTAAAGTTACACCATTGTTTTCTGCAAACAAGGATAAATTTCTTCAAATTCCTGTGCATTTGTGTGCATGAATATGAAAAAGTCATGGGAAGTATGAGCCTGCTCTTATTGGCAAAATATATAAAAATATAGGGAATGTGGTTGAGTGATATGAATTGTCAGTGTAATCTGTGGAGATCAGGAAGTATATACTAAACTTTATTTGGTAGTGTCATTCTTACTTAAGGCCTGTGCAAATTAAGCATGACTCAGGTAGGTGTAGAACAAAGTACTCACCACACAGCGGTGAGCAATTGGATTCTGTGCCAGCTACTGAAGTAAAAAGCAGCGGCAGCAGCTGAATGAGGTCAACTTTTGTGCACATTCCATACTAACCTCTATGTTAGAAAAATGGAAAATAGAAGATTTAGAACTGAGATGCCTGGTCATCTTCTCATTTCTTCCCTGCTTCCAGAGAAAGAAGAAATACTCTCAAAATATAAAGTGAAAAAGAAATGGTGGATGAAGCAGAAATGGGATCGTTGTACTGAAAGGAGAATATGAAGGGGAAAAAAACCCAGCAAAACAACTCACTACGATGCACAGTTGAAACTCATATTTGCTGTTCGCTGTATCCGATTTCTCCATTTCTTAATGTAAATAATAGTCTTTTTTTTTTTTTTTTTCAAGCTAAAAGAACGGTGAGGAACTATTCATACCATGTAGCATCATCACTGTGTATTAGTTATCTTATTATATTGACTGTTTGCAAAAATTCTGTGAGTTGTGATCTGTCATCATTCCAGAGTCATCCAGAAGAGTTTTTTGATGGCTGAAAGAAGTGGACTAACATTTTGGGTATTCTTATATTTCCCATAAAATATTACGAAATGGAGTACTGGTCTCTCAAACAGCAGCTCCATCAGCTTGTAAGTTGTTCCACAAACATGTTCTGTGGACATTGCCTGTCACTCCACTTTCTTTCATGGTTACTTGTTCTCAAAGTTCCACTGGCTTTGCACGTAGTGACTAGTCTGTTTGTCCAAGGTATTTTGTGTGAGCTCTTGTTGTATGGGCTTTTGCTACTAAGACACAGAATCTCACCTTCAGAAAGATAAGAATGTTTAAAATAAAAATTAGAAAAGTAGAAGTAGAAATGGAAGAGCCTGTAAGTAGAACCAGGCTTCTTAAAACTGAAATCATCCTCTTGCAAATCTCAGCCTTTCAGAAAGGGCATCTACTTCCTTACAACCAAATCGATGGAATGGAGCACTTTCTTGCATCCTCTTAAAAGTAAGTTTTTTTTTTTTATGTTGCCACCTGTTTGGTCATTAAGTAGACTAACAAATACATCTTTAGTACCCACATACTAAAAAAAGGGAAGCTCTTTAGGGGATGTGAATGCTTATGAAAATATAAGATGTTAAATTAATAACACAGGAAAATAGATAACATTTGACAAAATTCAATAATCACATGTTGAAGTTTACAGTTAAGCAGAATGCTGATTTGTATTTTCAATTTCTTCTCATGACCAATTGTATTGGTATCCAAAACACGAATGTTTCCACAAATCTATTTATTATGTTAAGTATTTTAGGTTAAGGAACTTATTTGAAGCTTCTTTTACTCTTACTCCAGTATATATATATATATATTTGAATTTGAAGTATTTGACTCTTCTTCTAAGCAGTTTAAGCTAAACCGTAAAGCTGCAGTTGCACTCAAGATGACCTGTTCTCGATCTTAGAGGTGAGAAGGAACGTGGAAACTGAGGCAGTTTTTATAGGAATTGGGTTCATTCTTAATAAGACTAATATTCCACTAAGGATATAGAAATCTGGGCTTTGTCAAAGATTCTGAGTTAATACAGTTTTTGGCATTTCTCTGTTTTGAGATTAATTGTATCAATACCATGGCTGCCAAAATGTTTAGTTAAAAGAACCTTGTTTTCAGCTTATGCTAAAAATAGTGCTAATGTTGGCAGAAGCATTCTGAGCCCGAGAAGCTGTACTTGTGTTTGAGGTTCACTTGCCATCTGTTCTCTACATTTATTTTAGTAATATATATTTTTAAAATCATTTTTCACACACACGCACAAAAATCAGTCTGTTTGAAGTGAGACACCAAAAGCACTAGCCAAATCCAGTCATAATATGGCAATTTACAGAACAAGTTCCCCTCATAAAGCTTGCAGTGCTACTCATATCTGATCTGCAACACATGACTTTGGCAGTATTTATACAGAAAAGTATGATTTGATGTTTTCTGAATTACTGCTTTTAAGTCTAATAAAGGTCCACCCTTTCATTTTCATTTTGCTTTAATGGAAGTTAAACTTATGCCTCTAGAGCATCAGTGATGTTCTGCATGTGATTTTGGAGCACCTACAGGAAGCCTTTAAATGATTCAGATGCCTTTGTGGCTCCTGGCAGGACAGTGAGTGTCTGGAGGCTGAAACACCTGCTCCCGGGAGATAGGCAGCCTGAAAGAGTAGTGCTGTATACAGAGACTTTGCATTTTCTGTTTTGTGTGGAAGTGATCATTCTGTTTCTGACACTGTACACTGTTTTTCAGGAAATAGCAGCAGAGTTTTAGGAGTCATTTTGGAGTTGAGAAGGGGATGCAGTAGCTTGTGGTAATCAGAGCAGTGGCGGATGAGAGTTCTGTATTTTAACACAGTTGAGTTTTTGAGTCAGGAGCATAAATACATCATTAGTAGCTAACCATAAATGGGAAAGAGATGGCTTAGTTGTTATGCAGTCCTTTGAGGATCATCATGATGTATTTCTAGAGAGACTATCAGATGCAGTAAAAATGTGCCAAATATCCCTTTATCCTGGAAGTCTGGAGTGTCTCACAGTAGGCAGGTCACCGCGTTGTCCCTTTCAGCTACACACAGCTGTTGTCTGGGAAGTGTCCATGCCAAGTGCAATTTCCAGCAGCACAAGGAACATCCACCAGTGCAGCACAGAATGGTCTTATCCTGATGTGCACCATCAGAAAGGTCTGGGTACTGGGTACTCAACAAGTAAAACTTATATTGCTTTTCTTTTCTTTTTTTTCTTCTTTTTTTGCTTGGTGTATATTTGCTTACAAACTGAAGGATGTTCCAGTATTTTTTAGCTGCTAGAAGATTCCTACTTGACCTTTACAAAACAAGCAAGCCATTAAAAACTATCTTGTTAACATCAGAATCTAGAAGACAGGAATGAGTATCAAAGCAGATTGCATGGCAAAGCATACATTGAGAAAGTGGCTGTCACCAGTCATCTTGCAGAGATGGGTTCTTATGGGTTGAGATGGTAGCATCCTAAAAAAAATTATTTTTAAATTAAAAATCAGCTCCAGTTATCAAGGGGCTGAAGCAGGCTTGTGCCAATTTGAAAGCAACTTTATCCAGTTATTTCTGTGCAAACCTGTGTAAGTGAGAACCTTGCATTTATTTGCATGGTGGCGTCGTGGAGCCCTTTGCTCAGCAGGCTCTTATTGCAGCAAAGGCTGGACTGAAGGCAGTTGTTGCAGCCTGCTGTGATGTGGGAGCTCGCGAATTGGCAAGAAGCAGGATGTTTTGACCTGCGCATCTCTTTGTTTTCATGAGTTGCTTTATTTGAGCAATTTCGTTGTATCACTTTATATGAACTCTTTAGAAATAAAATGAGTTTTTAGTGATCTGAGTACCTCTAATGAGCAACAATGTCTTTCTTAGGCATTGGTTGAAGCATCCTGTTTGCCTTTTCTCAGTTTTAGCAGCTTAAGTAGTATCTTTAAGGCTCATTGTAATCAGACTATTGCAGATGAAAATGAATTCCTGAGTTTTTTTTTTAAAGCGGAACAATATGGTCCTGCTCATTATATTCAGGTTGTACCAAATAAACCTGTTGGAAATCTTCAAAATAGAAAACAGAGATTAAAGTGCAGCCCTTGTTACAATTAGGAGAAGTTTTACCCAGTTCTACAGTCTTAATGTGGTATAACTTACCCTTTGGTGTACATTGTTTCCTAAATTAGTTAAGGAGCTGTAACTGAAAAGGTAGCATTTACAAGGAAAGATGTGGTTTATTTTTGTACAGATAGCATAAAATATTGATTCTACTATCAAACCTGTAAGAGGTTAGTTTAAATTGCAGAATCCCGAGAATAAGATCGGTTCACGTACATATTTTAGTTATCTATTAAGTAACTATTTATTGTAACTATTAAGTATCTACTGTTAATTAAACTTTTTTTCAAGTTCCAGATAAGTCATACAGTATTCTGGGGAAACAAGAAACTATCAATGGGCATCAGCTCCTTAACTATCCTTGTAACTCCATAACAGGGACACATTCATGTCATTTCTTTGTGCAATAACTTTTGCAAAGAAGTATTTTTAAACTGATCATTAATTTTATGACCACAGAAATGAGATGCAGAATTTATGCTGTTGTCATTGGCACAAGTTCAAGGCACTACTGACATTAAGTGTGATTGTAATGGAATGGCTGCCAACTAATGAGTCTATAGACATTTCATTTGAGCATGCTTTGCTTTTAGAAGTCTGATTAGGCAGTAATGCTTTCAATTATGCCAGCAAATTGCATTGGATACATTTACCTGATGCCCATTCTTGCTTTGTAGTTCAGTTTTCTATTACATAAATGCAAGTTGAATACTTCTCTTTAATTTATTGGTGCTTTTGGGGTGTATTTTTAGGTACTTGGCACCTGAAGAGAGGAGTAGCGACTTGTGCTGCTCAACACTGACTCCTCTGACTGCTTAAGGAGTAGCACTGATAGTTTCAAACGCAGTTCTATCTAGCCTTCTTTGGAAGGTGAGGTATAAACTGCAGTGCAGCACCTTAATGGAGGAGAACGTGGAGACAAGACAGAGATTACTCTGAGTGGGAATGCAAAGGACCCCACAGAATCAGCAGGAAGCCTCTCTGTAAACTGTCAGGAGCAATATCCTTGTGTATTAATAGCATACACTCCTAAGGTGTCTTTTAACTGCCAAAACCCAAGGCTGATAGCCTGTAGTCATTGTTTCACGTGAGCACAAAAGCTCTGTGAAACACTGCCTGTTAAAGCTGCAGAGCATGTGGAGTCCGCTCTCCATCAACACGACTGCAGCTCATGATAGATGAGTGAAGGGTTACATTTCAGTGCATAATACAGACTTAAAATACTTCTGTTTAATCTAAAACAAAAACAAAAACAACAAAAACAAAAAAAGGAAGTATTTGGCTTAATTTAGTCCTCTGTGGCTGCAGGTTAATTGTGATTCTTTTAGTGTCTGTGACCTGTTCTCCATGTTTTTGATACACAAAAAGTTGGGGTACCTAAATATATGACTGCATGACATGGGATCTGTATATTTGTCCTGATTATCCTTCTCATCTTTTTTTCGTTGTCTTCGAAGTCCTCAAGCCTTTGTTTACAATTTAACATCTACTGAATTCTTTCATGATCTTAAAATCTTTCAAGTCATTGTATGTACCTTTTTTCTTCACAGTAACTTGTGTTGTTTGAGCATTATTTTGAATTTGGATATTGTGGACTTGGATATTTGTTTTATAATAAATCTGCATTTAATGTGCACCTGATTTTTGTTCTTTCAGATACAATATATACCTGGGAATGTACATGGGGTGCTCTAAATATGTATGTTTATATTGAAAAGCTTGTATTCTTCTAGATCATCTGGGGATTATATGAATGCTAAACACAAAGGTTTACTGATTGCAAAATCCTTACCATAATTAGAAAATGCTAATTAAGTAGCTTGGTGGAAGAATGGGCTAAACGTGCACCTATGGGAGTTTGTACAAAAAAATCACAACTTCTCTGAAAGAGTGCATTGCTGGGAAGGGGAAAGCCCTATGGAAATGATTCCTTTCTGTGTGCACTTCCCTGTAAGTCATGCAGAATGGCTACAGGTTCAGATATAGTGAGGCGTACTCTTACTGTTCAATCTGTGGCTTTTGATTGCTGGAGTTTGTTGATTGTGGAAGTGTTTTCCTCTAAAAACACAGCCTAATATTTTAAGTTTATTCTGGCACCGAACGAGCATATAAGTGGTAAATGGGCATTTTTGACTGATAAACCAGAGATTTGAAGGTGGGTGTTGATATAAACTTAGGTTCTTTGCATTCTAGTGCCAGTAAAAATTTAGGGCAGAAAAAGAATGGAACAACTCCTGAGAGGATATAGGCTGTGATTATAATGTCTGGTCTTCTAATAAAGAGTCTATTTTGTAATTTGTGTATATTTAATATGTGTATGTATGCACAGAGAGTGAGAGGCAGCTGCTCTCTTGCATGTAAGGGTAAAAGATGATCGTAGTAAATATGGCATAATCTTGTTCTGTTCACATGCTCTCCGCTCTGTGGCTTTATGTTTGGATGAAGGAGTGAATCTTGAAGACAGATAATTTACTTCTGATTGGTTTGACAGGTGTGATGAAATGCAAATATTTTGATCAGATTAACACAGGAGCTGGAGTGCTACCGGAAGTAGACTGTGTCAAAAATAGATTTGGAATCAGGTTCACATTCTAAGCAATACTTGTATGGCATTGGGACTTGAAAGGAAACTTTGCTCAGAAAAGCACTAAATTAATGAAAAGAAAATCCAATTTGATGTTTAGCAATTCTGGGCTATAAAAATTCCAGTAAAGCAAGGAAAAAAAAAATTCTGGAAAGAAAACATGTTGCTTTTTTTTTTTTTTTTTTTTTTTTTTTTTTTTTTTTTTGTGAAGAACAGGGTATAGACTGGATTTTTATATATTAAATAGAAAATAAAGGAATAAAACTCTCAGCCATAGCTAGGCAGCCCAACTGGTTTCTATGGATGCAGAGAATAATTTCACTGTGGATGGGGGTTTATTTGGGAGTTTATAAATTAGCTGTGTGGTACAGTGCTCCAGAAGAGAATATGTGAATAGAGATGCATGTCTGGAGAGCTCTGGAAAGCTCTGGAAAGCTTTTGCATGTGAATATAACAAAAGGAAGTGCTTAAGCAATTTTTTCCTTATATACTTTTTAAGAAAATGGAGGGCTATTTGATCTGTTGGAGCATCAGAGTTATGATTTTGGTTTGGTGACAGTGTCAGCTTTAATTATTGGATATTTCTTATTTTCCAAGGCTGTTTCTTTAAAAACAAATAAATAATCATGTGGTTGAGGTTGTGGTTTCTTGTTAATTTTTACTTTTTTTCCCCCCTGTATTTCCATTTTTTTCCCCTTCTGCTTCTTTGCCTAGTTGCTATGAAAGCAAACAAACCAAACTCAGAAAATACACTGCATTTCAGGGGGGTAAAATTAAATTTCGTCTTATTAAACAAGAACCTCAACTGTAGCAATTTCTCTTTATTTCCCAATATTTAATACACTCTGGTCAGCATCATGCACTGTTCAGCTAATAACGCAACGTTTGTTTGTTTGTTGTGGTAGGGCTCTCAGTTGTTTGAGAAATTCATCGCTAGAGTGCTGCATTAAGGCACCCCTTTGGGCTGGGTGCTCTCAGAAGGTGATCCCGTTTTTAGCTTCGTTGGAAGAGTACAGCACACACTGCATTCGCAGAGTGCCCCTAGGAAGAAGTTGAAGAAAAAAGGAAAGTGGGCAGAGGAGGACAAAGTGCTGACAGAAGTAGTTGGGCGGGCCTCTGGAAGGAAGATGCAGCATATCCCAGATCCTCTCTACACTTAGAAATGAAAGCGTTCTTGCGTTGACACTGCCCATTTCTCTTCCTGACAGCGTTTGCTCTTGCCTACCTCTTTGCTGTGTTTTTTTTCTTTTTCCCCCACCCTGTCAGCTAAGCAGCACTGGTAGTAGGTTCATTATAGGACAGTGTTTAAGAAAACCACTCCAACAAAATGCACTTGGCCAATTAGCATGTTGATCCAGAACAGTAGCATTGAAATACAAGGTGACAAGGTGCATGAGAAATAGACACTTTGAAATAATAGTTAATATCCTCCTTAACAGTGAGATTCACTTATTCAGTTATAATGAAAATACTTGCCTTTGGATTCTGTGTTTGCATGACAGACTATATTACATAGTAATGTGGTTTTTTTTTTTTTTTGACTTTTCAGAATTGGAAGATGAGGAAGAGTCAGAGAGCTCCTTTTCTTCACCTCCTGACAGTGCCTCAATAGCATCTGACCGATGTGATAAAGAGGATGAAGCACATTCTGATGGTATGTGACACTGTTTATCTTAGAATGTACTAGATTTGCCAGTTTGCTACAAACTCGTGTAATGGGTGCCTCGTGATGAGAATGTTACTGTTGGAAATCAGATAAGCAGATAAGCATCACAGCTGGACAGTTTGCCTACCTTTACAAGAACCTTTAAAGGAACAGAAGAGCTCTCTCTAGTGGTCCTAGAGCATAGTGAAGCTGCCACAAATTTGCATGTTTTTTTTTTTTTCTCAAACCCACGCTTTCTAATAACAAAACATCTTCTGTAGATGCGTATGCTTTTATAGAGAGATCATGGCTAAAGCAGTGTGAATATTTGTACTAACAAACTGTTTGTTAATTCAACATTATCAGATTCTTGCTTAATTTTATTGTGCTACTTAATGGCTTACTGTATTATTTATCATATAAATAATGAAACAGTTTATGTGATTGATATTTTTCTGCAAACTCCATGCAGAATAGGTTCATAAAATATTAAATTAATTATTCCTCCAATGTTTCCTTGCATTGAGGTAGTCTTTTTGTGGAATGTTTTTGTTGTATACATTTTAAATTTGAGTTTGCATAACAAGGAAAATCTAAGATCCATAGCTGTTTTCCACGTTGTTTTAGGTTGTATTCATTAAATTTAGTGCTAAATGTGGCTGTTCTGAAAACATGAACGATTGAATATTTCAGTAGCTAACAAGCTCGCTTTAGCATAGTGTCCATATTTTTGAGGTTCATTTATTGTATAAATAATATTAAAACCCTTCTATGGATAATACAAGGCAGTAAATTAAGTATATGTACAAATAAATTAACGATGTATATTAATTTGTGGCACTGGAAGTTAGACCTGCTAGTGAATGATGTTTTCTGACATGATATGATGATCAAATTGTGCAGCTCATTCTCGAAATACAATTGCTGAATGAAAATATGCTTCCCGCAACATAGCACTCCACGTTTTATGTTATCCAGATTATTCCCTTTGGAAACATAAATTGCTTTTATGAGGTATAAAATTATGTCTATTGCAGAACAGGGATAAGTCAAGTACATGCATAAGTGATAAACCTTCTAACCACTGATTCAGAATAACACAGGTTTTTTTTTAATATTCAGAACTCTGTAAAATGTGTAACAATAATAATCACACTTCTTTTTATATTGAGCTTGTTGCATTTCAGCAATGTGACCTTCTAAAAAAAATAGTAAAAACAAGCCTTTTTGCTTTCTTGTTGAAATGTAATTATCAGTCAAATTGAATATGGCTTTTAGAAAAGCCAAGCTAATTTTCCAAACTACAGATGAATGCAACTTTCCATTTATTTATTTTTGCTTACAAACATAATCTCAACATTATTTCTAATTGTAACTTAATAACATGGTACTGATTGCATAAAGGGTTTCTGACAAAATTGTATGACTGTTTAATAGGAGATATGATTATATATTTGTTTCAAAACAAGTTAATCAAGAAAAAAGTGATAACGTTCATAAAACTAAATGAATAGCTGAAGAATGCTGATACCAGAGTATATAAATTACTATACGATTTTGTACAGATGAATAATTAATTTTTAGTTCATTCTGGAAGCTGTGATTATGAGACTAGGTCTGGTACCCGCCCGTCGGTATCTTTGCTTATTCGTTAACGTTTTGGGTGGAAACGTGGTGGGTTACATTTATGGTGATGTTACCTCATTGTTCCTTCTACATTTTCGGAGAAATTCTCCTTGGTTACCTAGTGGAAGCTCAGAATGAGGGAAACGTGGCAAATTTTGTCTGTAAATAGTTACATTTAATTAGGAATTTTCTTCCTCTTTGAATGTCCAGTGTGCCGTTTTGAGTGTTTTGATTTTAACATATATAGACCACCATTAAAACATAGCCTCATAGACTATGTATGAAAATCCATGTTAAGAGAATCTTATAAGAGGTGAATTGATCCTCTGAGGTGCAATTTGTTTCAGTTTTCATAGGCATGATTGGGTTTGTTGAAGCTTAGTAGTTAATTTTTATTTTTTAGCAGTCTCTTAGTGCTCAATATTTAAGCCTAGTGAAGCAGCTGGATCCATAGGGTAGACACTTGGTCTGATGCAGTTACCAGTTTAGTTCAGCAGGGCTGTGCATAGGTGTAAAACCTCATTTGCATAGAATCAAGGCTCTCAGCATTAACAGAGGGGCATAACTGTAGGTAATCAAATGGAGAAGCATTCTTTATTTGAGTGTGTTTGTATTATTTTATATAAACCTTTGAAGCATGTTTGCTGTTTGAAAAACAAAAATGTGTATATATATATATATATGTATTTTTTACCTTTATATACTTGAATTCAAGACTTCAAGATTTGTCTGACTTCTGAAAGCACTGCTGCTTGGCTTTGCCGTGTTACTGTCAAAATATAATTTGTGAAGGCACCCGCTTGGTAACAGATAAAGAATTAGTGTATTACGTGTACATTATAGTCATTGTAAAATCCTGGAGTTTTTGTGTGACCTTTGTCTAATGGTGTATTAATTACACAAGAGATAATCCATTTAACAATAAGTATGGGATAACTAAATTAGCACAGGTCACCTAAAGGCCTTTTGTCAAATCCGATTGTTATGTTGTCCTTTTGACTTTTACCTTATGGTAGGCACTAACAAAGTATCTAAACTTTGATGGATTATAAACTCTAAACATGATATGTATTTTTCATAATGCTAATGTAATTTTCTAGGTACTGAAAAGGTCAAACCCACACGTCTCTGTGTGCATTCTAAGTCTGTCTTTCCTTTTAATATTTCTTTTTCTCTGTTCCTCTGGTTCAAAAGTTCACTCCGTTCCCAAATGGCCACCTAATTTTCCAGTTATTCCCTCAAGCCATATGTGTTTTGGTTTCTTTATGGTTTATTAGGTACTGTAGGAAAGTAGCATAAGTTATATCTTCTAATGAAATTCAAGCACACTTCAGTGATGCTTTGACTTGATTGCTGGCAGCAATTAAATCACAACGAAGGAGAATGATGCATAGGCTTACATGTCCAGACACCCTACAGAAATTGGAAGAGGGATAAAGCACAACAAAACCCCAAATAAAATAACAAACCCAAACCCAAGACAGACAAAACAAAACAGCACTGCCAGGCACTCAGTTCTTAACTTGATTTTTTTTTTTTTATTGGCTAACAGCCTGATTGATAGCAAAATCATAACTTGCTGTATGCTAACAGGCAGAGTTCACTTGTAGGTTATTGTGAGCTGATAAAGGGTTAGATGGAGTTTTGATTTTCACATTGGTCCTTGGTGCACCAGATTAATGGAATTTCAATGAGAGACTGGAGTAGTCACAGCTTTGTCAGAAAAACAGATGGAGATTCTATAGCTATGTCTGCTCATTAATACCAGTTGCCTGAAAGGTGTACTACTTCTCTATACAAAAGACTCAACATAATTGATTTTTGAGTGGTGTCTTTTTTCACTTATTGATGACTAGGTTTCTTGCAACTTAAACGACAGGTTTTTGTATAGTACATTGTATTACAATGTTATGCCTTGTAATTTCTTACTCCTTTTCCATCTGTATGTTAAAGAACGTAAGTAATGGAAAATACATCTCTAGGTTCATTAGAAAGCAAAGCATGCTGAAATACATAAAAAGTGAAAAAGGAAGACTTTATTTAAAGTTGCTGGCAAACTTATTTTCAGTTGAGGGTTAATTAATAATGAAGTTGTCATATTAATGGGGGAAATGTTACTGTCTTTTATTTAATTTTCAGGTTCCTTAGGTTGATGTGAAATCTAGGTTTAACGCCATACTGAAACTTTCTTAGACTTTAACAGTATAACCTTCTTTTATGATGCCCATTGTTTTTGTTTTTTTTTTTGACTGTAAAACCTTTGGTTGGTGATATAGAAACTTGATTCCGTGCTAGGCAATGCCTTTACTATTAAGGAATACAACTTTTGTCATTATTGTAACTATTGTGAGTGAACTTGTGAGTGAACCTACCACTTATGAAGAAGATATGTCTGGTTAGCTCTGCAGGGAGTGTGATTTAGTAATTACTGGATTTAAAAAGATCATAGTGAATGCTATTAAAATAATTTAGGTCACTTTCATTTCTATGGGTAATCTAGAAATGTTGCCTTGAGCATGTGAAGATGAAGGAAGTACTAAAAATGTGTCTGAGGACTTGTATGGTCTTCAAATTATCCTATTTGACTATAGCGTATGAATAAAATATGCTTTTTTAGTAGAAAATTCTTAAATGGAGTGAGAATGTCAGGGGATTAGGTAGGCTGAGACACTTATGGACGATTTGTAAATCTGCAACCTTCAGTGTTTTCTAGGTAGGAACATTTTGAACCTTGTCATCCAGAGTAAAATCTTTGCAGGTTGATGGAATCACAGTGAAAAGCAGAGTGTACTAAAGAACAGCCTGAAACATGAAGAATATTTTGCAAACTCAGCTTAGATCGAAATCCACATCTCTTCTTTTAATCTCCCTTCCCAAGTTAAATGGGATACATGTGGGAACAGGTGTGTATAAATTCCCAGGTTCACATCTATTTATTGAAGAGAGTGTTGAAATAATAGTCAAAAGATGTAAAGAAGTTCAGCTCCTTGTTGGACAGGAGAGACGTTGTAGTCAAGCAAATATATTATCCTTATCATGCCTGAAATGATTTTTGGCAGTCACCTGTCTCATCTTTCCTAAAAATCTCTAATACTGCAACTTCACTGTCTTTCCCAGGCACTTTGTCCCAGTGCAGCACTGCACTTGCTATTAGCAGATACGTGTCCTAAATGCTTCATATCACACTATTGACATTTTACTCCCTTTTGTCCATAAAGGACACACAGTGGTTTCTTTCCTTTCTTTTCCTTTTGTCATGTATATATTCAAAGACTGAAAAGAGGCTCTGTACCTCTCCAAAATTAACTGCTGCTGAAAAAGTCAAGCAACTGAACTGCTTGTTTGTTTGTTTACAGGATCCATAGTAGCAAATATTGCAGTAATTACTTATTTTGAAAAGAAAGATTTTTTTTTTTTTAAAGCATTTGAAATATGGAAAGTTAATCTGATTAATTTTTGTTTAAACAATTTGCATAGAACAGAAGAGATTAATTTCTGTAAGGAAACAGAAGTTTCAGGTGCACTTCTGGCCCTGTTAAAGTCAATGGTAAAGTTAAAAATGATACCGTGTAGGTTAACAGTGTGTACAAATTGATGATACTAAAATGGTTGAACTTCTAATTATCATGATGAAAAACTTCCTATTAAACAATAAACCCCTGTGTTCTTTTAACATTTACCTTTCTCCCATGGGAGAAATGACATGGTTTGTTGCTCATTTTATTTCATCTATGTTGCTTCAGTGACTGAGCAATAACAAAACAGCCATGTATGCGGCACCACTGGACAGGACAATATCCACGATAAAAACAATAACTTGTTTTGACCCATTCTTTTTCATATTATATCATAGTTTTGTTCAAGATATCTAGCTATTGTAAAAAAGAACAGAAAGCTGAAGTGCACTGGATTTTTTTTTTTTCCCATTTAGTTTGGCTAATGCTTTTCTAGGTCCGTTCTTTTACATCATGAGTAGCTGAAATAAAAAGGAAGAGAGAAGCTTTTCCTTCAGCTTCCTTTATATGGGATAGGATGTTCAATTACAGGTTTAGGAACTTATTAACACTTTCCTTAGCTATAGACACTTCTACTTTCTGATTTCCTTTTAATTCCTCATTCTTCCTGTTAAGAAATAGTGGTAAGTCAGCTTTCATTCTGCTCCTTACTCCATTACTCACAGAACCAGGGAGATGAGTTAAATGAGAGTGCTGCTTCATAGGATCTCAGTGGCACCTTGAGATGGGTGATTATCCAGTACCCAAGCAAGTGCAACAGGTTGTTGTTGCTGAGTTTGTAGGTAAGAGGCTTTTTTTTTTTGCTTTTTGGTGTGTGTGTATCTACCAAGTAAGTCAGAGTGATGGGTCAGCCTTCAGCACACACTACACAGTATCATTTAGTTCAGGCTTTTCCACAGAATTGACTGTTGGGAATTTGTGCCTGTATTTAATTCAGTGTATGCATGAAAGTGTTTAACAACACTAAGTAAAAGATTTTCCCCACATTTATCTTTTTTGTGCTTTAACTGATGAGCGCTTTCAGTGGAGGTGCAAAGTACATTCATAGAGTTTAAGCAAGAAGAAAAAGAACCTGTTAACTCTCAAGTATCATGCAATCCAGGCATTAATGTAATGGACTTGTGTTTGTTTCTTTTTATGAAAGAAGGAGGTTGTAATGGTTTAATATTTATAAATTTTGAGATTAAATTTGAATGGAAAAGTAAAATCTATGTCATTAAGAAGCTTATTAAAGTGCTGTGTGGAAAAAAAAAACAACCAAAATGTTACAAATGAAATCTTTATGATACCCACAGTGCAGACAAGTTCATTATTGCTATTCTAAAAAAATGACTTGTAGACATTGTTCACTGCTTAAAAAATTGCGGCAGGAGCTTTACTTCCTGCAGATGTTTGTCACTAGACAGCATCTTTGGTTTGATAGTCTGCTCTGAAATTTTGTGTAGATATTCACTTGAATTACTTTCAAGAGTGAGATTAAGAGTAGAGTACGAGATCAAAATATTGAATGTTGACTTCCCTCCAAGCTAAAATTATTACTACTGTTTCTTAATTAACGTTATTCAAAACCTGTTCACCACTGTCACAACAAGGAAAGGTATTATCACCTGGATGTTAACTCTTGTCTTTGCTGCTATTTATATTGACAAAAATTCTTTGGGACTCATTTTGTGCAAGGAGTTATAAGCGATCTTGTACTGTGAAATGGGCTAAAACCTTTTCTGGTCTAAAAAAGATTTTCATGGCCTCTTCCTATCTGAATGCATGTTACTTATTTAATGCGAACTACATCATAGTCTGATATTAACTTTCCAGAGGTATCTCATCTTTGTAGAAAACACTTTTTACCTGTTCTTCAGCAGCCAAATTTTATATTTCTGTATATATTGGTAATATGTAAAATATTCACAATGCACATTCAACAATGCAATTAATTTATGTGCCTCACGTATCTGCCATTGTGCCTTGCCACCTTGTATTGAAGAGGCAAGGGGAATGATAAATGTGAAATGCATATGATTGGCCCCAGAAGGATGTTTGTAGTGTGCCATAAAATGAGGATTTGGAGACAAGTTAAGTAATGGTGGCCCAAGTCTTCCTTGATAGATAACAGGTGAATTGTTCCTTTCCAAGAACAGGTACAGAACATGGGGACATGGACCTTAATATTACAGTTGCCTGAGAAAAAATGAATGGAAATGATGTCATTGAATTCAAATTAAAAAGCAAATCAAATGAACAAACCATTCCCCCTCCAAAACAAACAAACAGCCCCTCTCCTCACCCCAAAAAAACAAATAACTAAAAAAAAAATTGCTTTTTACAATTCTATCTATTTTGTGCTCAGCAATTTGAGTTTGTATTTCTGTGAGAGGTAGGGTTAAATAATTGTCTTTACGTGAAGTTAAGAATGGGATGCTTTTTCTCCCCTCAGTGGCTTCTTTAGAAACTGACTTGAGTACTATATTTTAATAGGAAAAGAATTGGTGAGATTATGACCAACTTTGATCGAAGATTTTTGGTATATTTTAGCAAAGTGGTTATTCTGTATTTGTGTTGTACACCTGTGAGTTAAGAGTTAAAAACACACAAAAGAATGTAGTCATAATGCTGACAAATGCAGAGATTTCTTCTGTAATCTGTATATGCAGATTTGGGTTATAAAGTGGAAAATAAGTCCCGCAAAATAAAAACATTTTGTTTTTACTTATTAACCACAAGCATCTGCAAATTTTTGTTTGGCAATATGAGGGATTTTGCCATGCAGCTGGTGGAGGCATGCTTTAGTATGCACTGCTTTTTTTAATATGTGGCATACATTTTTCTTCTCTCTCAGATCTCTGGAATCTTCCAGTGTCCTCATTTATTTGAGTGATATTTAGAATTTGGTATAAAAATAATGTGAAAATGCCATAGTGAGCTGGTGATAATTGATTTAGTCCATCACACTGAAATACCCCTTGTTTCCCTCTTCCTCCTCCCGTGGGCAATAATCATGGGATCAAGCTGCCAGTCTGTAGATATAATTTTTCCAGCAGTGCCATCTGGCTACTTGGCACTAGAAGTTGTACTGGCTTCTTAGCTGTTTCCACTGATTTTTGTCAAATTGAACTCAGTTGAGGAGATGTCTTTTGCTAGTGGATGTTGATTTTTTTGTTTTCTTTTTTTTTTTTTTTTTCTTATAGTGAATATTGTTTTTTGTTGAAGTTTGTACAGAGCTGCTGATGTTTGGTTTTTCTTTTTTTTTTTTTTTTTCTTCTTTATTTTTGTTTATTGTAGAGAGCTTCAACAGTTAGATGGAATTTTCTCTTTTTTCTTTCTTGGGAGCTTTTACTTTTTAAAGAAATTATGGATGAACTATTAGAATTCTAATATATTAGACTCTATTTTAATGGGTCTGTGTGACATAAGTGACATGCCTTATGTTTTGGAAGACTTAACCAACCAAGTCTCTTTTTAAGATTTTGTATGTATATATTTTATTACAAAATATAAACCTCTAGAAATTGATTCCTCAGCAGAACAAACACATCTGAGTTTTTTCTATTCAAGTCTTAGAAGTGTTTCACTGCCATACAGTATGATGAGTAAGAAGACAGCGCTCAGTAAATAGTGTTTGAATGGGCAAATGAGGCAGGAAGAGAATCATCTTGATTAATTTATTTTGTTGTTATTATTCGTTGTTTAATTTACTTTTTATTCTTTGTTCGTATATATGCATACAAACCCTAAATACTCTGGCACAATACGAAAATAGCATTTCAAATAACATGCTTTTATTTACTTAAAACAAACGAACAAGCTTTGAATATTTTGGATGAAATTAAAAATAAAATCCAAAATGTTCTCTGCTATATATACTCCTGTTAGGACGAGACTAACTGTTTTTTAAAATTCTTTCATTTCATTTGAGAATGTTTTTACTTTAGCCATGTCAACTGCCATGTCTCAGATAAATGAATTGTAGTCATCTTTGGTAGGAAATCTGATTTTTTTGTAGAATACTTCTTGAATTTTTGGGAGCTATCTTAAAATTGTTCAAGGTAACCTTGTGGACTCTCAGACATGAACAGTTGTGTTTAGTGGCCTGTTGGAATATAAAAATATTATTAACCCTAAAAGTAGAAAAATAGCAAGTGTTATTTGTTTATCATAGTTGTAGTATTACCCTAATGTCTGTGTTAATAAAATACAATTCAATTTTTCTTTAAATCAACATTATTGTTATTTCCCGGCACTGGAGAAATTGCCCAGTACTGGAAATGATAGGGCTAAAAATCTTAAAAGGACAAAGAAGGCCTTGGTGAGATTTTTATAGCAGTTGATTTAAACTAAATTCCAAGGATCTCTCAGTGTCTCTTCACAGTTGACTTTTAACGAAAAAGAGGAAAGGCAAGGGGTCTGAGCATGGGTCTCCTTATCAGTAACCCGGCTCTGATGCAAAGTGGGTATTTTTAACATACGAGTTCAGTTGAAAGAGTCTTCAGCGACAGCTATAAAGCAATGATGGCAAGTATAGCTAAATATGCATGATCTATTATAATAGCAGAAGTGTAAGTCTTTAGCTTTGCAAAGTGTGTTCTCTCGTGCACGATTTTAAGGGGACTGGTATATGGTGAATTTCAAAAATAGCTTCAAACCTTCTTTTTGTTCATAACTGCAAATCCAAAGATAAAATGCTGCCGCTAATCAATTGGCTGGGATGCCACCTCATTAAGATTTACACGATCATCAGAAATGCCCAGAATTGTTTGTTGGTGATATCCTAACTCAAATATATAAAGGGAATACTACAGCATTTTTCTTTAGAATCACAGGGAGTTCAGTGACCTTTTGTGGCAAATTATGTAGAAAGAAAATATTTATATTCATTTAAAATAACCTCCATGAAGAAATAGTCTCATTACGCTGTTTGATCAATTTCTTGTAGCCTGAACTGCAGCATGCTGCTATTGCCATCGGTTGATGGAATACACTGAGAAGTGGCTAATGGTGATGGTGCTCATCAGGACAGGGTTCAGCCAGCGGTCAGCAACAAATAATTCAAGACTGTTTCTAAGTTTGTGGCTGGTGGAATTTGCTTCTTGCCCCAAGCCAGCAGCATTGCTGAGCTGGGCTATTTGATTAGAAGAGGAGCATATTTGCTTCTTAGCAACTGCACATTTGCACAACACACAGACCTATACTGCCTCCAAAGGTTTTCCTTTTGTGATGGTGGAATAATACTTCCCTGTTGATTGACAGACAAAAGGAATCTTTGCAATGCAGAAGAGTTTACAACCAATTTTTCCTTTGTCTTTTGTATACTTCTTAATTTAGTATTGCCTGATACAAATCTGTATATGCAGCAAGACAGTCCACAATTTGAACTCCTGCATTTAAGCTATTGCTACTATGCATATTTAAAAGACAGATGCACACTTAGGTTTAATCATTGGCATGTGCAGCTTTTTCCCCAGCAGATCTACTTAGTGGAAATTATTTTCTACTGTATTTTGAAATGGCTTCTTGGAGAGAGAGAGAGAGAGATATATATATATATATATATATATATATATATATATATATATATATATATATATATATATATATATATATATATATATATATATATATAGAACCATCTCCCACGCAAGAGTGACATTCCTTTTACAGAAGGTGGTGATAAGAGTGAAAGCTGTCCTGTTTTTGGTGTGTTTTTAAACGTATTAACAGAAGCGTAGCAGTGATTGCAATTTTAATATTCTGTGTGCGTGTACTTCTCAATGTAACATTTCCTACAGGAAGTGAATCTACAGAAAAAAATGTGTCTAGTCAGGGGAAGGCGAAGGTATTTATAACACTGGTAATCCTTAAGACAATTTAGGAAAAAGAAAGCCTGAGATTTACAGTCCTAGGAGGGCAGGGCAAGAAAAAAGCTAACTTTTTTTTTTTTTTATGGCTTTACAGCTCTTTTCGCTCCTGGCCAGTGTTTTATTGTGGAAGTTTCTGTAGTGCCATAGTGGAGCAATAAATTGCTGATGTGGTTGCTGAAATGCTGCATGAAATAGTACAGCTAATGCTAATGTGAATTTTTGATGCAAATATCTGCTTGTGCATTTTCCTAAATAAAAGATGTCTTTTACCTTTTGTAACTAAAAGTAATGAGAAGCACCATTTGAATGTAGGTTTTATAGTCTCTTAAAACTGTATCTTTTAAGGGCAAGGGAGGATTAAAGCAAGAGTACGGAGTAAAAAGACTGGGCATGGCTAACATAAGCATCTAGGAGTTCACTTACTAATAACCTTTTTGGCGGCAATCTGAAGCTAAGAGGAAAGAAGAAAGCAATCTGATAACGGTGAGACAATAATAAACCCCAGATGTCCCTCTAGGTAAACGTTAAACAACCAAAGTCTTAAATTCTTCTTTTTTTCCATCAGCAGTTCTTTTTAGATTATTTTAAATCATTATACAAAACGTAATTTTCTTTGAGATTTTTAGGGGTGGAGAAAGAGGGATGAAAGAAAGTGAAAGAGGTAAAGGGGAAACACTGGACAGCCTGGGGAACAAGTCTATGGGGTGTGCATGCAACTGAACAAGAGGTAGGAATGAGTGCCAGTGTTGTTCTGGAGGCTCCGGAAGGGCTTGACTGGTGGCTTCTTTCTCTTTCTGGTAAATTTGATGGATGCATAATGTAAATTTTTTGGGGAGTGTTTTAACATACTGGAAAGATTTAGCAGAATGCAGGGAGAGGGCTAAATCTGATGTTCAGAGCTACGGCAGTGTGGTGAGGTGGCTGCTTATGTGGCTGAATTGCCAAGGAGAATCTTACACCTTGAGGACCTAATTTTAGTACCTTGATACCTGTTAAGGTGTTGCTTGTGTTCTACTCCAATGTTACACTTTTTTCAGTAATATATTCATAATGAGTTAGCTTTAAAATAAAATAAATACAGAGAGCTTTTATAAGCAGTAGGATTTTTGAATGCATCACTAAAATATGTAGGAATTGTCATATAGCTATTACGAAAATGCAACTATATCCATGGCAGAATGCAGCAGCTTTTGCAATTGCACTCTAAACAATATCCAGCAATTTAAGAGCAGGATATGAGGAATATATTACCTAATTGAACTGACAAGGGTTTTTTTTTTGCATAGGTAGATGCGATTATTCAAATTGGAGGTGGGCCAGAATGCTGGGGTTATTGCCCTCATCTTGCTAATTAGGCTTTCAGTTTCAGTAACAATCATTGAGATATTGGGTGACTGGCTTTTGTATGAATGTAGCCATAGTGTAAATAAATAATTATTAAAAAAATCTTCTCTAGAAGCGTCTCAAGTTATGTTAAGTGTATGTATAAAGTCACTATCGATCATATTTAGTTGTTTAGCTCCAGATCGGCAGAAGTAAATGCATATTTTAAAATGTGCGGAACACCAAACATATGAAGACTGAAGGCAGCGTGGCTGCACCACTGCCTGTATTAGAAGCATTTTTTTTCCCTTTTACAAGATAATGTCTAGAAGGATTTCTACTTTTAGAAATGTATAGATTGCACAATTAAATTAATCCAGTTTCCTCCCTGGATAATTTAAACCTGGAGTTTTTCAAATTTAAATTTGAACAGTTCAGAGGAATCCACAATTCTTGTTTTTAAGACCTAATTTAGGAAATATCACTTAATGTGTATGGCATCTTTGAATTCCCTTGCCACTCTGATACACTGTCATTGGATTTTTTTTTTCTTTTCATGTTAATTGCCTTTGTCCTTTGGAAACAGCTATTATGAGGGAGTTCTGTGTGTTTTTTGTTTTCCTTTTTAGGGGAATAATAACAATGTACAGTGTACAGCGCCATGCAGTGTAGTTAGCAAATAGCTGCTTGCTATGTTTTGAAAAGTGCTTTGGATATCTAACCCTCAATTAAATCTCGAGGCCAGTCCTTAAGTTCTGTGATTCTCCATTTCCACATTCTATAATTAGTGTCTTCTCAGGTACTTCAGGTGGAGAATTTCTTCAGTATGTCTGCAGTTAGTTGCAAATCAAATATTAAATTAAAAATTACCTTTAGTGAAGAAAGATCATGAATAGAAAACGAGAATGTGAAAATACCATATAAGAAGCAAATACACAGCATCAAAATGTTTAATAATCCCAAAAGTTGTTACTGTATATATGAAACAGAAAGGGCTAAAAGAGTGATCATCATCTCAAAAACTGACAAATAAATTGAATAGTAGAATAGGAGTGCTTTTTTATTATTTCTTCGTTGCCTCTTAAGAATGAAAGCAGAACAATGCTTTTCGAAGATAAGCATTACAATATGGGAGGGTGTGGTTGCAATTTAACTAGTTATTTGGGTTCTCACTGCTGTACAGATGAAGCCATAATTTGTCCTTTTGGTTTGATGCTTGCACTGATGATCCTCCTGTAATTCTTAATAAATCCTTTGAAACTAAGAGTTAGTTATCTAGCCCTCATGACTAATACACTATTATTAGAATAGAATACTAATACACTAGTGTTAGAATGGTCTTACAGATGAAGAAGCTAACTTTGTTCAGAAACGAAGTTAACTTTGTATTTCCCTTCCACACTCAGAAATGACTTCTTCAGCCAGTATGTGTTCTTGGCTAATACACAGACGATTAAATAAAATGCTTTTACAAACAAGTAGCAGAGTAATTGGTCCTTTTATTTTTTTTCAATATGCTTCTAATCTTACACACAATAAAGAACTTTGGTAGTTATACAAAGACACATACTGCTATAGCTAATGGACAAAGAAGTTGATCCTGGAGTTCTGTCCTTTAGGACTTCCATGTCTCTGAGTGACATCCACATAATGCTCTCTAACAGTCCTGCCAGATGTTTTTCAAGAATTTGTTGTCAGAATATGTTCTTAGAGAACTGCTGGTTAATGCAAGAAAGTCTTGACAGTCTGTTAGCATAGCTTTTGTAGCTATGCAAATACAGGAGCCAATCTGTAGGATGATCAGATTTTTATTCTCATACAGTACTGTTAGTAGTTGCAGATCCATTGACTACTTATGAGAATTCAATTTATGTACAATCTGAAACTGAGATTTAGCTGTAGGTATTTTCATTGGATCAAAGCAGCTTTAGAATCCTAGACTCTGTGTACGTGTACTTACTTTGAATTAGTCCATGCCTTAGAAAACCCAATCTGGGTAAAAGAAAGAAGTGAGAGAAAAAGTTTCTAAGCAGGTCCTGCAGTAGTATATTTGCGTATCTGGGTTCTACAGGAGATGTGTAGCAGAAATTGAAATTAAATCTTTCAAAGCAACGTTGTCCTCTAGAATAAGAAGTGTAACTGTCAACTCAGATAATGTCCAGATGGTTAGGAATGAGATGGTATTATTCTTCACAGAATTTTACTTGTTTACTTGTTACTATTACCATGTTATTATATCTAGGCTTTACTATTCAGTATAGTTCTTGATTACTGGACGCAGCCAACTGTAAGAGCTTTCTTAACAGTGTCCTACAGTAAACATGTGCTGTAGTACATTAACCTGTAGGATAAGATTTTGAGATGCAGAGATGGAAGATAGATTCTGGAGATTTCCAGATTCTGGGGCTCTTTTCTAGTGTGTTAAGTGTTGTAGTGTTCTGCAAAGATCAGAACATGCATAGACTTCGTAATTCATTATTCATGGCAATAAATTAAAAAGCAAACAGATAAGAAAAGCCACAAACCAAGAGCGTGAATTTAGGAAAGGAAAGCAAGAAATAGTCCTTCAAAGAATTATTTACTGTAGCTCTGGTATGAATTTATACATAGGGAATGAATCTTACTCTCTTGGAGTTGGTAAAAATTGTTTATGCTCAATTACTTGTTTTCTTTTGTCATCACCATCTCCAAGTTCCTAATGGAAAGAGAGAGATAGAGTGACAAAAGCTTGATTATGTAAATAAGTTCTTAAACTGAGCCTACTTCCTATAGCTGTTCTTTGAGAGAAAGTCAGAATTCAAAATGTACATGTTCAAACTGAGGAAAAACTTTGGTTTGACATCTGTCCTTACCTACCACAGTTTAGAACGTGCTGTATGTATGTGTTGGATAACACCATTTACACCTAACAGGATTTTATATTAAAAAAAGAGAAGAAGGAGAAGAGAAGGAAGCAGTGCTATTAGGAATAAAGATTTTCTTGGAAAATAATTTGATTTAGGTAATAAGAATAATCTTTTTACAGTAAGAATCTTCTGTTGTGATGTTTTCCTCAGTCTTTTTCCTGTCAAGCTGCTCTGTACTATAGGTACCACAGAAAAAAGTATGCAGTTTTCTGTGAAATGCATATATATGCGACATCCCAGTTTACATGCTGTAACCTTCCTCCTGGCTCTTCTCTCTCCCTCAAACTGCTTCTGTTACTTTGGGAATGTGATGGTGGTGGTGGTCTGCAGGAGGAGGGAGGAATCAGTAGACTAAAGGAAAAAAAAAAAAAACCAACAAAAAAACCCCAGCAACAACAAAAGGCTTTTCCTCACTTTTTTTTTTTTTTTTGGTGTGTGTGTGTGTGTGTGTCACATAATGAAACCAACAATGTGTCATAGCATTTCTGGAAATAAGTGAATACTGCTTCTATTTCATGATGAAGAGCAGTGGAAGCAAAGTAGTGCTGACTTGTCCAAGATTGCAAAAGGAATCTGGTTTAGAGCCAGGACTTGCTCTGTTTTCTAGCTCCTGCTTACATGGTAAGATCTCTTCATTACGTCTCATGCTTTCCAGCTTTCTGAGTTTTTGACAATTTGAAATGGGTATTAAAAGGACACAGGGTAAACTTTTTTTTCCATCCTCAGAACCACATCATTTATTAACAGATGTCATGCAAACGTGTATACAACTTCCATGGCTTTGAGTGTTATGGTAAATGGTAAAGAGGCTCTTTTGGGTTGTGTTTAAGCTGATGCATTCTTCTGAACTACTAGAGGTGTTGGAAGTTTTGTATAACGCCTTAATTTTAGTAATATTTTTATAAGAAAACATTGCTATTCCTTTAACTGTTTAAAAACAAACAAACAAAAAACAACAACATTCTGCTCAGGTTTTCAGAATCAGAAAAATCATGTAGTTAGTACAAGTTGAAGCATCACCCTCCCAAAACTTCCTAAAAGATATGGCAGTGAATTATACTACTGATACAGTTAATAAAACTGAGTTTTCCCTTACTGGTTAATTTGAGGGAGGTCTTTCTTCCCCTCCACCCTCCCCTTCCTGCCCCCCCAGCTTTAAAAAATTAATACATTAAAAAAAAAAATTAAAAATTGCAATTGAAAGGTGGGTATCCAGACCATACCAAAGGTAAAGTGGGTTCTGGAGGTGGTAGAATGTAATCTTTCTATCTGGATGATCACAGCTGACTTTAATAAACTGCTGGAAAAGTTTATGAAAGTTGCTCTTCAACTTCCAAATGATAGAAGTGATTTGGCTTCACTTTAAAAACAGCAGCCTAAAACTGAACTGCCTAAGTGTTATCATTACTCCAAAGCAGCATAATTACCATTAGGAGAGAATTGGTTCCTTTAGAGGAAAAAATAATGAAGGGAAAACTTTTTAAAATGAGTTTTATTACATTTTTCTTATAAAATTAGTCTTTCATTTTGTTGATTAATGTTTGAGCTTAAGATTTTGATGTAGGCATTTCACCATTATAATTCTGAAATATGGGAAGTCCTTGAAAACATTCCCGGATTGCCTTCTGTCTGTCTGCCTTGTAAAAGATCCTTTCAGTTAAATGGACCATCCTCCTTAAATGATGTCATTAGCTTGGATTGAAAAGACATTGCCTGCAGGGAAATCATTTAATTGTCTTAAAGTGCTCTACTTCTGTAGATCTTGAAGCAGCACCCTCACTTCCATCTTTGTATCAGATAATTCATCTAAAATCCTGTTTTTAATCTCTGACGAAATATTGAGATGTAATTTCCAGTTTTATTGGAGAAACTTGAGACCTTTTATAGTCTTGTCCCTGTCAAATAGATAGAAAAGTTTCACTTGTTGAAATGCAAATGGGTAATGTCTTTTTTTTTTTAACTTAAAGAATTAATTTAACTTGCATTCGTGCAGTGCATTATAAATATTAATGTATTGAACTCTTACATTTCACTGACACCAAGATATACTTATTTGATTTTAGAAACAGATATATTTGCTTGTTCGAACAGGAGGTTTGATTTTGGGGATGAATGTGAACTTCATTTTGGATGAAGGTGATGCATTACATTTAAGAGAACAGCCACAATGACCATCTGCCATCTTTCAGTGCATTTACCAGTATCTCAGCTAGTCATGTAGAAGTCAGTTTTCAGGGATGCTGGGACTTTTTAATTGAGTGGGCA